>NC_090202.1:19315000-19915000 GCF_033026475.1 Channa argus | reverse complement strand
TGTCATATCTGAGTGAGAAAGAGAGAGAGACAGAAATGCACAAAGAGGAAGACAGAACGAAAGCACAAACTGTGAAATTACTACCGATTTCGTCCCGAGGAAAAGTCACTTATCGCAAATCAAACTGAGTAAATGAAAAGAGCAGTGCAAATCAAATACCCTAGCTTAACCACCTTGGCGATATCCAGTAGCTAATAAAACATCCCGTTCTGAGACCCCAATTTCACATCCTGTCTTGTACAGCTCTGACACGGGCAGAGGCACTTCAAATTACAATGAGAGATGTCATCATCGCAAATGTATCATCACAAATGTATCATTACGAAAGATGAGAGAGCTGTTAGATTTCCACAGTTATCTCTGTCTGTCTTTGACACCCACGCTCTTCTCCCTTTATCTCTGTGACTCACTTATGCACACCTTCGTTCACATGCACACACGTCCTTACATACATATTCATGCTCTCTTTCTCTCAGAGGACGATGTAATTTAAGTGTGTGCAGCAGTGAACTCCACAGTCACTTCCATTCTAAATGCCAACTCCAAGCTTGCTGCGTCTGGATTAGAGTAGCTTCTGTTACAAAGGGCAACATTAAAAATTTCAGTCGCACGTGGAAACAAACTTAAAAAGAAAAGTGTGCTGAATGTAAGGACAAAAAGCCTGTAGTCTCAGACAAAGGGTGTATTAGGTGTGTCATGACCTTGATTTATTTTTATAACTCTGCTTTGGGTTATCCATTATCTGTCTTTTTGTGAAAAGCTACAGTACAAACACTTTATTTGTGCTTGTACTGTCCTCACAGCTAATATAAATGAAAACAATAGGAAGAAACAGAGGAAATTATTGAACCAAGCAACAACAATTCATCTCATTTTCCAGGCTGCTTGATGTTTTATAACTGTTTTAATTAAGTGTTATCCCTTAGGTGGTGAACACAGCTTTATGTGCCACAGCACGTGTGCCGGGACAGAGGACCCTGGGACAGTGCAGCTGACTGTCGTCCTGTAGGGCGAGAAAAGAGCTGGTGTTCATCGCCGATTAGGTATTAACACATTTACAACAGTGCACATTCTATGCTTGGCAGCGCAAAGAGCTGCATTCATAAGTGCAGAGTGCCATTTGCAATATATACAGGCTGCCTGGTGAAATTAAACTGATACTGATTTTTGTAAATTTTTAAAATATTTCCACTGAAGATCACAATTAAGTGGTTTAGAAGTGCACTGCTATCTTATATAAGAATCTTCCTGAAAGCATTAGACTGTATTAGACTTTAAATCAACTGTACCAACCTTTAAGATTTGACTAAATTAAGCATTCGATCATACAGGACTTCTTACACATAGTCAAATTTGATTTAAAAACATTAAGTGTGATGGTCCAATGACATTGCAAATTCCAGGAATGTGAACAAAGGGATGATGGCTTAATTTATGTTTTAAGTTAACACAAATGGCAAACACCCTGCGTGACACTTTTCAAAGTCGCACGCAATGTAACAACTTGACCTCTGAAGTGTCCAATCTCAATAGTTAGAGTAGCAACGAAGACCTTATTTTACAATCAATACCAGTATCCTATATCAACCCATCTACTGTTTTATTGATAGTCTCATTGTATGCATCAATACAGAATTTAATTAGTTTAAATCAACTGACGGACGCAAATGTCAAAAGAAATCTGAAATGTGCACATCAATAAATAACTTGGTGTATATGTGTTGGTAACTTTTATCGAGGCATGAATCATTACAAAATAGACTACTTCTAAAAAATAAAATAAATAAAAAAATCAACCAATGTGACACATTCAGCAAACCTGAGCTTCACTAATTGGCACCTGCATGTCTGACAAATAAACCCACTGATTAGCAGAGCACTGATCATACAGTACAGTCTGACATCGTTGCACTGCTCATTAAACTAGCAATTAACTCCCGTTTGACACATGGTAACAGAGTGGTGACCACACTGAATTCCAAGGCAATTAGCTGATCTGATCAAATTCATGATAAACATCTTTTTTGTTTATTGATTTATTTATTTATTTTTTACTTCTTTCAGTTACGAGTCGGAAAATAAGCTCTCACTGCTTTAATTAAAGCGCACTACTTACTCTTCACAGCAACAGTCCACCCACACAGGTGTTTTCACCTGATGTGGGCTTCCCTTGCGTTCACAAACTGTGTTTGATGAACATCTTACAAATTCTGCCTTCACTGTTTATTCTGGTGTATCAAGTTTGGTGAACTCATAAATACCCCATAATAGCTACACCCACCTTCAACCTCTGCAGAGGGCTGATTGACCCAAAAAAACAACAACAAAAAAACCCCAAAACAACCAACTGAAAACACACACGCCTGTAAGTCGTGTTGTGTTGTGTTAGAGACAGACAGCCAACTTGTCCAGGATGTGCCCTGACTCTTTCCCAATGACAGCTGGGATTGGCTCCAGCCCCCTGTGACCCTGAACAGGATAAGTGGTTACAGTTGAAGTATGGATGGATGGATAGATGAATGGATGGAGCTGCACTTCATCATTCACTTAAGCCCTTCCCATGTATGAACTCTAGACAATGTCAGAAGAAATCAGCTCAGGACGTTGTCGGGAGTTGCTTTTGACACATGTAACACACAGCGGGGGATGATCAGAGCCAGAAGTGTCCTAGCAGGAGAAACTCCACCTGATTTCAGTGTGGGGTCACAACACACAGGAGGCACAACACGAAAACTTAGGCTGTGGGAAACAGTGTTTTGTTTACAGCACAGTGCATTTAAAGAAAAAAAAAAAGGTTCATCAACAGCCCATTGGTTTGCTTTTAATGATATCCATAATTTGGGACAGAGCAGTATGCTGCATGCATGAGCTCACACACACATCTCAGACTTTTTTTTATAGTGGACCAGCAGAATAAAATCCAGGTAATGCCGGACATTTGCTTTTTCACATACACCCCCTCCGAACAAAGTCAGGATAATTTCAGGATTCCAGTGCATGTGGGAAAGGGGCTTTAGTCACTACTCCCTGCATGTGCTCTTAATACCCATCCAACTATTATCTATACTGATTATCCTGTTAAGGGGAGCTGGAGCTGTCATCTCCCACTGCATGACTGTGGGAGAAAACTTTAGTAGAAGATCACACATACATCAGAAGACCAAGCAAACTCCACAGTTACTTATCTTGCCACTCATGTTGCATTACCAATGTCAACTGTGAAGAATTTTCTTGACTGTAACATGAGAAACATGCTGGCTTAGTAGGGCTTGGTGTTGTTTTGTAAGCCTCCAAGATAATGTTGTGGATACAGTCTATGCTTTACATTACATCTCGACTGTAACATGAGAAACATGCTGGCTTAGTAGGGCTTGGTGTTGTTTTTGAGGATGGTGATGTTTTCTTTATTTTTTATTTTATTAAATTTGATGTAGTGCTATATTGTTTATGAACAGAGGGTCATTTTTAATGTCTCGTTTCAGGAGGCACTGGATTTATTTATTTCACCTAAAATTAATAAATAATTTCCCCAAGGATATCCAAATATTTCTGTTAAACTGTTCATCCAAGATCATGCTAAAGAAGAATGCATCTTTCAGCCACATTTGAATGACGGCTTGAAACGAGACAGACCTGCAATGACAAAACTAGTCTAGAGATGCAGAAAGATCCATCCATCTAAGGTGAGAAACTCAAACTGCTGTTTTTCTGGGCCTAATCATCTCACCTCCACAACAAGTGGGCGTAAGTGGTGAGGCAAATTCAAGTTACATCACACACAATACATCGCCTAATCCTTTTGTCGTCACAGAAACAACAGATGATTTAATGGTTACTTCTCCCCAACTAATTTGTTTTGAAGAGTTCATGCTTATTTCAAAATATTGTGAGACTATAATGACAACTCAGATGAAGAAAAAATAAAACCATTCATTCAGCAAGCTGTAGATCTATCCGGCTAAATTTGATTTCTATTTCAGGGGCAGGGAGTGCTATATGGCCCTTGGACAAGAGGCTTAGAAGAATGACAAACTGACTCACTAAATGCCTGCTTTGAGCGATGGTACAATTTTGTGATTGACGGTCCACTAAGGCCTAAGTCACCTTAAAAACCGTAGCCTATATTCCTCCACTGACAGGCTCTTGTGAAGGGGAGTAAAAGCTATACTTAAAAGTCCTTCACCTTTATCCAAATACCTGAAACACACAGTGCAGCAAGAATATGAACCTTTTAGAATGTTACACTAATAGGCAATGGCAATGTGCTTAGGTTAATAACACACAATTATAATCTTATGTGTCTTTATTGTGTCATATCATAGATAGGCCTTAAGCCTAGTTTAGTTTAATCAAACCTACAATGTAAAGGAATGTATTCAATATAGAAAATAACCATACAATCAAATGTATGTTCCAATAGCTTGTGTTTGTTCAAGACCGTATTTGAAAATGTACACATAAGTGCAGAAAAGTGTCTTTAGTACCAACTCACCCACATACGCTCACATTTCCCTTGAAATCCCAAACCTAGAACTCTGAACATCTCGCTGCTTCAGATCCAGGTTGGGATTTCCTGTTTGGCAGCTTCTCTAGTACACTTTTCTCTTTCCAAGGTCTACTGTACATCACAGTCTTCAAACAAAAGATGTGTTGTTTTCAGTGCAGTAGAAAACTCAACACACTGGGGGTCATGACTTTTTTTTTTGATACTGGAATGCTTCTACTCTCAAGTAATGTCAACTTCACTTTTCCTCACATTAAAAATTGTTTTCAACTAGAAACTTTATGTTCCAATCTGCCTACTTTGAAGCTTGTAGATAATACTTAAAGATAAAATTCTGCTTATGTGTTTACTTAGATTTCCCCATTTGGTGGTGTTCTTTGCCTTCTTGTGTTTGACTTCCCACCTTCAAAGCCTGTCATTGCTCACGCTGACCCCCTTCTATAATTATATCCGCAGATTCTAATTACTATGGAGCCTTAAACAATTTGTCTGCAGCTAAATGATGCTTTTCATCCAGAAAATTACCAAAATTCCTAACAGCATTATTAGTGCTTTAGCACCACTCCCTAGGCTGCCCACCATTCTTCTATGCCTTGTTTTCATCCTCTCCCTCAGTGCATACCCACGATCAATGCATGACAGCCACGGTGCACAGTTGGTGGTCTACATGCTTATATACGATGCCTTGTGAAATCAAGGCATCAAATATAAGCATGTATATTTAAACCATCCCAAATAAAACAAAAAAATAAAAAAAAACACACACACATCAATTGTTTTACATGTTTTATTCTACAACTATAGAATACTGTTATGTATGACGTTAATCTCTGATAATCAAAGAAAAGTATAAATAAAAGTTGCTATCCATAAACAGAGTGTGGACAACGCAAAGTAAGCATCTGACTATGGTCCTCGTAGCCCTAAAAAAATCCCACACACACATTTGGCCTAATTTGTTGTCTCACCTTGTAGCCAAAACAGGTCTTATAATTATGTTGAAACGGGATGTTTATTGCTTTTGATGCATTCATTCAAAATTTTGATTTCATTTGCTGTGATATTGTTATGTATTACAGTATCCAGATCATATATCATCTCAAATAGCCTAAGATGGTGTTATGCACAAGTTACCCAAAAAGAAACAAATCTTGATGGACACACAATATGCCAAATGGATTATAAGCACTCCATCCTATTTAAAATTAATGAGGGGGGCAAAACATTAAAACCTCCTCTTACTATAATGCATTACAACACAACTAAAATTTGTTATTCATTTTCACCTTTGACATTTATAACACCATTCATGCATCTTCTAAATGACACGAGAAGTGAAAGAAGGGGGTAGTGTTATCATTATGACTGCAGGAACTCTCCTGACAGCTCTTGCTGACGTTAGTCCAGCTGTGTCCAGGCCTGCCAGCTGCTGGCTCAGCTCCAAGCTGCCTGTCACAGGGTCAGCTCAGAGACAACCACTCACAGCCTGTAAAGCACTGCTGATGGCCAAAACACTCACACCATCCATCATGCAGGTGCAAAACTGTACTTATCCCCAAGGGGCTTCGCACCTGCACGGATGTGCATGCACACGCACACACACAAGTGTCTTTGAGTCATTGTAATGGAAGCTATCGATTAGCTCTCTGTAAATAACACATACTCTCACAGGGAATCAATCACTGATGAGGAATCACTTATTTTAGTGGTGGTGGAGGTGAGTGCGCATGCGTGTGTATATGTGTGTGAGTGTACACAAGTTGCTGGGTCATTAAGACTGAAAGAATGATAGTTGGGACCTGAGGTTAGCTGAACTGATCCACAGTATAAACCTGTTGCTTCTGTATGATGCTGTGACCAGAGGCATCCACTGTGGACTCAGAGACTCAGACAACAAAGATCAACATTCCTGCAGGACATGAAAACAATAAAGGGAAAACTGCTTGTGGCTATGAAACCGGGTTTTGAGCTGACAGCCAATCATCATAGAACCTTTAGATTGTATTGCTGGAGACAATTAACAATTTAGACAATTAACTTAATCATGTGTAATCATGTCTTGCTTGTAATTTATGTGCACCTATGAGGAGTGGCATCACACCCCCATACCATCTGGACTGGCTGTCACACACATTGCTGCTGCTGCTGCTGCAGTAAAGCTCAAGTTTCATTTCAAGCATACTGGTAAGAATGCATGTTTATGCACGCAGCAGTTATGTTTTCTGAGCTGCAGTTTAAAAACACTGCTGCCTCTTGGTGTTTATCACATATAAAGTCACAGAACACAATCCGAGAAAAAGTTAAGAAAATAACGGTAATCAAAACAGGTTATTTAACATTAATGTCAAAAGTGAACATCTTCACCTGATTGCTTTTTCCCAATTCACTGTCAAAGAGAATTTTGTTTCACCCTATTATCAAAATTGTCAACCCTAATACCTGATTTATCATAATACCTTTATGGCTTTGACACAAGGGGTGGCTTGGCTCTAGAACAAGGATAGGGGTGGGTGGGGGGGGTTGTTCATCATTGGCCATAAACATATGGCCTTAGCTGCATATCTGGGAGGCCCTGATTTAAGAAGAGAAAAAAGTCTTAAGAAAAGTCTGTCACCACATTGTTCTTGACAATGATGCTACTCCTATAGGTTTGTATGATGAAAACTCAACAAAATGAAACCCAAGTTCCTGAACTCTCAGTGACAAAAAAAACTGTGTGCCTTCCTCCATTTCACAGCCTCCCTGTGCTCTTCCTGCTTTCTGCCTGCCACTTTACCCTCCTTCAGCTTACTGTAATTTCAGTTCTGACAGGGGAAAAAAAAAAGAGCAATGAAGAACTAAATCTTGAATAGACAATTTTATTATACCAGTTCTGTTTTGTTTTATTATACTTGCAGGAATCCAATTACCTCCTTAATTTAATCAGCCAAGCTTTTATTAGCCAATTCATATCATTTTTGTCAAATGGTTCTCACCGCACTGTCACCCTGCTTGTCTCTGACAGACTGGGAACTCAACCAAAAAGAAAGCACAGGGGCTATTATTTTTGGTTGCAAGTTTTAAAGGTCAAGTTGAAAATTGAGTATTGGATAATATATGCCATCAATTTGCACTTCATTCACACTTAGCCTGAACGTTGTCCATCTTCCTCGACAGCTTTAGTTACTATTCTGTTGAACATATTTCTGATGGACAGCATGGTGAGCATCACTGGGATCTCTGTCCAAGTGCCAGATCCATAATATCTGGACTTAAATATATTAATGAATGAACTGAATTCTTATTTCTCAGATTTTGTTGAACTGGCTGAGAGAAGTTGATTGAAATTACAAGAGCACACATGCATAGCAATGCATGACTGACCTTGGGAGGCTAAGGGTATGAAAGGTATTGGTACAGTGAGTGTAAAATAAGTTAAGGTGTGTGAAAAACAGAGACTGTCAGACATTTATTCAAACTGTTTTATTGCTGGCATCTTCAGCCAAGCCTGGCCCCGTTGTGGCTATGGGGTGACCTCTTATCATTTTATCTTTTGTCCTGTGGTTGTTTGATTTTGCAGACAGAGCATACATGGCATAAAAAGGGGTTTTACATTTTATCTGAATTTGTCCCTCTATATTCCACTTTGTCACTAAGACTTTTTTAAAACAGGTGAGAACAATGCATCGCATTCTCACAATACTGTCAATTTCTATGAAAGTTAAAAAAAAAAAATACAGTAAGTTACATATTTACCATTGCTAAAATGTTAACAGTGTCGCCAACCAAAAGTCTACATCACATCTCATTAAAGTGATGAGAGTATGGGAGTGGACCGGCTAGAAGAAAGAAGTGCATATTAAGAGGCAGCAGGTGATCTAGATATGGACTACACACATTCCTCTCCAAATGTGGAGCTTAACATTAATCCTTCTTAAAAACCTTTTGCTTATAATACATTCAGGGAAAAAACAAGGACAAATGAAAAGATGAAAATTTCAAAATAATACAAAAATACAGCAGATCAAATCTGAAATTGCAGGGAAAGGAAAGGAACAAACATAATCTCACAAGCCTGCAAAATTAATCTCAAAACACACAAATCCTGACCAAAACACACGGCCGCGTGTGATGCCGGCCGGAACTCTAAATGAATGACTGAACATCCACTGTAGGATGATTTACAAGGAAAACATACTGCTGTTGTCAGTGCAGTGACAATAGGATTCTCCAGACACAAGCCACAGCCACTTTTGTTGATTCCTTGGAGCTTTGGCAAGGCTAAATGACCTATAGTGTGCGGCTGGCAGAGTGCCCCACCAGAACAGCTCCATCCTTTAACACTCTGATTGATCACATTACAGTTAATTAAATATTGGCAAATTGCTCCCATCCAAGGTTGGGCCATTAAAGTTTACACTCCAGCCACATTTGTCACTTTCCATGTCTTATATCATTTCTGCTCGTCACACACCCTTTATTTTTTTGATCACTTTCACATTTTTACCACTCTATTACTTTTTTGTTTATTTGTTGCATGCTCTCACATTACCCGTGGCTTTTCATTTCAATGAAGTATGACATCTCCAATGAAGGAGTGCACTGTAGTGAGTCTTTCTCAAATTTCTTTGCCTGTATGTAACCGTCAGTATCTCAAAAGGGATCAGACAAGGGGAAAATGACAGGGAAGAGCTAGGAGAATGAAAATGACACTATTGGGCAATGGCAGTAGTAAAATATGGTTGTTCAGCTGTCAGCTAAAGTGCTGCCCTAATAAACTACAATAATGCTGATGGGCAGGGTTGCGTTGCATGTCTGACACACATATGGCATTAAGATGGCTCTCATCCTCACTGACAATGATATATGAGTATATATGAGCTCCCACTATTTTTAGTGGAATCAGCATGAGTTGGTCTCTACCAGAAATCCCTTGAGTCTCACATAAAGGTGGTGGAGGAAGCCGAGGTTACAAGCTAGGGATGAACACAAATTGTTGTCCACTTGGGTATGGTTGCACAGTGATTCATCACTAATGCATTCTGTTTACAGGCCTGAGGGGAAGTGAGGACAGCACATCACCTCTGATAAGTCACAAGGCACTCCTGGAAAATGAGCCATCCTTTTTATTTGGGTAGAGCTGAGAGGTAGAAGAAAATCCAGGCTGTAAAGACCAGGCCTGTAATTAAATAAAGATAAAATCCTCAGACACTTGACGATTACTTATCAAGAGGAGGCCCTATAAATGGGTCCGATTAAATGTGGAACCTGGTTTTGCATAATGACAGAGTAAAGACTGAATTCCTGGCTAACTGTAGCTTAAACAGGCACAGAAGCTTATGTGGATGCTCCCACAATCTCAACTGAAGGACACTGTGCATATCTGCAGCATTCTTAATAAAACACATAATTAGTTGAGCAGGAAGGAGTTAAAATGCTGACACTGAAATTTGATGTTTACCATTTCTTCTTCAGCAACAACCTTAATTTGTAGCTGCACTAGAAATATTTCAATACCACTTGATGATTTTTTTAATAAATCTTTTACCTTCGTGGCTTATATCACAGTTTCGTGATTAAACATTCTAAAGTTAAAACACCAGAGAACACAAAAAACACAATATGTCAAGAGGACAAAGTTTCATATAGCTGATAAAATAATGGGCATATGATGAAGCAGAAAATTGGTAACAGTGCCACTGAAGGGGGATGTTACTGTGTGGTTCCTCCACCCTGCACTCTACTTCACCTTTCATGCTGCAACCCATGAGTCACTGCAGATATAAATAAGTTATAATAAGGAGTGGAGCATGGTTTGATGCTTCATCTGTTTGCTACAGATGCCACAGTATGGACCTGTTTGATAAAGAAATAGTAAAGTCTTAACCTACTGTAGTATCCCCATTATACAAAAAGGCATTTAGTGACACTTAAGATAAGCCTACATGTCATTTAGCACACTATGGTCAGCCACACTATAGCGCACAGAGGCTATGCACATAGAGAATTGCTGAAATATGATCTAAATGCCTGCAGCTGAGCTGTGATATAAGGAAAGAAGTGGAAGTAGGATGGTGCTCAAATGCAAAGACAAAGAGACAAAAAGGAAAAAACAGACAAAATGCTTTATTCGGCCTGTACGAAGGCTACAGCCTGCAGTCATTCCTTGTAAGGCCTTAGGTCTGTCTCTCACCTGACAGCTACTTTTCCTGTACCTCTTGTTGGCTGTTCTTCCATGACATAAGGCTAAAATCATACGCCTGCCCCAGGCAAAGATAGGAAAAGAGTGAGAGAGATAAAAGGGGAATTTCATGCTCCACAACGAAAAGAATTCACTGTGTTAGGCTGAGAAAAAAATCCACTTTTATTTTTTGGTAATGGAGCATTTTACAGCTACCATCCCCACCCATGAGGCCTTTACCATTTATCTAGAAGATAAACTTTTAAGATCTGCAAGAAGGTGAACTCTTTCAAAAACGACTGAAAATTTGAAGAGAGCCACTGGAGAAAAGAGGTGACTAAGATGGAGGGATTAAAGAGGTAGAAAGCTTGTAGAGAGAACAGAGACACGTGGGGGAAAACATAGGATGAAAGAAAAGAAAGACAGGAGCAGACAATAAAGTGGACAGACAAGTTGGGAAATTAAAAGGAATATTTACACTGTGTGTGTAAGACACAAAAAGCTGTACTTTTTTCTTACCACCACATATAATCCTCTGTGGCTTATGAGTGCAGATCACCACTATCTTCTCCTGGGTTGCACCTCCATTTTATGCTCCAGAGGATGACAATAATTTAAGCCTCCCGATATGCAAATGTCCTTAATTGGACTGTCACAAGTTCCCAGGCATCGTCAACTTTGCAAAATGACTGAGGCTGGGAGCAGATTGGATTTTGGTGGCCAATCTTGTACACTTAATTTTCCGTAATTTCGCAAGCATCTCACCACGGGTTCCTGCGACATGCCACTTACAAGGCTATCTACACCAGCTGGAAGACATAAAAAAACAAAAAAGGCAACTCTCTTGTCATTTTCATTCTCTCCCTCATCTTTTTTTTCTCCCTGTACCCAATTACTCCCATCTCAACCAGACCCTTCAATACTTAAGCAACTCATCTTGTTTGTACCTTTTAAACCTCTATGACTATGGCATTGGAGCCAGTAATTTCCCCCCCTGGAGGCTCCTGTTGTTCCCATTCTGTCAGACAACTATATTTTGTTCTGCAGTCAAAACTCAACCATGTTTAGAAGAAGACTTTTTCCTGTCTGGTGCAAATTTGCCGGTTTTGTTGTTAAGGACTGGGAGTGCGTGTGATTTTCGGGGCTCAGCTACAAGAGGAACACATTGGAATTCAAAAGGATTAGCATAATACTCATAATGAATGAATATTCCTTTGATTTGCCATAGTCTTGTTTTCTCTGAGGTAGGACGAGAACCTTGTTGAACTGTACAGGTATGCAGCAGAAGCAGTACCTGTTTGTGTATGTCTGTTTGTGTATGAGTGGGGGATCAGGCAGCAGAAGTGAAACTAGCTTATGAAATATAAAACTAATGCATTTAATGTATTCTGCTTTCAGGTAAATAACCTTGATGCGCACCCTCCTGGAGATTGTCTGTCATCATGAGTGATCTGAGGCTATTAATTATCTCTTACGTTTTCCTGTCATGTTTTTGTATAATCTTTGTTTATTTAAAAGATAATTTTTTCATGTTTGCTAGAGCACCTCCATCAATTAATAACTACCCTTGTTAAGTGGCAGTCTGTGTGCGTTTCATTATAATGCAGAAAAATTGTGCCTCATACATAATGTCCACCCCTGCAAGCCAATCAATATAAATCTTATTTTTAAGGGAAAATGCCTTCTTTACAAATGTCACCAGTTACAATAAATGGTTGTTACAACATATCCAACAACAGGGAGTTTAGTAATGTTTTGTAAATTATGATAATTATATCATATTATGGTAACAAATTCATATTGTGATTTATTTTTTGATCATCATTACCATTTTCCTCCTAGTCAACAGCCAGGCCTGTACTCCCCCACCCAGTCGACTTGTAGTTAATACTGGAATCTGTCTAGCCTAAACCGGGCTTTTGACTGTGACCATCACTCTGACTCGTGGATGCATAAATCCCTAAATACCTCATCTTACTTAAAAAAAAAAAAGTCCTGCCAGCCAGTTTAAAGGAATAGTTGAGAGCAAGGCCACAAGACACGTCATAGAACGATGCTCTAATAACCTCTGTCGACTAACATACTGTACATAGCCGAGGTCATTGAGAAATTAAATATTGGGGTGTAGGTGGGGGGTTAGTGCTACATTTAAAGCTGTGACTGTTATGTGTTTATCAAAAGGAGATTTTCTCTTGATTCACATGTTCATTTCTCTATGCTCTCCTAAGCGATGTTTAATATTGGCAGTTCATTATGTTTTTATTCAGTCTGACAGACAATCTTGCCCTTGTATGAAGGCTTATTCATAAAAAGTCTGAAGGGAGCAAAAAAGTAAGGGATTAATAAATTAGTGCCAAGGTAAATCAAAGAGTGTACTGCTCTGAATGCTTTGAATTTTCCACATTCATTTACAAATTAAAATCCTACATGTGTTTTGTGTGTTTGACTCTGAACAGACTCAACCAATGTTTTCATTAGGTTTATTTTCCCCACTGTTACATCATCGAATCAACTCTGCAGTTTAATGCCACAATGTGGCTAAAGTGTGCCCGACAAGCAGCCATACGATACCAGCAGCACAGAAAAACTAGGTGATGAAAGTATGACAGAAGGAAAAAAGGGGTGGATTAAAGCAGGGAGGAAGCTGTCAAGTTTCAAAGCAAAAGGAAGGTCCGTCTCGAGAAAAGAAAAAAAAAAAAACGAACAGAAATAGGACTGAAAGTCAGACTGGGAGATTTGAAGATAGGAGTGGGATCCAGATCAGAGATGAAGCAATGAAAAAAGTAGTCAAGGGTAGACAGGATGAACCTAGAAATTTAAGTTGTATATCAAAAGCAGCATGTAAGTCTTTGAAGTGCAGCAGTGATGTACTGGCAAGTGATGAATGTGATATTGACAAACTGCTAAAACACAGATTGCTCTCTCAGAGTGCTGATTCATGGGTTGAACTTCAGTGGAATATCTCTGAACAAACTTCCTTCTCTCAATCACACTGCAACAACACAGCAGGATTTTGGTTCCTCCCAGGAGGACAGCTCGTTCACATATTAATAGTAGGATTTGATGCTTAAATATGTATCGTCAACAAATACACCAAGAGCAAATTATACTCCGCTCAGCCACAACATTTAAACCAGCGACAGGTGAAGTGAATAACATTGCATGTTAAAAGGTGCTGTACAAGGAAACACTTCACAAAACCTGGTTCAAAGTTCAGTTCACACAGATTAAATCAAACATACTTCCGTCATAGTGCATCTGTGACTATTCTGCTCTGAGCATATCCAAAACAAAACTGACCCACACTTTGTACAGGTTCTGCATGTCTCACACATTCACTGAGTGAACAAAGCCTTTGGTGCTGACATTCACCCTGCATGTTAACAATTCTTCATGCTCTTTAGTTTCAAACTGATATATTTCCCTTCCCCAAAAGCATCAACGTGTTCAATGAACAGCACTTTTTTAGTGTGTTCATGTGCAACACTGCCTGACAAGGGGCGGGATATATTAGGCAGGATATGTAATATTTGTCTAATGTAATATGTCCCAAATACTTAAATATCCCAAATAGGTACTTCTGCACAATTGTTTGTAAAATCTTTGAAGTTGAGAGATTCCTGACTTGTGTAAAGCTGCCATCCTCATTCTCAGATCTGCACTAAGCTTTATGGACATATAGATCAATTGTACTGACTGTCAGTACACTGAGTGCCGTCAAACAAACAACCTTTGTGTGTTGGCACAGCGAAACTACCAGCTGTCGTCAATCATGATCACTAACAGGAAGATCAGAGGCCTGGGGCTTGGTAAATCAAAAGACATTTCTGAACTGTATATATCGCTGGGTTTAGAAAGCCCCACATTATTTTGTGCAGTAAATTATTTTGATGTTCTTATACAGAATTTAAAACATTTAAAGTTTAAAGTTAAAGGCCCTTTTAAATCTTTGCCATCCTCGCCAGCTAAGCTCATTGTATGTTTGCTAATAACTTATTTGCAGAGTTGGACTATTTAAATGTGTAAAGTTATATTTTAACAAAACTATCCACTATCCTCGTAAATGTAAAAAAAAAAAAAAACTGACATTACAATATTACTTATGCAAAAAAGTATCTTGTTCTGTCCATATCTTTATTAGTAGTAAACTAAAGAGACATGGTAAATTAAAACACTTATAAAACAAAAATACCTGGAAAAGGTAAAACTGGCAGCTGAAGTAGACTTAGTCCAGTTACATCTGTTTATCCCAAGTTGGTCCCTATGGCATTTGAACTGGTGTGTGTCCCTGCTTCCCAAACCTTTGTCGAGTGAATATATGGAACAGAATGTTCACATCAATGGAACAAGTGTTCCTCAAAATCAACAACAAAAAGATGTCTAAGCGAAAGTAAACATCTAACAGCTCTCTGTTGAGACAAACAGGTCCATCTACCTCAATTTAAAGAGAAATTTAAGAAACTAAGTGGTAAACATGACCTGGTTCATGGCTGGCTAGTAATTGGTGGATGCAGCTTTAAATGTCTCTATAGTATGTTCTTTTTTATTTGGTTTACACAGTGTTGAGTTCAGATATACACTTTTATGTTTTACCATCTATTCTCTCTTGTTGTTGTCCTAAGCTGTTCCCCATGTAATATATGGGTAATAAATCCCCATGTTGCTTATAACTTCTTTGTAATATATAAACTTCTTTATAATAATAATAATATTAATAATAAACTAAAACAATCTTTCTTTGAACAAAACAAGTGCAGTTGAAAAAAATATTATGCACATTACAGTAATTACACATGTGCTTACTATTTATATTACATTAATGGCAGATTATAATATTAATTTTTTTGTATGCATTTTTAAAATTTAATCATGTGAAGCTATGCCATTAAGTTTCTATAAGCTTCAACAGAAGCAAAGTTACCCACTTCAAATATGAAGCATACTGCAGGGAAAGACTAAGTTTCATAAACCAGTTTCTGCAAATAACTACATCACTGAAGCTTATATGCTTCTCACCATATTCTTTACTGGGATTTCAACTTAACCGCATCCAAGAGAATGTAACATATATTACCATTTTCTTATTTTTGAAAGAACAAAGAAGTGACTCACAGCACTAACTCCCCTCCCTCCCCCCCACCAGTTCTGAAACTCATCAAAAGACAAAAAAGCTAAAAGCCTGGGGAAAAAAATCTCATCACAAGAACTATTTCCCTCATCTGTGTGGTTCAGTGAGGAAGCAGATTACATTTCAGTACTTCATTAATAAATGAGTATGTGAACAATGGTGGAGTGATGGCTCCATTGTCTTGAAGCCAAAGACTAAGGCATTCTGAATACCAGAAGTGAGATAGTCATTATGCTGCCTGGGCTTTTGAGCTCAAAATTTGCAGAAACATGTTTGCATGATAATTAGTATCACTGAATAACAATGTGCATGAGTCTGACTTAGGTTTTGCTGTTTTAGGCAAACTTTCTTTTGTACATTTGGTCACTACTGGCCCCTGGTTAATTAAGTGTGTCCAAAAATAAACACATTTGACGGAAATGAAATTTTAAATGAAAGAGCCTTCATCTGTGACAAAGAGTATGTATCTGCTGTGTGATGTTGAATCTTGGGAAGGATAAAAGATGACACTCTACTCACAACTCCTAAATGCACCAGAGCTGGATGAAATCTGACAGGTGGAAATTATTAGAGCAAAGACGGAAAAAGAGTGTGAGAGCTCAGAAAGGAGAAAAGAAAGTGAAGTCTTGTTCTAGGTCAGGATACAAGCAAAATGACTAAAAGAGCAAGGAGGTGCCGAATTGTGGTGGGTGGAAAGCCTGAACAGAAAGCACCGACAGATTAAGGCGTCTAAGAGACTTGTGGTGGAAAAGATTTTTTTCTAAAGACTATCTCTTGTAAAATTATTTCAATCTGTTACTTTTTAATCATGGTTCTAAGCAACAGCTTTGAAGTAGGGGATTTTGAGGGAATTGACACAGCGGCACCTGTTGAAAAATTAAAAGCAGCCCCCTGGCACCTCCAAATTTTCATTCAGCTCATCATCAGAAAGCTCCTTCTTTAACTTCTCATCTATATTTTTCAATCATGATAGGCCAACATAAAAGTGACTTTGGATTTATACAGCTTGACAGAAGATGAGTTTATTTTAGACCCTACGTTTATGGTATCAGTGTTTGACTTTTTGCCTAATGTGTCACTCAAGAAAATAAGGAAATTGTAAACCACTGAGATTAAATACAGCAATAACATTGTGACAACATGAAACCCATGTGTGTAGCTGCTTCATTATTTATAGACAAAAAAGGTTTGGCTTTGTAAGACAAAGAATTTTGTAATATGCTTTTAATTCATCTTTCATAATAAGACACTGACTTTAGCCCAATCCTTTATGCCCTCACGTCATGATATTATTTATCTCACTTCCACACATTAACTCCATCTTTGAGTCACACAACATATTTCACCTTTCAAACAAAGCCTTCTCTTGTTAATAAATTCATTGCAGTGTGCATGCTTCTCCACCTACACACTGGACTGAGCTCACTGCTTCTGTGCTAATGAGATACCTTTTATAATTAGCTTGAGATCTGTTTCCCAATCAGACAGACAGTAAGAGGCTAATTAATCACAGCACATTAGCAAGCCTGTATGTTTACACATAGATATTTACCTTGTTTTATGGCAATGAATGACTATACGCTGAAGTGAGCCAAGGTCAGAGATAATTGATTTTTATTTATGCCTTCAGTGGTAAAGATTGTTAAGGCTCTAAAATTAGGATTCAAAATCATTGTTTGTTCAGACATCAAATGAGACAGCAGGGACAGGCTGATTCCTGCTGTCAGCCTGACTTCTTATTTCCTATGAATGATTGCAGAACAGAGACATGAATAAAAAGTAAGTCCTCCCTTCTTCAGAGTTTGAGAAAACGGGAACTGCGTGTTACACATCAGAATATAAACGGCAGCACACAGAGGTTTTGTGAACCTGTTCTAACTGTCAGTGATGCTGATTGAGCAGCGTATTCGTACATGGGTCACTGGTGAGACATTAGCTCAAGCAGTGTTCAACAGTGTTCAAGCAGGAGCCACAGGACTCTGGGACAAGAGAAAGTGAAGCATTGACACATGAATAGTATGTTAGACCACAAGAAAATGTGTAGGTGCCCGTGTCTGTGTATGCCAGTAACAGAAAACCAGTAGTGACTGACATCAAGCAGTTTCTTAACGCAGCTTTTATCCAATAACCTTGCTAACCAGGCACCTCCTCCATACAGAAGTAGCAGTTTTCAAAAATGCCACTTCAACTTTATATAGAGCAATAGGCTGTTACCTATAATCCAACAACACAGATTTAGAAGTACACAGGAACACTTAAGAATGAAGCCAATGGCTCTTTCAGAATGTACTTTGGATGCTCAAGTGGCACATAATCACACATCAAATTTTTCTCTGTCAACAAAGTAATAGCGTTAGAACCGAATAACTACGAATTTACAGATAACTAAAAAAAAAACAAAAAACTCTAAAGCAGCATAAATTTCTTCACCCAACATTGTCTTGTAAAAAACACTGGGGACACACCTGGAGAATACACAAGACTATCACAGATTTCTAGTTGGAAATCAGTTTTCACTTTACACAGTCAGCCGTTGCATCCAGAAATGCAACCTAAGAGCTATACATTAATTCTGTGCAGCAACATGGCATAGTTATCTGGAACAAGTTCATAACAGATGGACCAAAAAACAGTGGAAATGTGTAATGTGGTCAAAAAAGTCCATGTTTCTGGTTCTCAGTGCCAAAAACCATTAGGGGAATCTAGACTATTCCGGACATATCAAGGCAATTTTGTCATTACTGTGTATAATGGAAGGGGATTGCTTGACAACCTGGCAAGCACTGTGGTGGGGGCATACAGATTTCTTATGGTGGTGGCAATTAAGCTGAGTGATAGGTGTCTTATCCCCCTTTTCACAGTATGTAGGAGACTTGTGCTACATCCAAACTGACTGGTGACATGGTTGTAACTCTAAATGGCCTAAATGTAACCAAGTTGAAGCATCACTCTGGTATTTTTCACTTTTCTGCCACAGTTTTGACAACATCACTCCGTGTAGTCTATAGTTGTCACAGGAACGAAAAAAACTCAGTGACTGACTGAGTTTGTGTAGGCACTTGTCAACTAATAAAATTTTGGGTTGTGACAGACAAGACAGAAGCATATGTTACTGGCAAGTTATCTTCATACACATGTACAGTAACTTATGAATAAAAGATTCTCAAATAGCAGAAAGCTAAAAATGTACAACAAGGTTTATTTCCTTGGTGTTATATGCAGTGTATACCTGCTTATACTGTACCTCTTACCTTGTTTTATTTACTATAGTTTTGGGGCATTATACCTGCACTTTCTGTACACTGATGCCAGTGTTTTTCACTCTTATGACAAGTTGACTCTGTGATTTGGAAGCATGTGAGCTGCTGTAGCAGTGCAGTGATGGCTGGTGTCAGTCTTAGGCAGCTTTCAGGCACAACAGTGCCACATTCCCTGTTGTTTCAGACCAGTGAATGTTGTGACTGTTGCAGCCTGCTCAGCACTCAGAGGATTACTGGACAGGTATGGAGTAATGTAAAAGACTAGCAGGGAAATACTCTGGGTTTTTGATGGCTTATATGTATTTTCCTGTTGAAAAAATGTACAGTAAAGCGCCTTCAGGTGAGCACATATAGAAATAAATTATCTTTTGTGGCCACAGATATGAAAATATATTCATTAAAATATTTGCTTTAGATTTATACAGTATACAGTATAATACAGTATTATCACTGCTTTGAAATGTGCACAGTGCTAATGTTCTTGAAAGAGGTAGTGATTTTACAAACATATAAATGGTGTATTCAGGGTATTGCAGTTCTTTCCATTACTAATTTATCAGCAAGACTCCTGCCAGTCAAACATGGATTGTCTGGTTCTTAGATGTAATGTAATTAAAACCTGGCTGTCTTAATTAATGAGGCTTAACTGCTACCTATGTATTATCCTTCCTCTCTGCCCCAGTATTTTGGAGCAAGAAGGAAGGATTCTCTTTAGCCAATTAGCGGATAACTCTGATCTAAACTGTGTCTGCCTGGATGGACACCACAGCTTTAAAAGGTAGAAGAAGATGAGTGACCGATGCAGGGTTTTAATGGGATGGCTTACAGGTTACAAGGAGGGAGATGATACACACACAAAAAAGCAAATTAGAGGAAGAAGAGTGAAAAGAAATGAAAACTGAAAGAATTGCAGAAAAAGATACGGGAGACAGCAGACAGACAGGTGATGTTAGTGTTCTGGTTTATTAATAATTTAGTGAAAAATCTTTCCTAGCTTTCACTTATGAAATTCAGGAGCGCCCGTGTGTTCTTCTTGCTGTGTGTATGTATGCGCGTCTATATATGTATGTGTACTGCATTGTGTGAGCGTCAGTCTATCGAGAGCCAGAGGACATATGCCGGCCAGCCGGCTACCCTCCCTACTTTCTCATGAGTTTCTCTCATTCTCCCTGTAGGGTGGCCATTACAGTGAGCCCCCTCAGGCCATGCCACAGCAAATGCACACATGCACAACACATACGCACAAAATAAAGCAGAAAATAAAACATTTCTTAGTAATCATATACACATGCATAATTACACACATACATGCTTTCCATCACAGCTTGAGGGCCTCTGTGAATGGGCTCCAGCCCCGGATTGCAGCCCCATGCTAGGGCCTTGGCCACATTAGCAGCCTGGCGGGAGCTAGGTTGGCTGGGCTTGCCAACAGCTTCCAGCTAGCGTCCTCCCACAAGAGCTGGCACCCTTTAGATGAGCTGGAATGCTTACAAAGTGGGAAAACCTTTATTGCAGTGTCTTTAGCCACCATAGGGCTTATTTAGGCCACTTTCCACTTTAAGTAAATATAAAATATGAGTCCTGCATGGGATATGTGCCCACTGGGAATTTTAGGATTAAATGGTTGCAGCACAGAGCTGGGTTAAGTCTATGAAAAAGCTGTGATGCAGCAGTTACAGTACACGAAAGTCAATTTAAGTCCCTTCACAATGATATCACATGACAGCTTTATATGGTTTATATCCTTAGTGTTAGTACATTTTGCAGCTATGCATCCTTGAATTAACACCCAAGTCATCAGTGACTACCTAAATGTGGTCTAAGTTAGCCAATCTTAACCCCATTTCCTCTGATCTTTCCAGTTGACAGCCCTTAAGGTTGAAGTGTACTCTACCTGCGTAAGGAATGGGGGCGTCTTTGTCCAGGGCCACCAGAGGAGGATCCAGCAGAACAATGTCAGTGTTTTCAGTAATAACCCCATGGTATGATGTCTCAATCCATGGCTTGTGTTTATTCACTGTGGAAACAGAAAGCAGCACGTGAGATGTCAGTAATATGCTTCTGCTACAACAGAGCTGTGAGCATTAACATGCTGAGATATACATGTTCAATTTCATTTTAACTGAAAAACTCTATAGTTAAACTATTTCACTTGTGAATTACAGAGTACTGCAGCAAGAATACATGCACATTTTATTTGGCTTTGGAAAAACTCCTGCAGTCTTTGTTTCTACTAGACAATTTGATTTTGCTTATCTCCTCCTCTACCTCATCTTTCTCTCTTTTGTTCTATTCTTTCTTCAAACATTCCCTGCAGGTTTCAGACAGCAAGAACGGTATCTAAGGCCAAGTCAAAATAAAGTTCACTAGCCGAGGGCCTGATTACGGAGAATAATTCAGCAGTGCCCCCACTGGGCTATGTGGAGCACTGTGGTGACCCACTTGCAATTTGTTTACCATTTTACAGTCAAGAGAAGAAGAGGGAAGGGAAGGAAAAAAGGACACGGAGACAACTAGAACTTTTAGGTCCCTATTCCACGTCTTAGTGGTGCCAGAAACTAAAACAGAGATTGCATTGTTTTTTTCTAAATATTCAAGTTCACGTCCGTAGCTTGAAAATAACCCAAAGCAAAGCTATAATTCCAGATCCCCTAAGAACAATGGCTTCAAGAAAACATAATGTAGTTTAATGGGGAATAAAGTGCATAAGCAATTGTTGCTCTACATTCAAATAAAGGAAACCAAAGGAAGTAGAGTCTCTGTTAATCAATCATTTTAACAGACTTCAATTATTCACTTAGTGCTAGTAAAAGCTACTTGGCAATGCTAAGATGTTAAAATGTACTTTCCAAATAACCCTGATAGACAAATGTTATTTTAAAAGGTTTTTCAGTCACAAAGTACACACAATGTTGTTGCTGTAGAGAAATAATTGCTAACAAACTGCATTTAACAATATTTTCATTACTTCCATGCAAAGCAACTTTTGTCACTGCGGATTAATTGTGGGCAGTTGCCAGAGTTTGTGGAAAATTTGGAGCAGCTTGACTACTGTAATTGGAATAGAACTTTTAATTTTGTTTAAATTATTTAAACATATTACATATTTGTGTTCAGGAGGTAAACTAACTGTTCAGATGCCCAATCTAAAATAGTAATGATGTACTTCAGTAACTTTATTGGAAAAGTAATGGTTGACATAGCTAAAAGCTTGCTTTGCTGGTGGAATGTTTCAGCTTCTCAAACTTAACTGTGGTACTAATAGAGAGGCAAACATTGCCAAACTGACTCAAATATCAACTATATGAAAAAATATAACAAAACTGTTGCTTTGAATATTTTTAATAAACACCCAAATGGAAATAGTTTGAAGTAAACATATTCAGAACACTGTGGGTTGTTGGATGATGGAGTGCAGTGGGAAAAAATGGTACCACCGCTCTAAAATCTGTGTTACTCCCAAGTGTCTTCCTCTTCTTTACAGTGACATACCATGTAGCCATGTTGTAAAAATCCCTATGAAGATGCTGTGAGTGAGATGAACTTGACTGATTTTCACACAAGCTATGTAATTATGTTTCTGGGGACTCTGGGTAGCAGCAGAAAGCTAGTGAGACCTGGGAAAAACTCGCTAACAATATAGGGATGCATATTCATGAGTGCCAACCCAGAAAGCATGGCTAACAGCCCTGATACCTTCAGAGGAGATCATCTGGAGCAGAGAGATGGGAACACATTAGTCTATTAAGATATAATAAATATGCATGGGTTTTATGCAACTGTGAGTGGTAAAATGATACTGGATTTAAACTTTAAATGTCAAACCTTGTCATTTTTAGAATTGCTTACACTGCTGTACAGACATTTAAATTTTTTGTGTTGTCCCTGACAAAGCAATGCCTAAGAGAGAAAACCTGTTGAAAAAGGATCTTCTGGGGGTATTTTGAGGAATATATTTATATTTCCTACAGGTACAGAACATTTAGCACACTTGTGCTAATTTTTGATGTAGCTACAAACAATCCAACAAAATACATTTCAACAAATCCATCTACTCCTTTTATAGGATATTGAAGGTGTGCTTCAAAAGAAATTAAGGTCATTGGAAAAGAGATTGAAACAAAAGGGTATCTTTTGAACCAAATCAGAACAAATGCATAATCCCCAAAAATGTGTAACAGAGTATAAAACACTGTTTTACAGATAATGAGGAGTCAAGCTGAAATCAAGGGACTTACTCTTTTCTCAGTTAAGGGGCCCTGTTGACCTTTAAATCCTTGATGCTGTGGTTCGTGCTTCTCACTGTGACTACTTAACAGAACAGTGAGATACGCTACCAGCATTACATACATTTTATTATTGTGAAATCACAAAGTGATCTGGTGCAGTGCCCTGATACAGCACTGAAAATAAAGGCACTCTTGTCATGAGATAACACACATATGTACACATAAAAATTGTGGCAGACAACTGTCACAATTTTGTGTGTGAATTCATTCATAAAGTGGACACTGTATGTCCACTTTAAAGTGGCCACATTTGGAAATGTAAGTGTTAGGTTATTTCTGCATCAAAAATAATTCTAGATGAGTAAATGGTTACCATGTGTGGAGGACGGACAACTAAGCTAGTCTCTTAAAATTAAAGGACAACTGATGAAAAACTGCTATTCAAGTACTGTTGAAGAGTTATGTCTTTGTCACAGAGCATTATCAGGTTAGGCAACTAAACCCATTCTGCTGCTCTACCCATTGAGCTACCAGGCCGCCTGTGTACACTTCAGAGGCCATTTCGAAAAATACAGCCAAAATGGAGAAATAAAGATGTGGTTTCAACATTGCGTGCCTTATTTTAGATGCAGTCTTCGTCTTTGTGACATTATCAGTATCCAAGCTTGATCCGTTGGTTAGCATGACTTAGAATTATGACCTCTCCAATTCTGGTCTCTCTGTATGTGGGATGGAATGTTTTTTAACAATGAGTTACGAGGACATTGACAAGTGTCAGCCTCCAGTAAATGCTGCATTGTCTCATTGGGGTTCTGCCTACTTATCAACTCCTCCCCTACACTACAACCGCAGCTCATCTAATCACTGGGAAGCAAAACAGTGCTGACACTGTCTTAATAGAATTGTGTCCGTGTATTGGCAGCTTGAGATATGCCTCCTGAGTCATTATCACAAAAGTGGATAGATGTGCTCCTCACTTCTCACAAGTATTGCAAGCTACCAGAGGTTGAAGAAGGATGGAAAAAAAGTTGGGGGTGATTGAAGGAACAATGCATACCATTGGTTCCAGAGATTCTCAGGTGACACATTGCAGTCGCTTACCACGATCGAACCAAAGGCTGTAAGCACTAATGCCTTGACACTAAGTGATTAGCTACTCCTCCAAGGAGGCTTGAATCAAAACTAAACTCAGTTAATCCTGTAATCGATGTGAAGGGATCATGACATCCCATACAAATTTGTCTGCATCACTTAGCTCTGTAAGTCAGAAAGAAGTAATTCTCAGATTTGCTCTCTTCACCAAAAGTCTTCCAAGTCTGTTTGTGGTAACGACACACAACAATCAGAAGATTTGTTCGGCTGACATTTTGATTGAACTGTGAGGTGTTCATCCATGACTCAGCCTTGAGGCTTCAGACAGCCTTTAATAGGATGTGTGCTTAAAACATAGACAAACAGACCTGGAAAATGCCTAGAGCGCACTCCAAGTGACCCCCATTTTTAAAACCAAACACTTTCATTGGCTACTAAATACACTCAGTAATGGCATGCGATAACCTCTGCTTCTGAATGAAGGGAGGTAGATGTGCCAGCATCATTTGAAACCTTGCGGCTGTTTGGCAGAACATGACTAGCTGAGATGCAGGGGCATTTTTTTGTATTAAGGACAGAGCAGTCATTTTCTGTTTCTTGTATTAACAAGCAGAGCAAACTGTTCATTGAGATTGTTGTGTTTGCTTATTTAGACCTGAGCTTGGATTCAAATATCACAACCTTTCACCAGTGTGTCACACAAGGGAAAAACAGTGGGGTGAATTCTATTAAGTGGATTAAAGGTAGCCCAGACTTTTTACTTTATGCTGCATCTTTTAGAAAGCCTCCAACCTAATTGTATCCTTCAACTTTATTTTCTTTATTTCTTTTTACAAAAATTGGGACTGCCCCCTTTTCATCTCACAGTATATCTAGTCTGTATTCCCTGCTTTTGGCATGTTCAATGTGTAACTTAATTAATAATATGTATTACTCGGCCTGTATGTTTAAATAATGACCACTTCCATGTAATTTTGTATTTTCACAAATGAGAAGAGTGAAAGGCCACTGAATCATTTTTTACCTCAAATCAATTTGATTACAGGGGTTGAGGCATACACTAATGAAACCTTTACAGGCTAATATAATTAGGATGCATGACATCTGAAAGGTGAATGCTGGGGCTCAACTGCCCTTTGCTGCTGGGTGTCGGTCAGCGAGAGTCATTCACTCTCACCATTTCACTGCCAATTAAGCCTTGGAGTCTTGGATTTGACTTGAAGCTCTGAGCATGGCAGAGGCACTACAACGGCTGATTAATCTCTGACCAGGCGATGGTCTGCCACTATAACTGTGCTGGTGGGTGTCACCTCTTAACGGGCAGGTGCTGCAATCTGAACAGACCCCACGGGGACGGGGAACTAAGAAAAACTGTTGTAATTAAAAAGAAATCTGTAGGAAATTAAATTCTGATTGAGAAGGTCAACAAAAGGGGCCGTGATGAATACATCAGCATAATGAAAAGTAAACGTAGCAGAGACAGTTAGCAATTACTGCGACCAACAGGCAATTACAGCTACACAGCAAACTGGGAACTCATGCCAGCGCCGATATGCTCAGAGATGTCCATCAACGGGTCACTGCGAATTATGGAGAAACAACCCCACTCTGCTAACGTCAAGGGAGGCGTCTCAGGTCTCTTATATTCTTTCCCCTCAACCACTTCATCTTTCCAGTGATCTGTGTCTTCTTTGAAGCTTGGAGATCTTTTCAAACTTTAATCTTCTTTGCTCTTGGTGCCTTGGCTTCTTGCTTCACAGAGCAAGCTGACAGGAACCATATGCCATGAGAGCACTCTGTTAAATATAAAAGCTTCTAAGTAGATATATCATTGAGATACACTGGGTCTTCAAATTTCTAGCACTGATTCTGACTTCAGATGAGTTCTACTTTAGGATAGCATGCACTCTAAAAACTGTCATTATAGAGTGCATTAAATCTTTATTTTTACTCCTAGTTTATTAACTATATTAGGAGAGCACTGTGGATATTTAAAGTGCATACAGATTGGGGACTCACAAGCGACTTATTAAAAACAAAAGATGGTCAAAGTAGAAGCACCACAAGTTAAAATATCCTGACATTTAGTGTATTATGCTGGAGCTCTAAAAACAGGGGGTTCTACTCAATCTCCCAAAATGCATTTCAATTGTGTCTTATATTAGCAGAAAAATATTTTGAAAAAACAATACTTTTTCCATCACACTAATAGTTGCCATGGTTAACTCGACTTGTGAGTAGGTATACTGGGCTCCACTGAATAGGGATCAGCTGATGCAGCAAACTTGGCCACTGTTCTGCAGTCTGCACTGTCTTAATCTGATCCAGCCTTGGAACACAAAAGCAGTGGAGTTTGTGTCTGCGTCAACATTACTCAATAAAAATGTTTTATTTCACATTCTGGTTACTGTTCTATACTACACACTATTAGGCCAATTAGGCAAGAAAGATAATGAATATAGTCAAGTTCTTTTCCCTTCAAATTAATATGACCACAAATTACAAAAAAAAAAAAATCTTGAAAGAAACAAATGCCAATTTCTGAACAGTACAGTTAAGGTGCAACAGCAATGTTTGGTTATAAAAATATCAGCATTGTAAATGTGTTTAATATAGCTAGCGAAAATTAAATGGCAACAGCTGCCCAAGCAACTACACCTAATGAAAATGTCTTTTGTGTTTAGGAAAAATTCAAGTAGTGAGTGTATTACTTAGGGCATTCTGCATGGAGGTTGTATCCTGTCAAACAGCTGAGTCACAATGAAGCCACCCCTCCATGGTTCTGGTCAGACATTGACACCCTGACCTCTGCTGTGTGTCATACAGAGCTCCTTCTTCTGTCCTCTCATCCCAGAACAGTGTCTGGAGGACAAGCAGTGCAAAGTAAACTGCACACTTTCACACCATCTAAAAAGGAGACCTTATGTCCTCCTCTGGGACGCTATTGAAAATCATGACTTGGCCTGTAAATAATTTACCTGTTGCTCCCTGTTTGGCCTTTTGTGGCTGTTATGTTTAGATTTAGTTTCTCGAGATTATGAGTTGTTTGTAGCCCTGGGCAGGATGAGATAAAGCAGGATCACACTGTGCTTTTTGAGTTTTGTTAAAAGTGAAATAACCTAACAATTCAGAGGCTACCATGCACTGCCCTAGGTATGTGTGCACCTTTAAATGTGTAGCTGTGTAGAATGTAGTTGTGCACATCTGTGTGTGTGCACACAGCTTTTGTTGCCTCTGGCATGTTGTGCATTCTAGCCATGATCTAGCCAGTGCTTCCAGTGTGTATGACTGTGCAGGGCAGTATTGCAGCAGGACCTCACACCCTTAAAGATCTGAGACTGAAACAAAAGAACATGTACAGAGTGTGCCTGCTGAAAGCAACCAGTGAGCACTCTGACCATGGGAAACAAAACACACAAACAACCAAGTTCCACAGACGAGCAGAAAAAAATGTCTATAGTAGGTGTGTTTCTGTAGTCTGTTTCTGCACTACACAGAAGGAAAGAAAACCTGTCACATATATCAAAGTCGCGTGTTATTATCAACTCAGTGAACAATGGCATTTTTGTTTTGACATTTCTCTCTATTCCAACCCTCAACATTGTCCCTGTTGCAAAATGATAGAGCCCTGACAAAGGTCAGGCTTTTATCATGAGTTTCCTTTCCATCCACCTTGGCTAAAGTGCACCCGTCCCCCCAAACAAACACAGAAACAAACACACCAACCCTAGAGTCAGAATACGAGAGTAAAGACAGGCTTGAGAAAGAGAGAAGGTGGACAAAGCACTATACAAACTGTCTGAGGTGGCCTCCATGCTGTAAGTGGCTGCACAGTGGTGTTACAATATGTGTTGCTTTGCTTTTAAATGTGGACTTCAGATCTTTAGAGATAGGGAAACGCTGACTCCTGCTAAGGTTACCAACCCAGCTACCCCTGGGGAAGAGTTAGAAGAATAGTAACGGAGAGAGAGATATAAGGGTGTTATGCATTAATGTGCAGAAAAAAAAACAAATAGAAAAAACTAAAAGCATCCATCTAAATAATCAGGAGTGAATGTATAAGAGCTGAAAATGCACTCGGTGCCATTACCCCCAGCTATCATGACCCCTCTTCATGAAGTGCTTCACAGTCACAAATTTCCCTTTCTGCGTCATTTGAGAGCCCTTATGCTGTTCCATTATTGTACGTGCAGTTTGAGATATGGCATTTACAGCGTCCCGCTTTCCTCACACACAAACACTGTGGAGCATGTCAAAAGATACACCTTCGCAGAAAACCATTAACAGAGGTCAGGAGTCACAGGAATCCGAATAGTGAAAATGTATAGAACATTGAATGCCTCAATGGCAGAAAACCTGACAATACTGCATTAAAGGGTATTCTACCACTTTATTGTATTATGTATATGTTTATGTGATAAAAGTATTTTAAACTTTAAGATGTCAGTATTTTAGTGACTGAAACCAATCCACAAAAAAAAAAGAAAATTGATTATGAAATTGATTATGGCTTTGGCTCATCCAGGCAAATGTCTTTATTGGTTTTCCAGCATTTCCACTGTTGCTGTTGTTTGCCACAAAACACATTGTAATGCACTGTGGAGTTTAATGTCTGGCAGTAACTAGTTACATTTAAACACTATAAATGTACAGTTTCAAAATAAATGAAACAGTTGCTAAAAAAAAAAAATCTAATTAAATGACTTACTAATTAAAATGTTGGCGATCATAAAGGGGGTTACATCAGAGTAAGTTTTTAGGTAAAAAGTTTATATCTAAAATACAGTATAACATTTATATTTCTGTTACTTTGCATCTTTTTGTTAAGAAGAAATGTCTTCTTTTGGCATATATCTGGACAGTGTTAGCCAGCAAAGCCATTGGGACAAATTTAAGTGCAACACCATTAAGGGTAGGATGTCTCAAAGCACTGCTTTTAATTGGTTCTTGTTTGACTTTGCCAGACTCTCACGTGCCAATCGAATCAATGCACATTGCTAAGCAACCGGAGTCTGTCATGCTCGGCTGTGACCAGTCGACCATGCCAAGTTCATGTCGTTTGGGAGGAAAAAATTTTTTTTTAATAAATAACACTTAGTGCTGGGACTTTCCTTCCGAAATCAGAAAATGGCTACAACATTACTGTACAGTGTAAAGCTTGTTTATCTGCTGTGAAAATTCAAAGTTTTTCTGATGTTAAACCTGAGAAAAACATCTACTTGCAGTTTGATAATAATCTGTTTTGAATACTGTTATGCGATTTAAATTGCATAGTGTAAATGAGTGATTTTAGGACTTCTTTTAATTGTCCTTTTTAAGACATTTTTAAGACAAATATATTAAGGCACTTTACTTTGATAAAGGCAATAAAAAAGTTGCATCCATCCATTATCTTTAACCACTTATCCTGTTTAGGTTTGCTAGGGGCTGGAGCCTATCCCAGCTTTCATTTGGAAGCAGGGTACAACCTGTACAGGTCACCAGTCTACAGTATCTCAGGGCCAACACAGAGAGAAAGACACAGACAGGCGACAGTCTTCAACAGCGTGCAAATTGTTTAATGATTTAACAGAAGCGCAGCCCTGAGATCTCTTTTTTTAATGAATTTGTCCCTTCTGTTTAACTTGAATTGTGTTGTGTGTTTATTTGGTACCGTGATGTTAGGCTATTTAAACTTTAAGCAATTTTACTCTTTTCTTTCTTTGGAGGCCTTCTGGTGTTGTGGAGATATGACAATGAGTAAAAACATGAATATGAATGCTTCTCTTTCTTCTTTTATCCTCACAAATGATCAGTGAAATATGTGGATGGATAGTAAAAAAAGAGTGAGCCAACTATCCTGAATCTAAAATGCCCATAGTTAAAAACTCCCTAATTTCAACCACTTCTATTTTCTCTTGTAGCTCACTAGAGTCTCTTATGTGCAGATGGCCTTTAGTTTACTTGACCTGTATGTGTCGGTGAGCAAGGAGCCAGCATGCAAGAGACAAGTGTGCAGGTCTTTCTGTTCTGGCCAGTTTGGCACCACTGTGAGACAAAAGCTTGAAACACATTGAGTAAATAAAAGCATATGCAGTGTAATCCTTTTAGAATGGCTGGGCTTCTGAAGTGAAGGCCACTGTATTAAGGAACATGAGGTGCACTATGCACAGTAATCTGGTTAAAGAAGTATATGTGTCGCTGCTGTATGTGTGTCCTGAAGCATTAGCTACAGCAGCACATGAAATTTGGAACATTTTCTATTTGGTTTGTGTTTTTCATTATTCGCTATCGATTTTAGATAATTTTTTTTAACTTACTTTCTGTCTCTCTTTCATACCCTTTCATCAGTCAAATACATTCGACCAAAATTTCAGTTTTATCTCATCAGTCATTCTTCTCATCCTAGTTGGACACGTGTTCTTTTTCCTACCACACACACACTTGGTTCTCCACAGCACTTAGTCCCCAGTGCTCCTAATAGTACATGCGTGATTCCTGCAGGCAGTCCATTCCATTTTGCCTCAATCTTTCTCATATCACTCTAAAAAAAAAGTGTCCCTACTGGGACTCTTTGGACCATTGCTACAGTAAACACATACATGTAGTCATAGACCAACACGCACATACAGTAACTAGTAATATTTGTATTTTCAATAAAATATATTTAACATATTTAAAGCACCAGATTCTGTTTTAAAACAAAACTTTGGATAATAATGCTGCTTATTATTAATACACTGCCGCTGTCTGTTCTACAACCTGAACACTTAACCTTAACAACAGTTTGAGTACAAAGTCAACAGCTGTCTATGGTTATCTAATTGGAACTGAAACTATAGGTGAAACAAAATTTTTAGGTTTAGTTTACTACTATAAAAAAAAAATAGTGCATTGTTTAGATATGATAATTGAAGTCACTACCAATAAGTGTCAAGAACAAAGCAACATAAAGGAGCACTTTTAATTAAAAAGCAGAAAGTAATGTGTTATATAAGTAGCTTACATATGACACGTTTTTCCATTACCTCATCAAAGGTCAATGATCATGAGCAGGTACCTTCTGTTGTACATTGATGTTTTGTGCTTTTTGCTGTATCACACATAAATACAGCAAATACGGGCCCTTTTTAACAGTACATGAAAGCATATTCCAATCTAACACAAGGTTAAAATTGACAGTTGCAAGAATCGATAAATTGCGGTCTCAATTCCTCCTAAGAAAGACTTTTCTGTTGAAAAGTAACGTCACCCGACTTCCTCCCCCTGGCTCCCACAATGGTTTCTACAGCTGCCAGAAGACTTTGTCACACTAACAGATGTTGTTGTTGGGTACTTGCTATGACTGATGCGGTTACTCTTTTTGGGTGGGGAGTGTCAAACATGGCCATTAATAACAAAAACAACAACAATGCAGACCTCTTGGGAAAATCAGCACCAAAACAGTAACCAGCGACAAAGACGAGAAAATGAGCCCCTATAGGCAAAGACAGTGGAAAGGTTATTCATTGTTTTTGATAATATTGGGTCTATTTTTTATGATTTTGTGCTTCTTGTACACATATTAAACATAATTAATAACTTATGAGGCTCTGGCCCATGTGCTGATTGACGTCTCAGGAGTTTTGCATGGAAACAAGTGACAGTGGAAGACAAAATCTTTTGGTATTCTCCAGCCCAAACTGCTCTGTGCTTTACCTTTTTTATCCAACATCATACGGCACTGAATCTTTAATCTCAAACCCTGTGTTTTAGCTGTCCAGCACAGTTTTCCCATGGTTCTACAAGAAATGCTGCAGTGCATGGCCATGAAGCCCTGACTATGAATTGTAGGAATACAGAGGCCTGGAAGAGGAGGCAACAGCGTACATAAACATGAAAGTACCTGAAACATGATTTAACCTCCACTATACTGGAACTATGGACCCAGTCACAAATGTCCAAAATAAACTGTGTCCTTCTCTGTCTAACATAAAGAGCCTACCTTTCCCCTGAAGTAGTGGCCAGTTGCCTTTGGATATATCTCATGTACTGACAAATATGTTTTTTTTATATGAATGAGATGGTGGCAAGAAGAGTCATCCTCTCCAGTAAGACTAGATACACACAAAGGTACAGGATGCTGTTAGTGTTTATGTTTTAAAATTTAAGGTGAAGGTGATACAAGAGGCTTCATGTAAGGTACAGCAATACTTCAGAGAGCTGATTGCTGTTCTGATTAGAAAAATTAGAAACAACAACCATAACAAACTCTAAACACAATAGCAGCCATTCAGCACGCACACCCACAGTCCCCACTTAAACTCGACTAAGCATTTTTAATTCTTACAATTACTGTGCCATTCCTCCCACTGACCAGCACTTATCATTTTGTTAGTCATCCTAGATCCAACTTAGTGCATTTGCCCCTTGCACAAATTCTAATGCAATCATTTTGCAGAAAATGTGTTTGTGAATTACAAAATGTTTTTAACCCAGCCAAAGTTCAAGTGACTATTTTTATTTCCATTACACTGAAAAGAATGAAAGTGCAAAAAAGAAAGAAAAATACACTGCTTTTCACTCAATTTGCTGGATAGTTGCACGCTGTTGTTTTGTGCAGGACAATAATTCAGCTGAAAATACACATGGAGGTTCAATACTGGTGAATACCAACTAAAGCTTGGCTTCTGTATGTGGTGTATTGTATTGTAGACTCTCTGAAATGGCACCTATCTTGTAATACAATGTATAACAAGCTTATATCATTTGACAGCTGTGATGTGTGTTACTAAGCACATACACACTATCCCTCTGTATCCTATTTCTACCTTTTCTAACTTGAGACCTATGTATGATTGTTTGTGGGGGTTTTTTTAAAATCAGTGGAGCTGGTAACTAAATAGCCAAATTGTTGGTAGCTAGAATTCTAACAACAAATGTCTGGTGAATAATGGAAAAGTTGGCATTATGTATGAGAAAAGGGTCTTAATGTAGCTTTGCACTATGTTAGTAGCCTTGTTTTAAAACAAAGTGACTCACCAGAGGCCAGTGGAGCAACAATCTTCCTCACAACTGATGCACATACACAGACAGAGAGAAATTAAACCCCAAACAGGCACAAGAACAGTAGAGTGTATATATTACAGTACCTTATTAAATGAAAGAAGCGAGAATTTCAATAGAAGAATACAACAACAAGCTGGAGACAACCTTGGTGGGCTGATCGTCTGACTCCATCTCTCTTGAGAATAGTGATTATCCCAGAGCTATGGGTCAGACGTGCAAATGCACAGATGCATAAATGCTGTAAATAAATACACTTTTGAAGAAAAGTATTTGCATCATGCAAAAGCTCTGTTCCAAAGCTGTTCTAATGTGCCCCAGTATTAAATGTACAGTGTAACACAATGTAGGCAAATAATTTAAAAGGTCAGAGCAATTGAAGGTAATTTCCAGGCAATAACAAGTAAGCATCAAACGAGAAGGAAAAGGGGTGATGACAGACTAGCCGCCAAAAATATAAGCAAACACCAATCATTTATTTATTTCACTTGGGCGAATGTCCACAATACTAACCCAAAAAATTAAATACATAAATAAAAATAATAAACTTGCATATAATATAGAACTTGATACTTCTACTTCTTGCCCTATCCGATTTTTTTGACTGCATACCCAGTTATAAGTTGTTAGCTTAATGTAACTATGATGTTATCATAAAAAATTGACATTGGTGGGTGGAACAGAAAAACAGAAGACAACCAATGATTCAGTATTCAGACCTACAGTAATGCTGCCAAAAAAGACACTACCCTAAGGCATCTTGGTGGCCTTCTTGATTAGTGTCCTCTGACATGGACATTGCTTTTAAAAACAGCCTGGGTATTTTTGGCCTTGCACCATTCTGAGGGAAATTTAATCCACTAGCTATGTACCTACATCCTTTCCCAATTTGCACTTTTCAATATGTTTTTTCCGATTTGCCCTTAAAAAGTTGTTTTTCTAGGCAACTGCCCATGAGGCCTGCTCATCTAAGTTTCCTAGCCCGTGTCGGTGCAAACCGCTTTCTCTTTTATTAAATGCAGCTAATTCAGGAGCAGTGAGGAATATGGAGGACACTCGTAAGTACCTTCACTGCATCTTCTGTCCTGCTTGCAATCAGCTGCAGCATGTCTCTTAAGCCTATAGTGTACACCTTTTAAAGACATCTTTAATTTATTGGCTATATCTTGAAGTGAATAACCTTAATTTCTCAAGAGAAGCATAACTTGATTTACTATGAAAACGACATGTCACTCTGCTTATGGAGAAAAAGCCCAATGTAAAAACTTAAAAGTATTGATTTACTGGACATTAACTTATTTTAAGATGTTATTACATCAGGGAGGGACATGCATGATGCATTTAAGAACACCCCTACTTGAATTCCTGCAAAAACTGATTAGTAGAGTACCACATAAGAAAAATATTGCTAAAAGAAAAATTATTCTGTGATCATGTGTTAATTTTTTCCATGTTTTGTGATCCTATTACAAACATTTCATTAAATAAAACCAACAAAACATGATAAAAAAATACTAGAAATACAAAAGTGTGTAGGTGTTTTCTAAACTTTTTCTTGGAAATACAATTAAAACATAAATAACAGCACACACACATTTAAACATAAAAAGTCCCAGGGGGTGATAACTGCGTATAGACAGCCCCATTAACATTGCATGACTCAATATTCCATAATGTTTCTCCCTTTTCTTTCTTCCTTTTCTTTTTGAGTACAAATTCATTATTTGCTATTCATAAGCACCAGATAATACAAAAAGAAAATATAATAAAGTATGAACTCTGCAATCCTGTTAGGAGCCCTCCTAGCTTCAGTCCAAATGGCATTGACTTGAATAGCTTTGCTTTTGGGTTACACCCATCTCAACCTGATTCCAATTATTTTGCTGAGGCGATGACAGGTCAACAAAGGCAATTACATCCCAAAGGCTTTAGGGAGCCATTTTCAAGACAGAAAAAAAAGAAGTAATTTAATTTAAATAGCTATAATTATTGAAATGTTCTTTACTGCCAGTTACAATAGCTTAAATGTTTTATAATTTGACAACCTCTATTCATTTGCTTCCACTGAAAATGTGAAACCATTCAGTGCAATACTTAATGGGACAAAAGACAAATAGTAAATAACTTTAGGTAGTGACTCCAACACACAATAAATGAGTCTACACATGCACAGACACAGAAGAAAAACAAGGTGAAATCAACATTTCAAGTTGAAAATGAAGACTGATTTCAGTAATGCATCTTTCTTGTGGCACAGCAGAGACATCTCATCATGTTCTTCCTCACTACACTGGCTGCAAGAGCCAGCTGAATGCTAAGAACACATGTATTTCTAACAGTAGCTACTGTCTGGTTACCAAGTGTAGAATGCCTGTTTTGTCAAGTGTGTGATAAATTGAACTGAATAACATGAGGGAAGAGAAACCTATTGTTTTATAATCAGCCCAAATGATATTTGGTTATGAAAAATGGCTTTAATCTAGAGTCAGGGTTTGCATAATGGAGCACAGCCATGCGTGGCATGATGATTTGGTTTGGTGAGGCTACCACCTGACAGTGGCCATTTGCAAACACCATGGTTGCTGAGAACGATGAATGTTTTGCAGAGTAATACATAATAAATAATTGTACACGGTGCCAATTTGTCATCTTTATCTTAAAGCAAAACTCGGGTGCCCATACTAGTTTGAAACTGGTTTTATTTGTAATCTTTACTCCTATTCATCCAAGAGATTTAGATATGCCTTCCTAACGTGATTCTTATGGAAATATTTACAGAAGGTCCTTGCAGTGCTGTATAAAATGTATGCTGGTTTAGCTGAAGCAAATATAAGACTTTAGCAGTGTGACATGGACAAAGCAAGTGTGTATTTTGCTACAGCATTTTTAGTGCAAAATTCCCCTCACTTTATTCTTATCCTTTTGCCAAAGCTCAGCATGACAACAGTATCCAAGGAAACGGAGGAAAAAAAAGACTCCAAAACTAATTTAACTTGGAAAATATTCTATTATTTTTTTGTAATACAAACTTCTAAATTCCCATAGTAGCTTAAGAAAACAACTGTTGATTGCATTATTTAGCATCCATGGATTGTGGGTTTTCTGTTTTTCCAGCACTTACGTTGACAGCTCTTTAAGGAGGCTGTATTGTATTGTACTGGCTATTGTAAACTTGTCAACCTATCGCTTGAGCATCTTAAAAAAGCTATGTTACGTTGCACTGAGTGAATTATATTCTGATGTTACTTATTTTTAATGAATAAAGCATAACTTCTTTAAATGAAAAGGAACGGCTTGAGGTGAAAGGTGGGCAAACAGAGCACCATATAGTTAAGTTCAACTCCAAAGACCTACATGTCCTAGAATTGATTATGAAAAGACTGTGGTTTTGTTTAAAGCTTAATAAATGCTTGTGTGTGAGTGAGATCTGTCAACTGTTTGTGTATTAAGCAAGCCACAACCATGAAAATGCTTAATAGCACACACACACACACAGCTAGATAACAACAGATAATACTAAAAAAGAAGCAATCCATGTGATCAATATACAATGCATTAAGTGAGTTAATCGCACGAGGAACAAATGACCAAGAATAATGACCTGTTCTGCAAACCGGTAAACCATATCAACCAATCTCCATTACTAAAGATGTGCTTAGGTGACTTTAAAATACTGAATGATTTCCTGATCATTTGTTCCTCACAGAGTCAGCTCAGACTCCTTTGTTCCATAACCCAGATGTTCGAACAATGTTTAAAGCCTTTGAGTTTGTTTCTTTCAGTGTAAGACTTAAAAAAAAAACAGCAAAGGAAAGAAAATGTTTAAAGATTATTTAAAAAGGATTGATTAAAAAAAAGGAAAAAAAAACATAAACACTGCTGACACTGAATATTTTGTCACTATTATTTTTACAGAAAACCGAATCTGATTACCATTGTTTACTAAACATACTTTTGAGCTTAGTTGTATAGAAAGATTTTTAGGAGACTGGGTTCCTCTTAGCACCATTTTTACACAAGGAAAATCACATGCATGATTGCATGAAAGTCTTATTGTTCCGATGTGAAAACTCTAACTGACCCCAATAACTGTTTACTGTTACCTCTATAATGACAGAGAGGTGGACAACCCACGCTGATGACCATGCTGGAAAGAAAACAAAGCGGATGCACCTTAATGTGGTATCAATCACACACTGCAAGGAAATGACATAATCCATTCCACAGGCAGCTCTGTAACCATTTTTACAACCTGTGCGATAACACACAGTTCACATACTAAATCTATGGCTCACGCCTGACACATCTCCCATCCACAGACTGTGAAGTGGCCATCAGTATTCCAGGTGAAGGCTGGTACCTATGAATATTTAAGCTCCTCAAAGACTTGCCACCAAACAGTTTAAAGATGTTGGTTGCAGTTCAAAGGTCTTTTAGCATCAAAAAGAAAACATGGCTGAAGATATTTCAGATGAAAACAGAAAGACAAGGAGGTGCAATGGTAGTGCAGGAAGAGCCCAGCTGATGATAATGACAGGTCATTAAAGTGGAATGCCTTCCCTGTACATGCTTCGTCTCATCTGGACAAACATCACACCATGCTCTGGCAAGTGTAAATGATAAAGGGAAATTCAACTTATTGGCAGTTGATAAAAACAAAAAACCTGAAGTCAACACAGTCACTTCTGAGCATGTATTCAGTTGTTGGCATTCATTAATCATGGTCACGGTAAACCACTGATCCACAGTCAGATTAGGTCATTAGGTACAATGATCAAAGGCAGTGAGTCAGTGAGCCGATGGCCAGCTCACCACTCCTCCTCTGCAAACTGGATAAATATCACCTAATGTGCTCATGGTTAGAGGCTAGCGGCATTGCCTAATCAGGCTGGTGTACTGAAACATTGAATCATTTTAAAAATATACACACAGTCAGTTGATTAGAGAAAGGTCACTGATGCTTCTGTCTTCTGCTTTTTATACCTCCACATTCAGGGTGTGTATAACTCATGTCTCTCTCAGAAACATACTGTGAGTAGTTAGTTTTATCCAAATCTTTAAGTGTTGAAACAAGGTGTAGATGTCAGTTAGGTGGCATTAGTGACCTATACTTTGGCTTAGGGATTTCTGTACTATAGTGTACTTGGGCGTCCAGCTGTGGAAAAGATAAAAATCTAAGGCTTCATTGAGCCTTACTCTACTTTGTGTTGACTACTCATGGTTTTGCAGGAAACCATGATTCCATTTCTTGGCGTGCTTCTATTCCAAACTGTTGGTTTTACTTCATTCTCAGTACTGACTAAATATATTATAGTTATGCATGATCAGGCTGCAGTGAGGGAGTAAGAATGGATGAGTGAAGGAGAAAGAAAGAAAGAAAGAAAGAAGCAAGAGAAACACTGATCCATTTTTCATGGCTGCTCTCTGCAGCTAAGCCTTGTGGACCAGAAAGAGAAAGGGGAGAAAAGGTGTGTCCTTTTTCCCAAATACATGCTAATATTCTCTGTTTCAGTCTTCACGTGTTTACTAAACATTACTGGAATTAATTTTTTTTTGCCTGCAGCAAAACCTTCAAGGTTTCTATTTTTTGTAAATTGATCACATCAACTGTCCTCTGAAATTATAACTCTGCTTTTTGTTTAATTTGTTGTAATTCTGAGGAGCAATCACTGACCTCCCAAAAGGGAACACGGTTGCTTAACTAATTGACTACCAAGAGCAGTGTAATGTGCGCAACATGTATGTTCAGTATATTGCCCATAGAGTCAGTATAGATGTATTTTACATATACATTATTCAGTCTACCGAATCTAAAATGTCGCATTGTTGTGAATCTTGCTCTGATAACGCTGAGTGAGGGGTTTTGAAGGTCATGTTACTAGGAAGTCAGCCATCAATGTGAGGCAGCTGCAATAAAAACAGAAAATGCCCACTATAATCCAATCAATGAACCACTGTTCATTAAGTGTTTAAACTAACCTGATTACAACAGTAGAGGCCACAAGACCTGCAAAATGATAACACCTGACAAATACCTTATGCATTAGTCATACACCAATAATCATCAATTAGAATTTACATTATCTTACCTTTTTTCTTTTGGTGCATGGGAAAACGTGCATCATAAATCTGGATTACCATTGAGATCTTAATCTTTTCCCCATGACTCACACATTTTGCATTCTGGAATATGTCAATGATTTGAGCATCTGAGTAGTTAATGAGAAAAGACACACATGACCTATTTTTGTGAATCAATGGCACACGATCCAAATAAAGTGCAAAGTGGACATGGTTGGTAAATATTTCTATCGTGAAAAGTTATACTGAAGACTTAATCTGAGGATGACTGCTACAAATTTGACTCGCATAAATAGTGTGACAACTGAAAAGTATAATACCACGTAAAATAATTTGCTGTTAGATCCTGACCAATTTTGTCTCTGTCTGGAATAATTATCATGAATATTTAATGACATTACTGCTGTTGTGCACATGGGAGACTCTCAAATTAAGCCTACAGCTGTATAAAGGTGCAGGTGATGAAGAAACTCAGTGGAAAGAATACTTCAAACAACTGTAAGCAACAAAACAAAAATTGGCAACTGTCCGCAGTGCTTTCCACTTGTGAATAATCCTTCTCACTGTCGAACATTGAACTCCAAATTGTTTGGAAAATGTTTCATACTCCTTTCTATAGGGGTACATTGTACCTCACTTGTAAGTCGCTTTGGATAAAAGCGTCTGCTAAATGACTAAATGTAAATGTAAATGAAAAAAGAAAAAAATTAGGGACCACAAAATGAATAAATTAGAGACCAATTACGACTTATGTTTCCCATAATTACGCGATGCGGGACTTAGGGATCTCAGAATTATGAGAACGTTTCAGAACCTGCCTTAGATTAATACGGTTTTTAGGATGTCTTCAGTATTACAGTAGTTCTGTGATAGTTTTCAGTACTTCTGAATTCTATAATAAAACAGAACTGTTGACCGACAATTTTGCGGTTTTTTTTAAGCGATTCAAGGACTTACTGAATATGATCTTAAATATCAATTTCCATGTTTCATTTTCAACACAGAATTTTAAAGAATGTCATAAAGAAATGTATCTCGTAATTACAAGATAAGGTCTCTGATTTTTTTCTTTGATGACTGGAATCCACCACCGTACTTACAACAATTTTTTTCTCTTATATCTTTCCTTCTTGGCATTGTGTTAACACACATCTAAATGCTTCAGACCAGTAAACTGTCTAGACTACTGCTTTATAGAGGTCTTCAGACCTGCTGATGATCAATTGATCAAGGGTTAATAATTAGCATACGAATACTGGCACTGTGAAAAAAGTTATACATTGTTGTTCATTTGATGTTGTATTTGCCTAATACTAAGACACACTATGATCAGATAATTTTTATTACTGTATTTTACCAAAAATAACTATTTATAAAATAGTTTAAAAAAATTTATAAAGAGGCTACAAACTTTTGAATGCATGTGTTTTTTTGTCAAAAGCACAGAAATCCGCCCTGGTGTTGAGAACTGGCACCAGGTGTGTCCATACTTTAGTCACAGATACCATGTGACCATTTGGCCACAGATACCATATCAGCACCATCACTGGGATGGAGATGCAGTTTCCACATGTATAATAGTTTTCACAAGTACATGTTGTATACACTACAGATCATCTATTCAAACTGTACCATGATGTGTTTAAAAAGTTGTTTTTAAAACCACTTATTGTTTTGTATTTTGGAATATATTTTAAATATATTTGTATGAAGGTTATATACTGCAGCTTTAAATCATTTTATGCATTGATGCAGTATCTTTGTAAGCAAAGGTGCAGAAAATCAGCTGCTGTTAATAATAAGCCTGTTCAGGTGACTGGCCAAAAAGATTTGTCTTCAGATTAAAATGCATTACTTCAGGTGCAACAACTGAGAATTTATGGACAAGTGGGATTTTATGGACAGTTGTTTAATAATGTAAAGCTGTGAATAAATTGGAAAATGTCCTCTTTTTCAACCTGTCAAACCTGGGGTCAATATTCATTAGATTTTCCAGCCATAACCTGGCCCACCAACTTTCAAGAATAATATCTGGCTCACATTACATTGCTAGATGTAGTCTCTCTCTCAAACCACCTAGTAACTTTGCATTTCTGCTTTTTTTCGGAGTTTAATATTACAAACTTATTTGCATGCAATACCCATTTCATCATGACATTCCTCCCATCCTTTTGCTATACCAGGTGCACAGGGCAAGAAAATACCAAATGAACAGGTGCATTTCAAGGTCAACAAAATGCCAACATGCCTTAGATCTGTAGTCTTTACATGTCTGGGCTTTGAGCTGAGACCAGTCATTTAAACTCCAGACATACATAGTGAAGAAAAGAGAGACTACTATGTGTAATGCATATGAATGTGAGTTTACCTGTTTCTATCTGCTTGTGGTGTTTTACAGGGCAGCAGTATGTGTCTGTAAAACATGCCCATGCATAACCATGCAACTGTCCTGTGTGCATACAGTATATACTGTACACCCCTCAATGCTGATTACATCTCCACATCCTTTCCTCACTCTTTTGTCCCTCCCCCTTTTTTTTCCCTTTTTCTCTCCTTCGCCACTTCCTACAAGGCCTTTTGTTCCATATTAATGAGATGCATTAAAATGGATAGATTACTACCATTTCCCCACCTATTTTTCTTCCCTTCCATTTTAACTTGTCGCATAGAGTTCATTCATTGCCTGTTTCATAATGTGTATCCATATTGTCCTCTACTTCACATTCTGCAGGCATCGCCCCTGCAATATCCACACTGCACACTGCATAAGTTTCCCCGAGGAGCCAGAATACCAGTTAATCACTAGTAAAAGGTAACATTTAGTGTGGAGGCTAGGTGAATGGTGCATTTATGGTTTTAAGTTAAGTAGTATAATTATTGTTCAAGTTATTATTGCAATGCGATAAAACAAATTAAGCCGGAGAAAAAAGAAGCAAAATGAGAAACTTTAATGTACTTCAGATGCACTTTCTGTAAGAGCACAACGATGATGCAGAACGATTACCTGTTTGGTTTAATTGAACTATTCTACCCTGACTAGGCTATAACAACCTTGAAAGTTTTGAGCCAGAGAGAGAAGTTAATCAGCAGTTTTCCAGCTTGTGTCAGTTACACTGATTGGATTTGCACTTCAATCTGATATCTTTATACCCGAGCTTGACTGTTTATCTCCCGTAATCCTCAAACACACCAATGTGTTTTCATGACATGACATCATGAGATATTTCTGCTACTTTGGTTAGGTAATTACCTTTTCCTTTTCTATCCTCCTTACTGCCCATTTGTGCAAGTAATGACCTTCGTTTGCTTTTGGTGCAGTTGCAGACGGTAGCAAGAAAGCTATCTCATTCAATATGACTATATGTATGTTAGAGGTGATAATGCAGACAGATGATTAGCTGCAATGTGAACTTACTTTAAAACCATTTAAAACTTAACTTCAGGTCACTCGATTAATATATGGGGCAACTTAATACAACCTGTACTATATTATTTTAACTGCAGAACACTACTGAAGGCTCAGGGATTTACGGAAAATCACACTTAATATCTTGATTGCCATTTACTGCGGATAGCATGGGAGAAATTGTGTACAAAAGACAGACTGTGACGCCATTAGGAAGATCAATCTTCAGGTATTTTTGTAAGAAAAACCCCATCTGTTGTTTCTCTTTCTTGCAATAAGTCATTTCTCTTGCTCCCCTTCTTGCCCCTCATCATCTTTAATTTCTCTCTCTTTCTCAGTTGCAGTTCCACACTGTCAGTGAGCCAACTCCTGCCTGTCTGCAGCCCAAAAGTAGCTGCGCTTGGCTGATTTTACTGATAAAAGACTGAATGCCTGCTGTTCAAAATGGACAACAAGGGACAGGGAATAGGAGGAGTGCTAAGGAAACTGTGAAAAGAATACTATTTTTGTATAATGTCAAAAAACCAAGCTGGGTTTATGTTTTTATACTAAATAGCCAAGAAACTGACACACTTGTAGTTTCAATTAACTGTAGCCACATTAAATTAAGTTCCAGTCATGTTTAAAAGGAGTCCCTTTGAAGTACTTGACTTATCAGAAAAAAAGAAACACTCAAAGACTTTTTTCACCCCAGTCATTGGCTGCTGATACTGCATCAGTGGAGGGTGATCATTTGCATTTATATCAAATGGTGATGAGGGGAGTGGTAGTCAGTGTGGGAGAGAAAAGGGAGGGTTAAGGTCAAGTTGTACTTCGTAGAGACACTAATCTCCTCTAGAGGAAAGAAACGGAGCTACCCTGGAAAGGGTAGACCTGGGGAAGTGGTGAATATGGGGGAAGATGAATTTAATGGAAGAAGAAGACAAAATATATATATGGTCCTCAAATGTATCCGCATTATACTGAACTTGGTCAAAAATCTAGATAGGGATTTAATTTTCTGTTTGAAATGCAACCCTGAATTTTTTTCCTCTGTGTTCACTGCCAATACAGGGTTTGTATACAACCTCTATCCGAGCAAAGATTACAGTTACACACATTCTTCCATAGTAGCAGCATAGATGCTGTGAGCAGCCCATGTCCTTTGCTGCAAGTTTCCTGCTGTGTTACACAGACACCCATGCTCTTTTCCAATCCCCATGCCCCCAGTTCCTTTATAGTGAATTATTTAATGCCTGCAAACTCTTTGCTGTCTTTATTTATCAGACAGGCTGAAGAGAAAACACCAATTCTTCTAAAATATGATTGAGCACAACCCTGCTAAGAAACAAGAAAATGTGCACTAGGTAACGATAAATTGGTGATAAATTGGATGTTGATGTACAGTAGTTAGCTAAACGTGATGCTTAGCTCTTGCACCGAAATATTATTTCAATAAAAAGGGACAAAATGAGAAAGTCATTTTACAAGTTAGGCTTTGGCAATAGTCCAGTTACCCAATATTTCATCCTAAGACAACTAGCCATTGTTGTGCATATATTATTTTTGCCTCGAGTCCTTGTGTGTCTGTGAATGCGGGGTGAAAGTTAGAAATTTAATTAGAGGCTAGTCACATTGACGTCAGCAGCAGAAATTGTTTCCATGTTATCATTATGACAACCTCACATAGAGACCACCATCCATAGCCCCTTGTAATTGCCATGGAGACCAAAAGAAGAAAAGGTAGGAAAACTGATTTATTTGGTTTTAAATTAATAAAACAACATATCCCACATTATGATTATCCTCCTTCACATACTATTCCTCATATATTTTAAGACTGTATTATATGGTGTTATAGAAAAAAAAAACTGGTTCCAAATAGTACACTTGGGTGCTCCATATATAAAGACTAACCAAAGGACCAGTCAACATAAAACCTGAGTTAGAGTTGTGTATGTGTAAGGAAGTTTGTGTTGGGCTCCACTATTACTGTCTTTGGTCACTGACTTTGTATGTCCAGTTTAGGACCCTCAATTGTTGATCCTCATCACTTTGATGATGTGGCTCTGTTAGCTTAAATATACTTTGACTATAATAGACTATAGTCAGACCAAATATGAAGTCTACTGCTACCAGAATTCTAAACCCAGAAACAGAAAAATTATAGATTCTTATCCAGTGATATACATGATCACTTACGATAGGTTCCCTAAGTCTTCTCATTTTCATTGAGCTGCTGTCTATCAGCTTAATAGGTTGTAACTAATCAATTAAAATCCAATCACTGTCCAGTGCCATAACCAATCAGCTTTATGATGAAAGGTCTAAACATCAGCACAATGTTTCTGCCCATTTTTGTAGAGATAAAAGAAAAAGAGTGAGGAAGGACAATAGAAAACAAGAGAGGTCAATCCAAGGACTAATAAACTGCAGCCAGGCTAATGACAGAAGATAAGAATCAAGCAACCTTGATGAATATGGTAATGAAGGTATACACAATTGTGAACATAATCTCTGTTATATCTACATAAACTGTTTACAAATAAACCATTTCTTTTCCTGTTTGTCACTACCATATATCATCACCAGTCACATTTGGGGTGGGGTTTAACTTTAATAGTTTTAAAGTGTCCTGCTAAATAGATTTTAGCAGGACACCAACTCCCAAAAATGTCAGGTCATTGAGCAAGTCACTAAGGAAAAGCATTAGGTAAATAGCTGAACTGTGATGTATAAAGAAAATAAAAAGGAAAAAAAACACAAAAGGAGTCGAGATTAACGGAGTTGTAAAAAGAAGCAACTTTGCCATTGTTCTCTATTCATTGTATGGAAGCCGTCTAAAAACTCACTTTGATTGTTCCTAACGAGATTAACGTTTCAAGGAACCCTAACAAGGCTGCGTTGCTAATGAAGACAGATCAGATAAGAACAATGCAGGGAAGATATAAAAAAAGGGAGAATTACGTAAAGGAAAGGTTGGTGTTAAAAAAGGGGGGGGGGGGGTTAGCAAAATATAACCTACATCTGAGCTTAAACATGTATTTTACATTAATTTGGCACTGATAATAAAAAACAAAGGTAGCAATCACTTTAGGATGCTGTTTTTGCTTTCATAGAACTTACCTAATTACATATTTTGTGAGGAACCATCAAGCAGCATGCCATGAGGTGTTAAAGCTCAAAGAAATGGCTGTGTGTGTGTGTGTGTGTGTGTGTGTGTGTGTGTGTGTGTGTGTGTGTGTGTGTGTGTGTGTGTGTGTGTGTGTGTGTGTGTGTGTGTGTGTGTCATTAGGCTTGTTGAGAGAGTCCATTAGGTAGGTGGGAGTTGTGAAACTAATCCCCTTGATGTTCCAGAACCACATCCCTTTCTCTCACCATCTCTCTTTCCTCTAAGACCATAATTATAATATATATTGGGGGAAACTAGAATTATTCTGTACTGCAGTTCTCTGTGTGTTGTGACCAAGGGATGTTGCCTGACAATATCAGAAGCTACTGCTCAACCAAAAAAGATTGAGGGAAGAAAACCCAACACAGAAAGGCCACAGGTGGATAGTAGATGACCTTCTAGTTGTGATTTAGCCGCGTTAACCACTCCACCATCAGGTTGCCAGCATAAAGAAAAAGGAGAAAATTAAATAAAACAAAACTACTGGCTTTTAAAAAGCTAACTAAAATAAAATAAATGTTAAAATATTGTATAAAATAGTTGGTTCTGTATATTGTTGAACTCAAGATAACCAGGGGTCTCTAGTTCAGTATATAGTATAATGTAAACTTAGGCCTTAACAAGTGAAGAAGCGAGGTCAGGATGTCAGAGAAAGCATGGGACAACTGTGTGGGACTATTTCAATTTAATGGGAAAACTGAATGGATTAGGATCAGTTATGGGATAAGGGCTAAGAAAATGCAATGAACCCCGACATAACTCAGCAACAACAGCACCAATTAAAATACCAATCCTAACATAATGTGGTGTACTACCATTTTTAATGACAGGGTATTGCAATACTTTTCAAAGGGGGGTTAGCTCGCAATGCCATAATGGCTTAAGGTAGCAACTGCAAAAGCACATACATGTCCTGCAAACGTATTTCCTTCTTTCAATGTTAGAACAGAAAATAAGACGCACCAGGAAAATAGAGGAAGAAAGGATAAATGTGGACAACCTGAGAGGCGGAGATGTTAGGTGAGGTTTTAATGTGCAAAGCACCTCAGGCAAAGAGAACAAAGAAAGGCTCAACATGGGGTTGTGTGTGTGTTTCTGTGTCTATGAAAAGACAAACACAAAAACAAAATATTCTCTCTCATCAGTCGACATCTCTACTTATAACCTATTTAGCACAGTCATTTTTTTAAATATCAGTTGACATAGATAATTATCAGAATACGGTATAAGTCATTCTTCTTTAAATCAAATGCATTGGTTAATGTTGGTGTTCCAGCATCTGCCATAGTCCCAGTGCCACTAGTCGAAGAACAGCCAATGTGAGCCAACGCAGCATTTTGTCTTGTGGCCTTTAATTCCTTGACATTGACTTGGTGTGTCATCTTGAACATAACATAAAACCATAAATGGAATAGCGTAGCGGTAAAGTCACAAGTTTACAACCCAAAGCCAGATTTTGTATTAGCAGTCCAGAAAGAAATTCTGACTTTGCCCACCAGATTATGTTCATTTAATCTGCATTGCACGAGAAAAGCCAATACACGTTATCGTATAAGACATCTTCCACCAAATACATATATTGATGCTCTCAATTATTTTGATGCTTTAAATTGGCCTTAATTTCATAAAAAATGCATTTTTGTATGAAAAAAAAACACGGAAAGTGACATCTAGCTGGATAAATAATGAGATCGAAAACAACAGAAAGTCAATCCTTAAGCAATTTAAAATGTTGTCACCCAGTGAGTGTACACCTTATGTATGTACCCTTGCTGCCAACTATGTATATATTCCCCATATCATATACCCAAGTATGCATGGGCTCTTGCAACAGATTATGAAAACCGATTTTTGCCAGACATCACATGCGTACAGAAATACACAAGCATACACACATAGTAGATTTCTGCAAAGAGACTGTCATTGTCTCTCATTAAGACCTATGAAATCACATTAATGTGCATCGGTGTGTTTGCATGAGGATTTTGACGGCGAGAAGATTGAATTAGGACTGAGCTCAGCTCACCTCAAAACAATTATTTGTCTTCCATTACACTGGTAAAAAGCAACATGCAATGAAGATTGCAGTGTAAGGGAAACACTAATGGCAGCATGTCACTCTGTATTTTTGAGTTTTAGGCAAAGGATAGTCACAATGGCTTTCATTCTGCCATCCACGCCTGACTTAGAATGTGATTATCAATGATTTTGCAACACAATGGATTTTAGATAACCTATGAAGAATGATGTTTGCAGTTATTAATGCACACTTCTGTTTCTACCCCTCTCTTCTGCTCTTACCTAGGCTTTGCGTGTGTATGTATCTGAGTGTGTCTGTGCGTGTCTGTTTTCTGTGTCCCCAGGTCTCCAGTGTTCATAGTAAATTCAACTTTATCATCCATGGCCTGGAGGTTAAGTTTTGCATTACATGTTGACATAGCTGTACTGTGTATAATGTGTGTGTGTGTGTGTGTGTGTGTGTGTGTGTGTGAGTGAGTGAAAAGTCTTCAAATATCACCGAAAGGATCTGACACACACACACACACACAGTGAGTCCAACACAAGAGCAAGTTGTAACAGATATCGGATGGAACAAAGAAAACATCCAATTTGTTTGACTATAGTTTTCATGGTTATGTTTAGGCATCTACATCTCTTCGTTAGGATTAGGGGAAACATTGAGGTAAAATTCAATAAATTCAATGCAATAAAGCATGTTTTTAAACATTTAAGCAAAACCATAACCTTTCTCTTGCACTTTAGTTGTGTGGCTTCAAGTAGCACACCAGGGATGACAAGAGTGGCTCTTAAAAAAATTATTGGCTGAAAGAAGGCGAGAGTCTATCTTCACTCATCCTCTGCATTATTTTAACAACTTTGCCAGCAGGTGAGTATGCATAGGTTGCTTCCATTGCTATTTGGACTTTTCCGAATAGCAATGGAAACCTTGAAAGAAAAAACATTGTAGCCATATTCTAGATAGAGCCATCACCTCTATTATCTTTATCACCTATCTCCCAATGCCCAACTGCTGAGACATCAACAGGACAGAAAACATTAATAAAATGTCAGGGAACCGTTTCTACAAGTTTCCTTTTGACAGCCTTTCTAACTGAACAATAGTGCTGTAATAAAACACTCTGCAGCCCTCTCTGAAATAGCTTGATACAAACAAAAGGCAACCCAGCAAGCATGTGCATGTGTTGATACAGTGGCCTACATCAGCGCTGACAACACTTGTAACTAATGCGAAAATGTGTCCTTAGCCAAACTCTGAACTGTTTTAGAAAGTGTTATAGTAGCGGGAATTTAGACATACTGTGGGTTGCAGATTCAACTCTAGCTGGGATCTTTTTAAACCTCTTATTTGATATTATATAGCCTACTGTATATTACAGAGGGCAGCTAGATTGCTTCCCTCTGCACATTTATTTTGCATGTTAGCATGTATGTGCAGCTATATACCGCTGAAGTATTCTCCGCTGTTTTTGTTTTCACTCTACCAAGTACTAACGTTACTCCCGCTTGAGTGACAGACCTAAATAATGATCCTTTTGCACACATAAGGAAAGTGATTTCATTTTGAAGATGTTCTGACTTGACTATGCAAAAGAGTCAGAAATAAAATTATTGAGGATTCACTTTCATTCTCGTCTATACACAGACACATACAGAAGAGACAAGACAAAGACAAAAGCTATATGATATGAGCACAACCTTGCATTATTAGTGTGCAATAAGAAATTCAATAAATACAAGCAATAGTAGAACTTCCCAAGACTGGTAATAAAGCACAAATCAATGCAATCTTTGGTAATTTCCTAGTGCAATTAGCTAAAATCAACTACCATAACAGGGGGAATTTTTAGCTGAAATGACCAATTGAGCTTTTATGAAGCATGTGATTTCTGTACTAGTGCGTCTAATTATTGTTTCCCTTACAAGTCATAGGCAGCTATTGTTATTCACACTAGCACGCAGCGTCTTCTACTGTACCCTCTCCGCATCACTGGGTTGGGAAATCTACTCATCAGTAATCGGTAGGTATAGAGAAAGAGGGAGGGAAAGAAGCTGTCCTCATGGAGAGAGAGGCAAAACATTGTACAGAAAGACAGAAGACTGAGGAAAATAAAAGAAATAAAGGCAGTGCAAAAGGTTCTCAATGAATTCCCAGTGAGCGGGCTGATGATACAGCTTATTATGATGCTTGGTCTTTTTATGAAAACCAGCTGTATTACAGGCTGCAAAATGAAGTATGAGATACAAAGAGAAATGAACGGCCATGCCTCGGACATTGCCGAGTACGTGAAAGATGGTATTGGAGGCCAGGTATTGATTGGGGTATGCATCCACTCAACTCTAGAGAGTTGATCAGACACCCTGGAAGAGGCTCAGTATACACAGGCACACACGCACACACACACACACACACAAACACACCAAGCTTGGGAGAGTCAATAGTGAGGCATCATTCAGTGTGCTAATGCAGTGAGGTCTAGGTGTAGGTCTGGAGTAGAGGGGCCTTTTCTCAGTTTAAAATTGAGAATTAACCCCAAGTCTTTTCATGGTTGTCTGGGTAGAGATGGCATGTTCTCCCAGTTCTTGCATGGGTTTATGCCGGGTACTCCAGTTTCCTCAGATGATGGCCTGGTGGAACAGTGGTAGAGCACTGAGTTGGGATGCAGAAGGCAGCGGATTCAAATCCCACCCCATCAGGTGTGGCTCCGCCCAGCCGTCAAGGGCCACCTTTTTATTGTTTGTTTCATTTTCATGTTTTCAATAGTTGACTCAACCCTGCAGAATTTCTACAAAACCTTAAATGTACAATTGGAACCTGTGCTACATTTTCCATTTCACAACGAAAAACCTACTCTGCACACTTCTTCTTCGATCTTAATTGTAACCCTAACCAAAAACCTCATCCTAAACCTAAAGTGTTATCCCTGAAACAGCCCTTTATTGGACCGGCCAAAAATGTCCTCACTCTGCAAGTAATATTCTTATTTTGGTCCTTACTTAAATAGCAAGTACAAGAACACACACACACCATTTGAGCTCTTTTCACCTTCCAGTCCCTGTATTCTTAGTGTGCAGTCTCAATTTCCTTTTTATTTCCTCTCCCTCACAGCAATTTTGGCAACTGTAGTGAATACCATTTGATTGAAGGGAGGTAAGCAAATAAATGCTGATTGTACCTGCCTGTCAGTAATACAAATTAAAATACAGTAATTGAAGGTAATTGAGAATTCCTATTGTAAGGCTGCTTTCCCAGTGAAAAGAAAACTGTGTCTACTTAGTGTAGTTCTTTGTTAGAAGACCAAAACATCAATGTCACTTGACCATCATTAGATTAAAGCTGGTTTTGTGCAGCTAGTTGAGCAATATTTGAAAATATGCGTTTTTACTCTGCTTCAACTAGTTTGTAGCATTTTTTTAAATATTGTTTTGCAGCATGCCATGTTCTGCTACTATGCTTCTTTACCTTTCTAACAACCTGTTTAACACGTCTTTCTTCTTTGTCCCATTTTCTACATCCTTTCCTGTAGTTTACAGTGTTCTCAGTGATAAGCTATTTTACTAGCAGTAATGACTGAAAAGGAGTATCTGCAGTTGGGCAGCACACTTTACATTGCATCCATAATTCTTGTTCACCTGCTTTATGTATTAGGATACAAACAATTCCCACTAACAAGTCCCGTGTCCATAAAGGCTAGAATGCCAGTTCTGGCAGATGTACAAAGGGTACAGACTGCCTGTGAACACATACACAGTGCACTCACACGCTGCTGATGGCATGGCAAAAAGATAAATTACATCCATGTAGCATTCTCCAATCTACCCTCAGAAAATGTTACATACAGTGTGCGTAACAATGCTTGGCTTATGGAGTGACGAAGAACCCAGACCATGTAATCCTGATTTAAAGGTAACTGTGCATTCATGGGTATAGGTGTGTGTGCACATCAGGAATAAGTGCGAGTACTGGACAATGAGATAGAGAAGGTGGGTTAGAGTGTTTTCATCTAACAGACGCAGGACAGGACTGTGGATGGGGATTATATCCACAGGGAGGGATCAGTACTCCTGATTGATCTACCCCCCCTTCTTGGGTCCAAGTTCCAGAATGAACATTTTATACTCGTGAATATTTACAGTCAGGATCAGGATAAATCTGTGTTTGTGTTTGTGTGTTTATTAGAATTTTTTTGTGTGTTTGGTGTGTCAGACTTTCCTCACCCAGATTTCCGGTGCTGCTAAATAATTCAGAAACACTGCTCTCTACTCTGGAAATATTAGATGAAATATTGAAATGTTGAAATTGCAACACAGAGTAGTGAAATCGCGGCACACTCAAAAGGGACTCAGAGACAAGATGACATGGAGATGAGAGGGAGGAGGAATGACATGAAAAGAAATTATCTAACATAGACTTTCTTAAATCCCTCCCACAGGACCATATTAGGTATATCCACTTTTCAATGAGGGTCAGCTGGGTTAAAAAGAGTTAAAAACCCAGCTGACACTGGTCAGAGATGGGGTACATCCAATCGCAACCTAATTAAACAGACCACATGAAAACAAGATGTATATATGAATAAATTCTCAATGCACATAAATGAGAACATTGTGTTCTCATAATTTAGTTTTAGCTGGTTATATTGGTTATATTTTGAGTCTAAACAATTATATGTGCTGGCCTTTGAATAAATAATAAACACAAACATATTGTGTGTTACTGTATTATTACTGTATTATTATTGTTACTGTATTATTATATTAGTACATTTTCGTGGTGTAATGCTTTTTAAAACACCTGTTTCAGCTTTGCTTAAAATATATAGTATAACAGCTTTTAAATCACCAAGGGGGATTTCTGGATGATTTTGTTAAAACTGTGAAGCTGCTCAGGCCTTTTATCTTCCTTTGCTCTGTCCTCATCAGTCTCTTTGTTTATCCCCCTCTAAATCAGTCTCATTCTTCTTCAGCTCACCACTCATCTGCCACCCACAATTCATCTCATTCATCCTTTTTCATGTTGGCACCGTAAGAGTGGGCACCCTTGGCTGTGGAAACTGCCAGATACTCAGGCGGCCCCCCGGCCTTGCCTGGCATCATCACTTTAGCTTTTGACACATTCAACCTCCGGCAAAAACACTCACTCTGCACCATTCTCCTAGCTTTAATCTCGCTCTGTCTCCTAGCCTAAAATTCTCTTCTTCATTTGCTTTTTTCTCCAGGTGTTGCCCCTCTGTGCATTTTGTTTTCTTTTTTTCTAATAATTATTTTATCCCTCACCAATAACACCTATGTGCACCCACCACCCCAACCAACTTCACAGGCTTCATACCCTCTGATCAATATCTCTCACATGGTAAACAAACAACACAACAGCAGCCAAACATTTGTCAGGCTACAGTGCACAGTGGTGTTTTTCCTCACAGTCTAATGAAATGACTAATTGGATTTAGAAATTGATTTGGGGATAGGTGGGGAGGGGGGATGTCAAGCAGTTTGGAGAAAAGAAGAAAAGGGCTTTGAGAGCTCGAGATGGATTCCTAAACTGAGCTAAGCCCACAAGCCACTTCAGGCAGACAACTCAAGCTGTGCTGCCACACTTGCTCATATGGCAATTTATAATCTCCACCTCCTGCCCAGCATCCACCTGTAAACTCTAAAGTTCTCCTGAAAAAAGTTTTATATGGTCACTCCTCACTTTCCTCTGCACCGATCTTAGCGTACATTGGGAGTGACAGAATCAGAGCTTCAGGCTCCTTCAGCAATTGTTTGATGCACTTGTATAAGCTGACAATGCAATCAAGATTTCTCTCTTGAGCTCCATTTTTAATTCATCAAACAACTAATTCCCTTAGTTTCCATGGGAAGGAGTGCCATACCGTGAATGCCTTCAAGGAAATGTTGTCAGACAATGTGTACGGTTATCCCCATTGAGAAAATGATGCCATGTGACTTGTCTTGATGATGGCATTTTTGCAAAAGAAACACAATCAAAATCAAGGCAATTGCCTGGAAGCTCATACACACTGAGTATCTCTGCATCTACAGTTTGTATGTGAGGACAGAGGTAAGGTTAGTCCCAAAGAGATAAATGTTCAGCCCATGAGTGTAGCATTTGGATTATAGTTTGGATTATAGTTATTGTCAAGGAGAACAACCTCCTCTTGGACAATGTAATTCTACTAACAATAGTCACTGATTGTACCTGACACTTATCGCTGCCTAGTCCAGAGCCCTGTCTTTGTGATGAGAGTAAGAATAGTGGTGTGTGCGCAATGCAAATTGAAAGAAGGAAAGCTTGAGTCAATCAGTTTATAAGATTTTTGCTTGTTTCAGGTGAAATAAGAGTACAAGACAAAGTACAATATCCTGTGTAGGCTGATGGTTTGGTTTTCGGCAGCTTTTAAATGTTACTGACAGAACAAAGAAAGACATGATTCATGACCTTTCACTACTGGTGAGAGCCGGCAAAGGGCGCGGGGGTGGTCGTGTCTTTTGGCATTACCATGGTGATGAGGTGCCCGTCACAGCTATCTATGGATGCCCAGATTCACACCACCCATCGGGGGGCAAGTGGCTTGGCATGGCTTAGCTTTGTATCAGACCTGGCAGCAGAGCAGTCAAGTGGACATGGCACGCTGGTTCTGCCAAAGGGGCTTAAGCTGCAAGGGTGGGTGTGTGTGTGTCTGTGAGTGTGAGTCTAAAGCTTGGAATCAAAGAACACTTGCCGTCTGTGGATACAAAAGTAGGGCTGTGCAATTAATCATATTTTGATTTCACTTATGATTACGGCTTCCAACAATTATCAAAAGAAAATAATGAAAAAAAAGGTTTGACTCAACAAAATGGTTTACCAACTATATAATATATAAATATATATATAAATATAATAACAAGCTTTGTTTTCCAGGTGAATCATATTAATGTAAGGATCAAGAAGATCCATTATCTGTAGCCACTTATCGAGAATCGAGGTTCTCCCTGGATAGGTCGTTAGTCTCTCTCAATACCAACACTTACACGGACACACAACCATTCACACTCACATTTGCATCTATGGGCAATAACCTAACATGCATCTCTTTAGACTGGGAGGAAACCAGTGTTGCCGAAGGAAAACCACCAAAGCACAGGGAGAATATTCAAAGTCTACATAGAAAGGGGGGAATCAAACCGTAATCATGTCAAAAAAAAGTTATAACTTTAAAGAATTTTAAAGAAAATTATTTTGATTATGATTTTGGCCATAATCCAGCAGCCCTCTGGGTAAAAGATAATGAAGGAAAATCTCAAGCATGCTAACATGTCAATAACTACTGAACTTATTAACTATGGAAACCACAAACGCCCAGCTGCCTGCTATTTCAACTATTAGAGAGAGAGAGAGAGAGAGAGAGAGAGAGAGATCAATTTTAGATTCTACCTACACAGCTTTAAACCCAATATGAAATTGTTAGTCTAAACATTGTAACATCAAATTAACACGTTAACAAATCCGGTCCTTTTTAGATGCCACAGGTCTACTGCGTCGGTTTTATTTTCTTCACTGATCATGATGACAGAGTTTTGTGTTTTTCCACCTCCACTGACTCAGTATGTGTGTACTTTTACATCTTATCTTGTTTTTCCTGCTATCTTTGTGTTCAGAAACCATGAGCTGTCTCCATGTCTATCTGTGTAGGGTGAATGATTCTGTGATCTCCTGGAGTCCATCTTCCAGGAGGCACTCAGTGCTCATCTGTCATTGCATGCTGACTCAAGCCAAAGCCAAACGGTGTCTCCCGTTTGAGCAAGTTTCATTTAGTCGTCCCAACCCTTTATATCCTGTACCGTGAATTCATAGTCACGCAGCTACACATTGCACAGAAATCCTCTCAGAAACACACATACACAGGCATTTCTGTGAACCAAAATTTTCTGTATACAACCATACAGCCTTGAGTGCATGCTTGAATATAATTCTATCTGTGCCAGAACACACACAAACAAACTATCCATCTTTATCACTTTTAAAACGTAGAATTTCTCTTTTACATCCTCTACATCCATATGTATATAAACAAGAAACCATATGTGCATGGGGTGACAGAGAGATAATGTCCAGGAATAAAATATTTAAAACTAAATGAACTACACGCTCAGATTGCTTATACGTTCAACAACTTTTCCCTTATCTCGACCTCAACTGTAGAAAAAAGTAATATTAAAAATTATAAGGAAAAAAGTGGAATCACATGCAATGGGCGGTGAATGAGTAGAAGAAGAGGAAATGGGAGATGGGGAAATAGACTTGAAGGGTTCAGTAGGTTGCATTCACATACTCTCCTTATCAGTTGCCATAGAAAAGCTGCTGTTTTTCTCCCGTTCTCTTGCTGCTTCCACCTTTCCTCACCCCCATACTCAAGCAATCATGTCAATCTTGCTCTTGTCAGAGCAAAATTGGAACTCTGCGATGAGATGCTATATAAATAGGTGTGTCCAGAGTGTGCTGTCACCCACCCTTCCCTTTTGCAGCATAAAATGAATAATTTGTGATTGTGTATGTTTTTCAAACTTGATGCAAATGCTGGAAAATAATTATTAAATATTTGCAGAAGGAATTCTGGTATCAGATGAGAGAGTGGGTAGAGATAGCTGGAAATAACCGATGACATTTTTATTTACATGGGTGAATTGTTGATAAGCTAGCATGGATTCATAGCTACAACATTGAAATGATGATTATACTATTGACTGACTGTCCTATCTGTTGCAGAGAATTTCATTTTCACAAGGGATTCTAAAGTGGGCAGCGGACTAGTCTTAGCAGTTCAATGTCAAGGGCATCAAACATGAAGTCAGTGATGTAAATTAATTTCAGCTGATACATAACTGCATCAAGAGATGAAGGCTTGTTAAATAATGTAGACCATAAAGTGATTTAAAGTCCTATTAACAGGGAAAGCCACAGCAGTTCACGGTGCTACCTCCCTGCTTTGATTCTCATCAGGCCAGTGGGGCTAGCCATCACTGTCATTTTCCTTATGAAGGGTAATAGGATCAACCATTTGACCTTTTTCATACATTGTAACTGTATTAGCATCCATGGCATCCTGCCAGATCCTCATACTTGGAAAAAAGTATATACACAGAATGATGGTTTGAAGTTTGACAAAGAGGGAGTCCCAGTCCCTACACTGCCTGGTCAAAAAAAAGTCACCACTTAGATTTAACTTAGCAAATACGTAAGAGCCTTCCAATGGATAATTACTGCAGTGATTATATCTCAGCTGGTGAGAAATTATTAACCCTAACTGATGCAATGAATAGCTGACTAGCTGAATCTAAATGACCGCGTTTTTTTTAATCAATAGAATTTTTTCTTCCCAGGCATATACCACGATGACAACACCAGGGTTCATGGGGCTCAAATTGTAAAAGAGTATATCAGGCAGAAGGAGATATCATTTTTCCACATGGACTGGCCAACTTTACCCTAATGAAAACCTTTGGGTGTGCAGGAAAAGACACTGTGGTCCGACTTGGTGCGACTCCATCATTACCAATACAAGAAAATACAAAAGAATTATCAAATGAATGCTTCTCTAAACGGAAATAAAGGCTGTGACACTACAAAAGCTCATCAAAATGATGCCAGAGCTTAAGCGTGTTGTAATGAAAGTTAAAGGTGGTCTAAAAAAGAATTAGTGTGTGACTTTTACCAGGCAGTGTAGAATCCTTTAAATTTCTCTTTTGACCTATAATGGGGTTTTCTTCTCTGTCTTGTGTTGTGTGATATGGACCCAAGCTCCTAATAGAGAATGAGCCAAGTTAAGTTTGTTTTCTAACAGCATTTCTATATACCTTTTTTTAATTCTAAGCATGCAGTACTCAAAAGGACTCCACCAGCTCTATTGGGCTTACTATGGAAAGTTTAGGAAAGCAAAACAAACAAAAATAAAAACACTTCCAAATCCATGCCGAATAACCAGATATTAAACCTTATTTAATCATCTTTCTTGTCGAAAACTCTTTACGTATATTACCCACAATGCAACTCAACTGGCAACAATTTGAGAATTTGATGTTCTATGTAGCAATTATACTATCCAGTCTCTAGCTTCAAGCAGAGGAGAGGAGCAGGATATAGAGGTCCCTTTAATAGCCCCAAAGCCCCAGAATGTCCTAAATGACACTGACTCAGGTGAACTTGAGGGATCATTTATCAATTTTCACGTAGCTTTGTCTGAAGCCACAATAGGATTTATTCACGTTCATCACACACAGTATGCAGTAGCTCTATTTGGCATGACAAAGCCTGCAAGTGTGCTTTATTTAAAAAAAATACAGCAAATAAAATATCACAAAGGAATCATATATGTAATTATAGTCATAATTTAAAGTGTTTGCCTTGCTGCCTTAAATATTACTAGGTGAAAGTTTGAAACATTACATGTTTATTGAGTTAGCCACTGTGAAATTGACTCTTATTGACACCACTGTAAACTTAGATCTGCTCTAAAACACTAATTATTCCAGGCTAAAGAACAGATAAGTTAAAGATTGGCCATAGAAAAATGCTGGTAAAAGCTGGCAAAATAAGAAAGAAAAAAAAAAAGCACACAGGTTGTCACTCAATTTGATATAAAATACTGACCTTACATTACATTTTAATGGTACCGTGTCATAGTAAACTTTAAAATTCATAGACACAGATTTACATTTACCACTGAGGAAACTTTCGGCAGGCTTGTGCATCTCATGTGAAATACTAAACTGGTGTGTCGTATTCTTGACCTCACAGAGTCTTAATAGAGTGGAGCATGTGAACATGTTGACCCTCCTGTAGCTGTGCAGAGAAATCCCAATCACATCCAGCATCAATACACAGCTGCTGCTCCAGACTCTTCCTGACTACAAATTCTTGATACCACATGACTGTCAGTACAACACTGTGGTCTGGGTTTAAACACACTCATGTAGTTTCACCAATTTTTAAATTATCTGAGTTACAATCATTCAAACACCTGTTACATCAGCAGCAAGACATCTGCTTCCATTTAACCCAATCCTCTGCATCCTCATCTTTAGCACCGACTAATATCATTTCCTCGCTCACTATATCAATAAATCTTCTCTTTGGTCTTTGGTTTTAAGCACTTAAAGTCCTGCACCATCTTTGTCTCTGCTCCATGTAACCTAACCGTTCCACTTGGGTCCCTCTAATTCACACACAAGTATTTCATCTTGCTGCAGCTAACCTTCATTCCTCAGCTTTCCAGAGCACACCTCCACCTCTCTAGATTTTCCTCCACCCGCTCACTGCTCTCACTAGAGATCACAATGTGATCTGCAAACATCATAGTCCATGGAGATTCCCGTGTAACCTCATCTGTTAGCCTGTTGATCACCAGAGCAAACAAGTAGGGGCTCAAAACTGATCCTAGATGAAGACCCACCTCCACTTTGAACTCCTCTGTCACACCTGCAGCACACCTCACCACGGTCTTACAGCTCTCATACATGTCCAGCACCCCTCTAACATATACTTCTCTGCCAGTCCAGACTTCCTAATACAATACCACAGCTCCTCTTTCGGCACCCTGTCATACAGAGATTCAATGCAACTCCCTATGACCTTCTCTGTACTTCTCCATCAGCATCCTCAAAGCAAATGCATCTTTTGGACTCTTTCTAGGCATGAAATCATATTGCTGCTCACAAATGCTCACCTCTGCCCTTCCACTGCTCTTTCCACCACAACTTCATTAGTTGGCTCATTAGCTTTATTCCTCTGTAGTTGCCACAGCTCTGCACATCTCCCTTGTTCTTAAAAATTATCACCAGTACACTTCTCCTCCATTCCTCTGGCATCCTCTCACTCTCCAAGATCTTGTTAAACAAACTAGTCAGAAACTCTACTGCCACGTCTTCTAGACACTTCCATACCTCCACAGGTATGTCATCAGGACCAACTGCCTTTCCACTCTTCAACATCTTCCTCACTTCACTCTTACTAATCTTTGTTACTTCCTGCTCCATACCAGTGACCTCTTCCACTCTTTGTTCCCTTTCATTTTCCTCATTCATCCACTCTTCAAAGTTATCCTTCCATCTTCCCATCACACTCCTGGCACCTGTAGATACATTTCCATCCTTATCTTTAATCACTCTAACCTGCTGCACATCCTTACCATCTCTATCGCTCTGCCTCGCCAATCTGCACAAATCCACCTCTCCCTCCTTACTGTCCAACCTATCATACAAGTCCTCATATGCTCTGTGTTTGGCCTTTGCCAGTTCGACCTTCACCTTACGCTACATCTCCCTGTACTCCTGTCTACTCTCTTCAGTCCTCTAAGTGCCTCACTTCTTCTTACATAACCACTTATACTTTATACTCCTAAACTTCCTCATTCCAACACCAAGTGTATTTGTCCACTTTCCTCTTTCCCGATGACACACTGAGTATCCTCCTAGCTGTCTCCCTGATCACATTAGCTGTAGTGGTCCAGTCATCTGCAAGCAGCAAGACATACTGCACATGAGAAATTGTAAAGCAAAAAAGAGATATAAACCCCTGCGCAATAGGAAAATGTTTTTTAGATTTGCATGCGCACACACACATGCACACACACGCACACTGCTCATTCGCATGTTAAAAGCCATAACTTTTACTAATGACAATGAGATAATGACCAAATTATTAATGCATTTACACTGTATAATTTAAAACCATACATGGCGGTCTTGGCTGGGCTTGGTTTTGACTAGTTCAGCTCAACAACAAAATATATAATTTAAAACAAACAGTAGTTTCTTGAATTGTTGTCCTGAAAGAATTGTCTACACCATTAACTCAAATGAACTCCTACTGTGAGAAAATATGCTTCTGAATCCTGAAATATGATATTTGCGCTTCCTGCACATGCAGCGGTTTGATAATTTAAACAAACCTTCCAAAAACATTACAACAAAAATGTGTTTGAAATATTCTGATTTCTCCCTGTTGTCATGTTGGGCGAGCTTGACTATGTACCAGAGCATACCACCTATTAAAATCCTAATGGCTTCTTGCCAGCATGAGACAGCTGAGGGTAAAGGGGCCAGTAACCTTAAAGAGGGGATAATATGATGATGATGTGATCACAAGTTCTAATTAAAATTCACAGACTTGGGTTTATAACCTTCTTGTTAGAGTGCAGAGTGAGATAAGAAATTAGACTCAAACAAGAGCTTTATATACTCATTAGAAATGCTGTATAGAAATGGCAAAATATTGATCTAAGTAGTCAACATATACTACGCTATATATTACTCTGTGTACAAGAATGTTCTGCAACCCACAACACAGAGACACTGCTGACAAAGATCCAAAAAAGTAAGGGGCTTAAGTCACTAGGGTTTGTAAAGTGACTGTAGGTGCTCGTATTGCCTCTTTTGGCGTAACATAAGTATTATCACTGTTGGCCAGCTGCAGTTGTTCATCCACTATCTAAGAAGAAGGCAGTTTATTTCAACTTCAAAATATGTACAATTAAGAGCATCTACCATTCAGAGAGAGCAACAAGAAGATGGAGGTTGGAAACAAGTAAGGGGCTAACCCTTACTTGTTTCCAAAAACACATACATACACACACACACACAAAACGCCAATGAGGAGATCATTCTAATTAGCATTTAGACTGATGACCTGACTAAATAATAAGCTAAAGCTTGCCGTCACCCTCCTGGCCATAAACCGTGATGCCAGCTGGGGGTTAAAAACAAATCGAACAGCTTGTTATTTTCCTAATGCAGGCGGTGCTTTTTGAGCCCAGTCATCTTGTCGTTTGTTAAATTAGTCCTATTGACAGTGCGTTTACCCCTCTCATTCTAATCACTGCAGGCACTACTTTGGACCTGAAGCCTGTAGTTGTGATTATATGTTGGGAAATAAAAGTAAAGACTACAGGACTCAGGGGCACAAGTGCTTTAACACAACTGCAACTCAACTGCAGGAGTGCCTATTTCTGCATCTCTTTCATTTAGAAACAAATCGCACTCTACTTTATTTTTTGTTCTGCTTTGCTACAGTCAGAAGTGTAGCTGTTAACGGAATAAGGCTAAATTATGGCTAATGCAGGCCAGAAAATGTAGCCCATAGCTTTGACTAACCAATACAAATGAATTTGCAGAATTAGTTTGTTTTCCTGTTTTTAGACTGTATGAGAGATCATCCGGTCAGTAAAGCTAATGGATTCCAATTAGACCGTGACAGACTATTTGTCCCTCTGGGACGTACAGATGTCACCTGCACTTTCCAAAATGGCTGACCATAGCCAAATTCAAAAGGCTTCAGTAGCTAGCGTGCCACTTTGCCAAGTGTGAAAACTCCATTTCACACCTCCATCGGCGTTATTAACAAACCGCGGGTGGTTGACTTTGATAATGCTGCAATGCATGATGGGAGAGAGACCCTCTAACATGGTTAAAAAGCGGAAAGTGGGGAGGAAATAGAGACTAAAGTGCCCAGGAGAGGAGAGGCTTCTAAAGGTAAAAGGAAAGCTGTAAAAGCTCTTCTCAAGGCTTTTAGAGCCATGTTATTTTGACTACTTAGCCCAAAATGCTCCACACAGGAGAGTGTGATGCTGACAGAAATTCCATCCACCACAGGCGAGGGGAAAGTAATGGGCAGCATTAACAAGAAAGGCCTCAAGGTTTGCAAGACGGCTAGTATAAGAGGAAAGACTCAAATGTGTACCACAAGCCATTTCTGTATATATCTCTCTGTGTGGGTGCATGTGGTTATGGAAGACCCACTGACCTTGAAGACACACTTTAAGTGCATTCACACAATTCCCCTGAGGATTTTATTCATATATTCACACATACACGTGCTCACACATGCAGAGTTCTGATGCACACAATGACAACACTTAAAGCTTGGGATGTGTTCGCACATGCTTCAGCTGATGCACTGGCACCCACTAGAGATTCTTACATTTTCAAGTCAATATTTGTTTGAACTGGCACTGTGCCAGACAACTGCATAATGTTTAGAGATAAGGAGAAACATGACATGGAGTGGTGTTAGAAAGCAGATATCCTTTCCTTTCCCTCTGCCTCTTTCTCTAGTCGTTTAAGGCTGCTGGTATTTTTAGCTCACTTGTTTACAGCCGTCTAGGTGCATTCTCAGCCTGACACGATCCATATTTAGACTGTTTGTGAACCAGGCCCCTCGAGCTGCATGAGTGTGAGAGTGTCTTCGGGTGTCGTTTTGCCGATGTTTGTTGTGATATGAGCTGAAAGACAGTATAAATAGTTTCAGGGCTGTAAGCAGGATTAATGGATGGTGGGTTCATGAGCTTCTCCTCAAACAAAAAGCATGTTCAGCCATCTATTCAAAATAATTAAATAATTCCCATAATTAGGATAATTGAACTCATTGTTTTCATTATTATTTTCTTGGTTTCTTTCGCCGATAGTCTCAGTGTTCCTGGTGCCTACTAAAAATTTAGTTCAATCTATGGCACCCCCATGCACATACAGTAAAGGCACATTTACATAATCATAATAATGAACCACAGGCTATTCTCTCATAGTCTGGATAATGCTTGTTCCCATTTTCTTTTTTATTCCAGTTTTAAAAAGCCTCCATAGAGTCATTATTAGAATTATCTGTTCCACAACAAACTAGTTTCCAGTTTTCTCTTAACATGACCATGACTAACTCTCACAGGAGAAATATTTATGCAGCGTATCACCTCATAACGCCCCAAAATTAAATTAGAAATCCATTTATAAATAAACCACCCAGGGAGTAGCGTTGGCATTAGCGTTAGATGAAGTCGAGTCTATTTCACTTACCGGACAGCAGGTAACATGGCCACTCACTTGCATTGTAGGGAAGCATGTATACTAAAGCAGGGCAGGGTACTTTACAATCATCTCCAACAGCATTGTGTATTCATAAGTGAAGGCAATGTGATGTGAAATGTTTTGAATTGTGTGAAGCACACCCTCAATACGATAATTATGTGCCCTAAGCTAGATCCCTATACAGATCATGGACATGTTCGTACTCGAGGATGTAGCTAAACACACAAGCAGAAAGAACAACATCCACCTGAAGTTCAGCATCATGAAATTCATCTGATAACAGTTCAATCATCCCATAATAAAACCTGCTGTAGACTGATTGTTCAATCTGATAAGCTACACTACAGCTCATTTATCTCAACTGTTGGAAGACTCCCCATTCCTCAAAATCACAGCCGTTTTTATAGGATTTTTTTCTAAATCCCAAGAAATCTGAGTGATCTGCACAATAAAGTGTCACAGACACTTAACTTGGCGGCAGCAGCTCCTCCTATCTTCTCACATATTGATATTATGTTTCTTGCAGTTCATCTGTCTGCCCTCTCTAGGATAATACCTCCCCCCTCCCTTCTCTCTCTGACTTCATGTCTCTTGTCCTTGAGGCAGGAGCAAATTTATATGCAGTTTATTGTGCTTCACTACAATTTCAAACATGGCACTGCTGAATGGACTTCTGAATAAAAGGGGAATGCTTGTGCAATGCAGAAGAAAATTATACACGTAAAAGGAACACAGCCTGGGTATGGGTCATGACTTGCACTGATGTCACTGCTCTGTGATGAATGCATATTGACTAAACTGACAAATGTTTAATTTCATTGCCTGTGATCACAACATGAAATAACACACTTCGCATACTAAGTACCAATTAAAAATGTCCCTCGATCACTGAACCATAACCAATAATAAAAATGTCTAAAAAATTTCCTTTTTTTGGTTTTCCACATTAAATGTTTGGGTTCATTCTCACTGCTCCCATAAGGTCATAGAGCAATTGCTTTCAGCAAAAAAGGCTCTCAAACGTACTCTATTCAGAGACTGGGTGACAATACTGGACCATTCGTTAGCTTAAGAGCCAAATATGTCTTTATTGAGTTAGTGAAGATGAACAAGAGATGAACTAAAATTGGGGTGAATATTAGACTTACACCGATTAGGGGGCCACAAATATGAGACTTGGGCTCAAATATGCAGTCTAGTCCTGAGCATCTACAGTATAGTATCGCCAGAAGCCTTTCATATCTTAAGAATATAGGTTTTAACTTTCAATGCAAAATCTCTGCTTCCTATCTCACACCATCAGCAAATATAAAAACACCTAGTTGTCAAAAACACCTAAGTACAACCCACAGCCTGGCAAACTGGCAATGCATTGGCAAGGCTGTGTTCCCCTTCGCTACTCACTCCTGAAAGATAAGGCGTCAAAACAAAACTGACTACATTGTAACAAATACAGAAACTTAAGGAGCACGGGATCAGTGCCGACCTTGGCAGGAGGACATGTTGAGAGGGGGAGACAGACTGAATGCAAAGAGATGGAAAATAGGAGACGTCAGGATAATCCAGGAACAGCTAGAGTCTGTCTCCAAAGAGAAGAAAACCAAGGAAGAGTAAAGTGGAGAAAGTAAAATAAACCTTTCTTTCTGCAGTTTTCTTTTATCACCTGCCTCTCTGCCATCGCTGAGTCAATCCACAATAGTGGAAGTAAGCAGATTAGCTTGTTCGCCCATCAGAAAAGGGATTACATATACCCATTTCCTCTGTCTGAAAAATTTGAAGTTAGATGAAAATGTGTCTGGGAGCAAAAAACTTTTTGACGAATCCATGAGTGATTGAGGTTCCAGGAAAAGAGGCTTTTCTGTGTCCCTGTCAAATGTTCTTGGCAAGGATCCAGATTTGCTCGTGTGTAACATCAAAACAACCAGAGCTTGATAACAAGTATGATCCCAGAAAGCTTTGAGATGTTTTTTCCCCTCTCTCGATGCAGTGACGTTAACGCCTTTTTTTTTTTAAATAACATTTTATAAATAAACAAACATTTTGTAAATGAAGCGTATTTTTAAAAACATTTATAATTAACTGATTTGCAGCTTCAAAAAATAGGCAGAATGATTGTTTAAAAATAAGGTTTAAAACTGATATCTAAAAAATATGCTCAATGTATCGCAGTTTGTTCTCTATGCGATGTAGTAAGCTACTTTACTGTCAGCCACTGGCATGAAACTTGCTTTGTGTAACCTTACTGCTTGATTATTTTTCAAAAATCTACTTTCTTAGATTGTTATAAACTATGTTTCTTACGCTGTTAAAGACGCATTTGTATTAATGTTTGTACACTTAACACAAATAATTTCAGTTCTGATTAGCCAAGCACAGTATCTAGTTTATCATCTGTTTATCATCATTCAACACCTGTTAACAATGTTTTGTCATATTTAAGTTGGTTGGAAACCACTAATGAATATAAAAAGGAATGTTTTAATGCAGACATATGTCACAGGGACTATTAGAACCATTATACTTAGGTGATTTTAGGCATTGAGGGGTTAAACTGAGCATTCATGAAATGCTCAGGAGAATAGAATATTGAGGTATATATCTCAATATTCTATTCTTGAGATTGGTAACAGATAACATCTGTTACCAATCTCCACTACTTCCTCACAAACATTTAACCAATAAATGTTTGGCTTCAAATTGAATCTCCATTTTCTAATCCTACATCAAATACATTTAAATACCAAGACGCAAGGTAAAGGTAATCCTGCTTTGATTTCAGTACACACTCTCTCTCCTCTAAAGTCAGCCTCTGGTCTTTTTCTGCCTTTGATGTTAACAAGCCTTGTTAACTGCCATAGTAAAAAAGTTGGCTCCTCTGCCTACTACAATAATTATCTGGCCTTTAACAGATTGATTCTTGGGGGAAAAAGTACATTTCTGGGGAGGTTTCTTTGATGTAGCTGAGAACTTGGTGTGGGTAATAAATAGGTTCACTGGTCCTGTTTGCTATTTTTCTGATTCAGATACCCTCGTTTGAATAAAGGTATTTTGTTGTGGTTTATTAAGTGACATTGATGGCAGTAGTGCAGTTTCAATACAAATCATCTGTTGGACAACTGGCCATAGCACTAACTCAGTGTGATCAATTGTTCAGAACCTAAAAACAAAAATCATACATACAGGAGTAAAATGAATAGAGAAGTGAAGTTAACAACAAATAACTAAAAAGATACCATCTGTCATTTAAGAGGCGTGAGTTGATGTGTCAATATGTTCATAGTCAAAAAACAAATAAATGCCACGTCTAGGGCAGCAAACATTCAGTCTAAGCAGGCCTGACCACACCTGACAACAAACCTTTTTTTTTTTTAAATGTGGAATTGTCTTTATGCATTTCTACAATTCAAGAACTAATTTAAAACAATATTTTATTTTATTTCAGTATGAGTCCGATATCTGCTGATTCAATACAGTGCTTCAACCAACAGCAAAGCCGAGCTAAGCTTAACATAAAGACAGGGAGAAACAGCTAAACTAGTTTGCCTAAAGATGTTACAGGAGGGACATAAACTGCAACAGACCAATAAATATGTAAAACCTGCAAGTAAATAATATTAATGTGAATAAACTGCTGGTTCACAAAACTGAAAATACAATTTAACATTGTATGGTGGGCAAAACAAATGTTACTAATAAACACTGTAATTTTTGATCAACTAAAGGAAGCCTTATATAACAATTTCAACAGATACAGCTTTAGGTTAAACAAAAAAACAACATCAGAAGTCACACTGCTTGTTCAACAGTTGAATGTTGTCTGGACAATGGACAGTCGATATTAGAGTATAGTATGCCAGGAGTCTGGATCTATGCATGGGTGTAAGTTGTTGAGAACATTGTTGTTGAAGTTTCCTTCCATTTTTTTTCTTAACTCCAAGAAAAATGTATACTGAATATTATTTGTTGTGCTGAGTGCACTCACACGAATGCAGCATCTACCGACATCAAAACGTAATGTCTCCCAACAGTGGGAGCAAACATTGGAATCTGAAAGACCAAGCAAATCAAGAGTACAGGAAGATGAAGAACAATGGGCCACCATGGTAATAACACAAAGAATAAGGAGCAGAAGCAAATGGAGGCAGATGAAAGTGAGCTTCCCTTTGTCATTGCGCAGGCTGACACCATCACCACCTGAAGGACAACACTGACTCAAAGGTATAGTCAAAAGTTCTGGCTTCCTTTGAAATGTGAGCGCTGCATGCAGCGAGGCCCCAATTTTGCACCATTTTATTCTCTTAATGTCATTGTACTTCAATGATGAGCTAAAAGCCCCCTTTCCAACTACACTAACAAAACTGTCAGAGTTTCCTCGAACCATGTCTAGGTGAAAACAAAAAACAGAAAACATAAATCTCATAAAAATTCACTGAAACAGCTGCAAAAAATAATAATTCCCTCTGTGACAGTCAAAACAAATTAGCTAAATTGAGCTAACTAGGAAAAGTTGTTACCACAGAAAGTTGCTACTCCGTCAAAGTACAGTAAAGTATGTCAACTCATGACCAAGGCATTAGTGTAATGAATGTTTTAGTAGAAATGATCTGTATAAAGGGTTTAGAGTAATGATGTAAAATTACAAAAACAATCATTGAGCACAAGTGACTCATTTTTTAGCTCTGTATCCATTGGAATTACATTCATGTTGGACAAATGATGCAAGTCCAATGCCAACATTCAGTGTCAGTGGACAAAGATTACCCCTGATTTAGCAATGCAGACAATTAAGTTGTCAGTTTTCCTTAACAGAAGTGTTAGTGTGCATCTGAAACCTCCTCCCCCAAGACTTTACTGACATCATAATTAGGGGGACTGTGCCTGATCATTTCTGTAACTTTCAGACAAGCACTCCCACTGTCTCCATTGACTGGCCTGGGGTGCAGAGGTGAGAAAGTAAGCACGGTTCAAAATTGTCTCTCAAGCGTCTTTCACGCGGCCTGTAATTTCTTGCTGTGTAACAGTAAGTGCAATGCTATGAATGTCAGTCTAAAAAAACTGCTCAAATGATGGTAGACGTTTTTGCCACCCCCTTTAGATGCTGCTAAACACCTCTAAACTTGTTCAATTTGAGCTGACACCAACTGAGGAGGACAGAGTTGCTTACCTTTGCTAAACTGACAATCTGGCATTCACGGGTGAGGAAAGAACAGAGAACACACAATTACTGCCTATGGAACAGACTGAAAATGTGCATCATTATCTCCATATTCAAATGATACTGCATCTCCTCTTTCTATAATGGCCAGCTTTTCACTTCGAATGTGACGTTTATAACAGTTACAAACAACAGTTCAATGTTGTCTGAGCACATGTTTTGCAAACACTTTCTGTTAAGGCATATTGTTGCCCTTATGGCAGTGGCCCACATTATTTCATAATATAAAGCATTTTTGCACCTGCATGTTTTTGGCACTGTACTAATGCTATATTGAAGCAAATGACTGACAACCCACTTCTGCTTCATTCTAGCATTTGTCACATACTTTTCATGAACTCGCAGTCACAAGGACTCAAAATATACTCTACTTGAGGACTTTCCTCTTCTGAAGTTTAAGTTGTAATTCAGCATACAGAGAAACTAGATTAGAATCAGTTAAACTGTGATGCTTTAACAGCCTGTAAACACTGTATTCCTCCGCTGCTCGTCCTCCTCCTAAAATGCGGAATTATACTTCAGGTTAAATTGCGTTTGCAAGCGTTTATTTTATACTTGCACGATAAATATCGTAATATACTTGTCCACAAGAGGCAGCATCAGTGTTTAACAAACCTCAATTTGTTGAAAGTAAAGAAACAATCTGAAAACAGACATTTCTAAGGGCATTTCTTAATACAGAGTAGCCCAAGTCTGGACTTCCAAACCTGGGAGTTCCGACTTGGCAAGTTTAAACATGGAGTCCAGACACCGAGCACGGCAGAACTATTTACCAATGGGGCAGCAGTGTTCTTGGTGACAGCAGCCGCTTTGCTCAGCACTGATTATTACATTGAAACACAACTATACAATAGTTGATGTACAGTGACAAAGTCATCTCAGGTGCTACAAAAATATCACAATCGGTGATTGTGATAAAAAATAAACTTGTAGGCTGTATTTAGGCCTGTATATGAAAAACAATGACATTTACACTGCACTACTTAAGTTTTCATTCATAAAGCCTTTATATGCTTGCATTTCTAAATTAATTTGCATGAATCCAAAATTTGTAATATCCAATAAAATATTTATAATCTCCTTCAATCCAGCAAGATATTTCAAAATGCCTTTTGTCTTCCAAAGTTAATAATAATATATGTAAAATGCTACTGACAACAGAGCTGTGGGTAAAATGACCACAGTTTACTAAAATAAGTCTGTGGTCCCCTCGGATTACTGCTTAGGTTGTTGGTCATATCCTCTCAGAAGCTGGTCTTGAGCCTGCTGATATGACCACTGTCTCATGGTGCTGAAAACTTGCGGTCAAATTTACAAATAGAAAGAATTTACATACCACATTATTATACATCTAAATGGGTACTTTCTTGGATGAAAATTTAAACTTGATAAAGTGGTGCAATAGCAGTAGTAGGATGAATTTTAAATTGGCTCTGAATGAGCTTGCACTCTTCTCCAAGACTGCTGATTGGCACGCAAGGCACTCTGGGATATCTGGCTACCGCAAGTCCACACAAGTCTGCTCCCAAAGCATCCTCGATAAATCGAGCAGAGCAAACAATTCTGGGTGTTTGGTCTGTACTTTGTTAGATGTGAACTTTTAATCGGAACAGTACTTGGGCTTTGACTGATGATGTGCCACAAGTCAAAACTAGGGATGGCCAATACCAAAATCTTTCCTTTCGATACAATACCATTAGTTTATGGTACTTTTTTATCGATATCAATACAATTCTGATGCTTTTTGTCCCTTAAAAGAAAAATCACATGGTTGCACAGTCTTTATATTTTACATTAATGCAATGGCAATATAAAATCATAAATAATATGAATAAATAAAAAAACTCATATGCATAAATATGTATTTGAAAGAAATAATAAAAATAAAATATATCAGTAAATTAAATAAATTCAGATGAAAATAATTAAATTAGACTACAAATTAATACAAAATTAATTAGATTTCTTGATCAACATAGTACTCAAGGACTTGCATTAAATCAGTAAAATATCATAACACAACATTATCATCACCAACACATCCTCAACCTCAGCAGTAACATCATCATCAACAAATGATAATGTCTTTTGTTTTCATTACACTGAAATAGAATTAGGATGGATGACTGCTACGTGGCATCACTTTATTGCAGACAGACCACATGGCATTACTTTTGGCCATGAATGAAAAATAGCAACACACTACTCTTCTTTATTTCTCTCTGCCATCTATGCTCCAGCGGAGCTGCTGACTCTGAGCTCGGTGAGCAGTGGCGTGAGGATTGAGGCAGTGCTTAACTGAGGCTGCACAGTGAGCGTTTGGCTCTGACATCTGATAGGCTGCCATAATCATGTGACACAAAAGACCATCTAAAATACTCCCGGGCTGGTTTTCATACATAACTTTAATGCCCAAAACTCTCAAGAGTGAAAACGAAGTGCATATTTTGTATTAGCACAGTGGTATCCATGAGGGTGATGCCCTAAATGAGCACACAAGAAAGTGCTCTGAATGTGTGAACAATGCATTTCAGTGCCAGAATCACTTTGTTTGTGTTCAGATTAGTTGCTCAGTATTTCTACCATGTGCTCTGTGTGCAGTTTTTTTTAAATCACACTAATGCTGACTAACCTTTATGTAACAACTTGTGCTGCTTTTTCATTTAAAGTTCACCTGCACTGTTGAAGATAAATCTTTACTTTTCTGGTATGCTTACAAGACACAGAAATGGGTAGTTAGCACGTACAGTGTTAAACAACTTGACTGAAAGAAAATAAAAATAAAAAAGTCATGTAGAGAAATCCAAGCTTTGCCATCCAACACAACAGACATGTGTAGAAAAGGAAAATGTGAAGGTATGGGAAAAAAAAAAAAAATATATATATATATATATATATATATATATATATATATATATATATATATATATATCAATGAATGGTGCTAGACCAAAACTTGTGTTTAAAACTTGTGTTTGGTGGCTCTTCTTGTAATTCGTCAGAGTTGTTAGGACAAACAGGACCCAGGGCCAGTCCCAGCACATTTAATTCAGGATTAAACACTTTCAAAAATTAGACAAAGTTTCATCTCTTAAAAGTGCCTGTCGATTGCAATCTTAATTAAAAAGCTCTCTCTTTGCCTGTCTGAGCCTCCTTCTCCTTGTGTATACATCGTTCCCTTGCCCGTCTTTGGGAGCAGGAGTTGAATTTGAGGACAAGCTAGAATGATTGATAGCTAAGATACGAGGAAATGAATTGCTGATAAAAGCTCTGGGCAAGAAAGGTTGGAGGGAAGTGAGGTGTGTGTGCACATGCATAGGGAGCAGCAGCTCAGTCAGCACGAGCCAATGACATAACGTCACAATGACACAAGCCAGGCATTATCTGTAGTGCCAAAGATTCACACCTCTTGCAATTCACACATTCTTATACAGGTTTTTTTGACATGTGTCTCAAAGAATGACAAAGGGATAACGTGACCACAGTCTGATGAAATGTCACCAGGTACTCAAACCCACACAGACACACACAGGTCCTCTGCTCACATACTGAAACTCCAGCAGGTTTGGGCTAGTTTTATTGTAAAAAAAGAAAAAAAAACTAAGACTGCATACTGCCACAAATAACAAAAAGCAAATGATTGTTTATTCCACTATGCTGCCAGTATGCATTACTCAGGAATCACTCAGACTCCGGTGCTCATAAAATCACAGATATACGAATGTTTACTTATGCTTTGGGCCACACTTGCAGTAGTATTTAACCAAAAATAAGGATAGGGGAGGTTATTGCCTATTCCTGACAAGGCAGCCAGAGACTGTACTCCAGCGAATCAAGTTTTAATATAACTTGAAATCTCTCCGTTTCTTTCTGTTTGACAAAGCATTAACTGGGTGACATGTTTAACACCATTCAAATACGTGCCTCCAGATTTCAATCTTCTCTATTTGCACTGTAAGAAATCCATTTATGCAGAATTGACTGAGTGCCTTGGCTGTGCCTCACACAGATGAGGGGGAGAGCAAAGAAAAAGATGGATAATAAAAAAAATGTGAGCCAAAGAGCAAAAATGTGTGGGCCTGACTGGCAAAAATGATTTGCATCCTACTTCTCTGGCGCCTCTTTAAGTGTAAACAGGCTGCAGCCATCTTTTGTTACGGAGTAGGTGGGAGACAAAAAAAAAACACTGAACAACTGTAAAACTCCAGCAAAAGCAAGCATCAGCACAACTTTAGGAGCTGAATAACAAACAGAAATGAATCTCCAAAACAAACACACAATAAGCAACCTTTGCTTTCTTCTATTTCAGCTGTAGCCCCACACAGCCCATTGAGAGACGGAAAAATGGGTGAATGATAGAATGGCGAGAAAATTAGAGAAGGAGTGAGAGATAACAAGGTGTTTATGGAAGACGCCTCTCTGCTATGTTCCCCCCAGCTCACATTAGGGTAAACAGAGTGCTGAGCTGAAAGAAGCACACAGGGAAATGCTCCACTGATAATGGCCGTGATGGGAGACGATGATAGCAATCTCGGTAACCACAATAATCACAGCCAATTCTCGAGGGACTTTTAAAGCATCTCAGTGGTGTGTGTGCACCTAGAGGAGTGTGTTTTTGTATGTGCCTATCCACAGTTTGGTACATGTTATAATCACAAAAGAAGCATTTCTGTAGTAATGTAGCATTATCAACCTCCCAGTTGAAACAACTGTGAATGGTCACCAATACTGCAGGAGCTCGCGGCTGTGGCTCAGAAGGTAAAGCAGTCATCCCCAAATCCTGAGGTTTTTGCTTCGATCCTTGGCTGCTTCCGTCACATGTCAAAGTGAGCAAGATACTGAACCCCAACTTAGGGTGCTCTCGAAGAGTGCAGGTCAGCTGCAGAGCTGCTCCCCCATCGATGAGTGTGTGTGAGTGAGAATGAAATAATGACTGCGTTTAAAAGTACTTAGGTAACAGTGATACTCAGAGAAGTCACCTTTCTTAGGTAATGGAGGAACAGTGTTTACATGAACATAATAAACCTGGCTACGGGAAATCTGTGTATACACGCAGCACAGTAACCTGATTTCTCCTCCTCCTCTGACTCATTTTAGAAGCCTGGCACAAAGATTTTAACTGTATAGTAACAGAAAACGCTGCTTTCTGTGTGTGTGATCGTGTTACAGCAGAGTGACAGCACAGAGGGGAGAGAAAGGAAAAGACACATGCAGCTGATCCACAACAGTCGGAATTTTAAAATAGAGAGGTAAAGGACTTATGTAGACTTCTAAGAGACATAGTAAGTGCACACCATTTACCTCCTGAGGAGGCCAGTCCAAACAAACGGTCCGTTTCACTGGGGAAAATGCTGTTTGGTAAGTAGTGTTGATAAAATCTGGGCTTAATTAGAAATATAGAAACTTTTCTGAGCCAATCCAGATGTTTTAAGACCTTAATTTGAAAAGTATGGTTTCTTAGCAATTTAGCAAGTTATGTTCAATTTTAAGAAATAAATGTACACATTTTGTTAAAATATATCCATGCCCGTGAGATATATTCACGCGGGAGTATTAAAAGAATAATTTTATCAAAGTTTGAATTCTTGAAAACCAAGCACAAATGCATAGTTAAATTATGTATTGATTTAATTCAATTTTATTCTTAAATCATTAATTTATTTTATGAATTTTATTTAATCTTATGATTCATTGAGAATTCAACTGTATATTCCTCTATTCTTTTCACTCAAAGATGTGCCTTTGAGTTATGTCACTTAAGTGAGTCCCTAAGAAAAAAGTAATTTACTAGACTACGGTGATACTTGATAGGCCTTCAAGCTTTATGCCACTTGTATTAAATGAGAGTGGGACTTAAATAAATGTTGAGCGCTTACTGGCAAAGGTTTCTTTCCTTTATCTTCTGTGGAGTTGAGTGTCACTCACTCATGCATCACTACAAGTAGCTCATAAAAATGTTCTTTAATACCCTAAAGCCCTAATCTCTCTTTTAAGTTATCCCTGAGAAAACACAGGCTCAAATTTATTAGCTATAATTATTATTATTATTATGATTATTATTATCATTATTATTCAGACAAAGGTTGTGACTGGATGTGCTTGGTTGGACAGGCCTTCATTATATACAAATGTGTACAGAAACTGCAAAGTAAGGCTTTACATTATCATTTTACAAAATATTCTGAACTAGTATTCTCACTAACCACTGTTTGTGAGAAATAGACATTACATATATAGCCAGATGAAAATGAGTATGAAATTTGTCACTACTAAACTACTTTCACTTAAAATATGTATATAAAGGGTAACATATTCTGGGAACACAAACTAAAACTGTAAAATACAAGTTAAATTATGTAAAGTAATTCTGTAAATTTTAGATTATTTAAGTAATTACAATTCCTAAGCTTTTACCTGTTTAAGAGTTAAAATTACATTTGCATTGACATTAGGAGCTTTTTAAATATGAAATACAGTACAATCTCTTGTGGCTTTAAACACACATTTTAGAATGGATGAATTTTGCCTCTAACAGAAGGATTATACAGCTTGAAGTTTCTCCTCTGGGAGCAATATGCATCAAACAGCTGAATGTAGGCAAGTTGTATAGGTTGGAGCCCATGTCAGTCTCACTCTTTGTTGACTATTACACAAAGCAGAAAAGCAATAATAATAAAATCATATTTCTCTTCCAATGGGGAAAGTGTTGTCCCTAGAAGTGCATTTCATCAATCTGAGTCACATTCACAATACTCTTCACTGTTGTTTTGTGGCAGTTTGAGGTGACGCCTACATAAAAAAGCAGTTAGGAGCATTTCTTTCACCTTCCTAACGGCCTCGTCAATCTTCTCCTTTTTTCTACAAACCCAACAGCCATCAGTAATCAAACAATTACCGGACAGCCAGGGGAGTCTTAAAACAGCCCACTAGTTGCTTTGACACCGGTAATGCAGAGGACGTGTTTGATCTGATAATGCATCAGGGAGGCGTGTCTCTGTCCCACTGGGTGTCACTGACCCAGGCACAAAAGCCCTCATCTGTCCCCTGAAGAGATAAGTACCCACCCCATCTTTTCAGTATTGATGAAAAGACAAGAAGTGCCACTATGAGCAGAGGGTCAAAGTCATAGCACTGACACCAAGAACAATTTCATCGAAGCAGTCAGGGCTCAGATCTCTGATGATTGATCCCCTGTGATCACAGGTAATGGCTGGTAGAAGGTAAAAAGAAGTTAAGCAGCTGCAGAAGACTTCTTTGGCTGGTACCTGCACTGCTAGAGAAGTTTATTTTAAAGTGCTTAATTAGTACAGATGAAGGCCTATAACTGTGTTTTTAAAAAGGATATGCTGAAGGTACAGTATGTCCTTGTTGTGTTTCAGTCTAAAGCAAACTCACTTCAAGTGAGGATTTCAGTTTCCACTTTAAAATGTTATGTTATATCATAAATCATAATAAAGAATAAGCACAAATCTACAGCAAATCTATTAAATAAAACTGCACTCACCTGAAAACATGAGGACAGAGCAGCATATTGTTCGCTTAATTAAAACAGCTATTAACTCCGGTTTCACTCTGACTATAAACGCAACACACTTATCAACACTTAGTGACAGCTATGTAACAAGTTTGCTCATAAACCAGCGGGTGACAATAGAACTACCAGACATGTATATGTATAGTCTTATTAATAATTCTTTCAGGTCACATAAACAAACTTCCTGCAAATGTTTAACCTACATGGCTGAGCCAAGGTGGAAACATATCAAGTGTTGTCAAGAGTCATTGAGTGTGAAGGTAATGATACCTGGTGTAAAAACTAAAGTATCTTCTCAGTTATGCATGTAGAACATAAGGTCTTATTTGAGACCTGTTTGCAAACCAACCCTCATTGATGTTTTCTTTGTTCCTTTTCAAAATGTCAAGTAAATCTCATAATGTCACATATCTTCTCCTTAAGTTACCTTTCCAACTTTGATATGGGTATACGTGGGTGTGAGGGAAAGAATTACACCATTTTATCGTGTTTAGTCAGAACTAACGTGCCAGCATTCTGCCTTATTAGAAAATAGAAGAACACTGCTCTGTTTTATAGCTTTTGACTCAAAAAACAGACCTGTTATAAAACAAGTATGTGCAGACAAATTAAGTAGAAAAACCAAAGCAAAAATCCACACACACATTATCTCTACAGCAGATAATTCCATCTCACAGAGAGACATACTGTGAATCCCTGAGAGTGCTTCTTTCCTTTCATTACTGTCTGGGGAGAATAAACGGACCCATAAACCCTTTTACTTTTGTTCTGTTAACCATCTCCCTCATCATACAGAATTTGGATTATTTATACCCTGCTTTCCATTACAAAAAGCCTCTGTTGTACCCAAACCGCACGCACACGCACACACACACACACACACACACACACACACACACACACTCCAGTGGTCTTTGTTTGATGTGCTAACATTCTTCTGCAGCTGTGCAGTTTCACAGAGAGTTTGCCCTGCACCTTTCAAAAGCACTTTGTCGCAACAACAGCTACAGTAACTGTTAACTTTCTTTCCGTCAATGTTAAGATATACTTGGCTGCCGCTAGCCAAAAAGAAAATGTCATTAGCAACACTGTTAAAATGCATTTTGCGGAGAAAAGAATGCTGTGAGTCAGTGGTGCCAGTAGCAGTAATGTCCCCATATTAAAGAGTTGCCATTTGATGTGGTGGACTCCATTATAGATTCTGTGTAATGGTGCTTGTCACTGTAATATACTATGTAAACATTGCTCCAGTCCAGACGATAAGCCTGCTGGTACAACCTGGCTGGCTGCTGCTGTCTTTTTACCCTGTTGTCATGTAAAGTATACTGGGTAGTGTAGTTTGTCCAGCATTAGGGCCTTTATGAGATTGCTTTAGAGCTTTGAATGTAGCTAGCACAGTAAAGGTTTGGCAAAATTCTCTCTGACTTTGGCTAAAATTACGTCAAAGACTCTTTCTGAAACAGACACCACAGTGGAAAAATCCAGATCTCATAAGAAATGGCAGACTGCTGGCCAAAAGCAATGTACAATAATACAGAGCAATTCAGACACACAAACCAAATCATACACAAACATTTATTAAAAGCTCAGCAAAACAGCATGACATGCAGCTGTCTCATTCTAAACAGTGCTGACACCCAATGTGGAGCGTGTTCCAGGAGATCACAATGCATTGACAAAGAACAGTCTTTATACACCTTCATTTGAATTTTCCTTACAGCTTTTAAGCAGCTCTACTGTACGTCTCCAGGAGTTAAAGGCATCGGGAGAAAAGAAGAAGAGGAAAAACAAAAGTGGGAGCGTGATGGTGCTGCACTGAGATGAAATGAAATGAAGCTCTTTTTGCCATGGCAGCATTTTTCAGAGGGCTTTCTTTCATCAACTGATGCCGATCCCTCCCTTCCCCTTCTTTTTTTAAAAGTATTGGAACAATAAAACCCTCTCATCATAGGAAAAAAGAAGAGACAGGAATCTCATCATAATTATGGCTGGTACACATGGAAACTCGGACTAAGCATTTACAGTCATCCATTTGTGGGGCCCAATTACTGTAGGCCACATATCACATTTCCGTAATTGTCAAACTAGGCCATTTTCTATTTTTCAATTAAATCTGTTACAATAGAGGGCTGCAGTGTTCTGCATTTCAGCTTAGAAAAGGAGGAGAACCGCATGGTTTCACATTAACAGTCACAGCAGGCCAATTAGCCTTGTCGTCGTTTGCGCAGTAGAGGCTAGCCCATTTGATTCAGGACATTTCTGTTGTTTTGTCCCTCCCAAGAGATGACTAAGACCAAGGAAAGAAACCCTTGGTTACCGTGTTTGATGACTGGATTCATCAATGAGGGGAGAAAAATGTACTTTAGACAGCAGGTCTCAGATTTCACTTTTCCTTGGCATACAATATCAATATACAATAGCATATAATATCATCATAGAAAATATAATTTCATCAGAGATTTTGTGCTGCACCTAATCTTGCTGAACACTACAAAAGCTGTCAATAAACATAGTCTAATCACAAGGTCTTTTTAAATGTTCTCACTTTAGAGTATAAATTCTCACTTGGACTAAACTCTGTGTAAAGGTTTCCCTGTTCTGACAGGTATTTCACCTTTGTTAAAAGACTCTCTAATGTTTCAAAGATGTCAAAAATAAGGCAACCATGCCAAGCAGCTGACAACAAACTGTAATACCACTGGAGTAGAAATGATGTGGCTGGGTGATAATTGTGTTAACACTGTCAGAGTGTTGCCAAAACCCAAACATGTATTGCAGCATTGTTCCCATGAGTCACGGATGTACATTATTAAAAATGACAAGAGCCTCATTGGTTTAATTTATGCTGAGACATTGAAAACACAATCAGGAACACATCAGCACCGTGTTTGCACAAAAATTCATTAACACTGAAGAAAAGATGCAGCGGCTCCAATGAATTTTTGTGACGTTAATCAAGAGCCATAAAACTTTAAGCAACATCTGTACAGCCTTTGTAAACAGCACCATAGTGAATTTCTTTTCCTGTCACTGACGACAGCAGAAAGATGACATCAATACAATCTCTCCAACTCACAGTAACACAGTTCCATTCGACTTTGAAGGCTGCATTAGCCACAAATGGGCAAGAGAGCCAAGAAAGAGGTATAATGGGCTACAGTATGTACAGTAACATGAAAGAAAATGAACAGCAGATCTACTGCTGCTACATTGCCCCTCGCACTGTGCAGACTACTGCTCTCTCTTTCTGCGATACCTCCTGATATGTTACTCCATATTTCACTTCTATTCTCTTGCTATCTTTTGTGTATTTCCTATGGTGATGTCAGTCAGGCTTTAACATTTATACTCTCGCTTATGTTCTCTATCCAGCTCAATTCTGGAAAAAAAACAGTACAGGCTGTACATCCCCAAAGTGAATTTGTGGAGAAGGAGCATCAATGTTTGAGTGTGATCTTAGAAGCTCTAGGACTCCCTGGTTGATCAGCTGCTTTTATCTCATATCTTCACTCTCTGTGGTAGCATAACCCTTCTGGGCCTACTAGCTAACACTGGAATGAAATGTCTAGCGCAGAATTTCAATTCTGCAATTTACATTTAGTGACAACACTGACCACCAATGCAGGAAATGCTTTATTGTGCCATTCAAGAACATCATTATGTTTTACTAACCTGCAACTTTTACAATACCATATAATACTGTGATCGACCCTTAAATTCACCTTTTTGTAGCTGTTCAGGTGTTGGAGAAACAAGACAGCTTGTAGAAGTTGTATCACCTCTTTACTTTTCTCCAGCTCTTGCAGCAGCTGATGAGTAAGGTTTTTAGCAAATTGTTCTAGGCTTCCAAACTCCTGACTTTAGTTGAAAACGTTACCAGAAAAACTAGTTGCACTAGTTTTTAATAAGCCATTACATCATTACAAACAAACCTTGTTTTCATAATTTTGTAAATTACATCAACTTTCTCATCGTGTCCAACAACTTTTGCAGACAAAATCTGTACAGCTGTTTCAGGACTAGTGTTAATGAGCAGTAAATTTAGTTAGTTTTTCCTCACCGTGAATAAAATCCCTACTAAAATAAAATTATGTTAAATACTGCCAATCACTAACTAGTAAGTGAAAACAGAACCACGATTTTGCATTGATTAGAGAACTGATGACAAAAGCAGCCACTCTCCAAAATGTGATCTTTGTCAACAAAACTTAAAAAAAGATTACAAATAATATCCTTAACGTCTGGGATAATAACATTAACCAGGTGGCTGAAAATATTGCACCTATTAAAACTATAAACTATGAACATGGCTTTGAATTATGAATAACCAACCAAAACATAGGTACTACCTGCAGGTACCTATCTCTGTCTCTTAATATCACAGTGTAGGCTCCATTTAATTTGGATGTAATAAAAGGGTAGAATAAGGGAGAAAAAGAAATGAAAAGTTGAGATTATATATTAAAATTACTTCTCAATTTTATATTTTGTGTTAATAAAATAATTGTGCAAATACTAATTTATTTTAATTATATTTTAATAGACTAACATTTTGTATATTGTGTTATTGTGTGTTGTTTTGTATATTATGTATACAACATTTTGTTGTTGTAATTCTGCCAGTGTTGTGGTATTGTCTCAATTGATGGAATCAAGACGGCTGAAAAACTACCAGTTATAATTCCTCATGCAATTCCTTCCAAAAACGGATTGGGAAGTAATTTTTCATCATGAAAAACAATATTATCCAATTTACATTTGCAGACAATAGTCATGGATTGGCCTCTAGATTTCAGACTGAAATATCATAATTGATAGCATTTTAGTATTTTGATCATCCAGGTTTAAACGTTTGCATGTTATTCAGTTGGAGATTTAGAGACTGTTTTTCTTTTCAAATTTTTCTAAATAAGCGTGGTTTGTAAAAACAAAAATTAAAAGGTTTCTTCATTATTTATAGTACAGCATCTATATGAAATTTCTGTTCACCCCCTTGGAACAAATACATTCTATTCCACGCTTCATCCTTTCCCTCGTGCCACGTCTAATGTTTTCCCCTGCAACCCTCTCTCATCCTACATCACTTCCTGTCTGTGGCTGTATCACTGTCAAACACACAAAAACATACACACTGTGTCTATATTCACCTCACTCCTTCACTCGCTGTCATCGGTGGCCAGTCAAGGTCAGAGGTTTTTATTTTTAGTCATCCAATAACAAAATAGGTTGTCCTGCCCAACATGAAAAGACACTTTTAGCGTGAGTGTCTGTCCCCAGGGCTCTGCAGCATTCAAACTGAGAGCATGGCTGCCACCCCCTACACACCTTCACAATCCTTATCACATCACTGAGGCCACTGCCACAGAAGCTGCAGTAATACAAACACAGCACTCACTAAGAGAAGCATGCTATTAAAAAAAAAAAACAAGCAGCTAATTGGGGCAAAAGCAAAAAGTATTCCTGCTGCTTAACAATGTCATCAAATTCACAGTTATCTGCCATAGTTAGCAAATACATAGTTAGATAAATAAACCAAGGAGGCAAGTGCTGTATGTTACAAAATTGATAGATTTCATTGCAATTTTGTACTGAGAAAAAAAGTCACTTTAGGCACCACCATTTGTATTCATGGTTTTAAACTAAGGGCAGTGTCAAACAATTTTGAGACAATCCAAGACTGACAATAATGCCAACTTCATGCTGCAATTAGTAAAGGCAAGCAAGGACAAAGACATTTAACTTATTTGGCTTGAACCCCATTTTTCGTACATCTAACATCTATAACCACTTGTTCAGGGTTGAGGGGGGCTGGAAACTATCCCAGCTCTCATTGGGCAAAAGTGGTACACCCTAGACAATTGCAAGACTATCTCAGGGCCAACATAAAGAGAAATAGACAGACACACAACCATTTATGCTCACATTCACAGCTACAGGCAATTTAGAATCACCAATTAACCTAACATGCACTACATGGACTGTGGGAAGAAACCGGATTACCCAGTAGAAACACATGCAAACCCCACACAGAAAGGCAAAGGCTGGTGGATGGATTCACACCAGGGACCTTTTAGCAGTGAGGCAGCACCAGTGACCACTCCACCACCTTGCTCCCCTCACCCTTTTTCAACTACAATTTAAAACAGTGTGCTATGCTAACCTATATAGAATTATTTCTGTATTTGGCTCTTTGATTCAAAGTTGAATCCAGTTAAGAACAAACAATATACCAAAGCAAAGTGCAAACGAATGTATGTTTTCCACTACAATTATACTTGGTGACACAAATTCTCCAGTTGGATGCCATTAAACAAGAGAACACAAGAGGTGACATTAAGGAGCATCAGTCACATCTCAAACATATTCAACTATGAAAATGTAAAAAATACTTTTTAATACAGTTTTAATATTGCATGCATTCATTTGAAGAATGTTAACGTACTGTCTCTTCCTTTTTAGTGGACATTTTAAGTGTCAGTAGATTAAAAAGTTTTATTCCACAGTCGTCGTCCAGCCCTCCCATAATGTGACAAAAGGGACCCAATTTTTTGGACAGTTGCATGTGTGATGAGGACTGTAATGAAGTTCATCATAAAAGCTAATAGCATATGGTTGATAGTGAGTTAAGTTTCAAAAGACCAATAGTGTCTAATTTTTTGAATGACCTGGTAAATTACCAATGATAAGTGTGACATTTCCCATCCTGTCGATGTGTCGCTTGCTTTTCCTACCACCTTTTTGTTCAATTGTAATGTCTTTCCTACAATATTGTTTGTTTACAATTATTTTTTGACCTGTACACTAGGAAACATCAATGTGAACAATGAGCATAGACAATTTGTAAATCACTGTTTTAGAAAACCCAATTTAAAAAATCCATCGAGGTTCTGTTAAATTTACCCCTGCCAGGTTGTTATGTTGGAACCTCAGGATATATGATTATAGCATTAAAATTAGTGTAATAAAGTTGAGTTAATGTGAGATATGTCCAAGCAGTTAAAGGTAGTTAAACTTTGACAATAATGAAATGGAGTCAGTGGAGGATCCTTCCAATAATAACAATGTTTTCTTTGTTACAAGAATGTGTGTAATGTGACTTCATTTCATGTGTATGTGTGACTTTTGCATATAAATATCCAATCAAGTGTAAATGTACCAGCAGTCTCTGTATAAAACTTCAGTCCTTTTCATATTGGTATTAATGAAGCAACACTGGTCAAGGAAAAAAAGACTCCAATACAAGTGTATCCTCTTCCTAAAAAAGCCTTAGCAGTAATGGAAGTGGTGTATGTCCAAGTAAACATGGGATTTTCCCCATCGAGGATTTCGTTCCTTTTGCACTTGTTGGGGATTATTCTCTCGCTTAGCCCTACCCATAAGCCAGGAGCTGAGAAAATCCCTCATATTCCACACAATCTGCTGCAACTCATCCTTACTCGAACTGGAAATAATACCTCCATCAACGGCTAAATCAGACAACTTAGACAAACAGCCCATAGCCAGTTGCCTGGGCCTAGAGCCAGATGCTCTTAAATGCTTCTCTCCTTCTTCTGCATTCCTTCACAAGTGAAAAGACTTGACAAATTGATTGCAATATTTCCAAGGCCTATCCAGTTGCCTCTATCAATGGATTGCCATGAGGAGGTTATAAAATGTCCCATTTTACAAGTACTCAAATGAATTTGTATGAGCGAAAAGACAGAGCAAGAAAGGTTTATACTTCCTTTATGGCACTAACAGCAAATTAATCTGTTTCCACTTTTCTTAAAACATTTCACAATAAATGTCTGTACAAATAAATTACTAAAAATCTACATCTATACGTATAACAGAAACTTGCTGTTCTTTGACAAGGGAATGAGCGGAGCTCATAACCACTTAAGCCTCATCCCTGATGTTAAGATAGAGTGGAAGACAAGAGTCAGCTGCTAAAAGATTAAGAAAAGCAGCTGAAACAGAAGACAGCAAATGCTTTTAGAGGTATGTGACCCAATGGGGGTGGAAAGACATTGATTTTTCTGTTGGAGCTGTCATTGTCATTTGGTAAGATGGTGTTCCATAACTGAAACAGGCTTTTCATGATAACATCCCTGGCCTCTCAATGACCTGTAAAGTATGCCTTTCAAGACAGGAGGGGATATTTAGCAGTCCAGATCAAAAGCGTTTCCCACCACCTTAATCTCAGGTGTTTGGCCAGACTTCAAATGGACAGATTGATGGTGGAAAAAGTGACACTTGTGACGGATTGATAATATAAGTGGAATCTCCCGGCAGCCAGTAGGAAAAGATTGTGTTTGTCTGTGTTTCATCCCATGGCATCAACACACCAATAGGAGCATCACGCCTTCCATTACGCAGATCAATAGTGATTTCACTCTTGTAAGTTTTCAAAGTTTAATAGATGTCAGAAGGGAGACTGATCCAGCACCCACACAAAAAAACACATATTATGCTGTGATTTTTAGCAGAGGTTGTCAACCTTTTTGGAGCAGTGAAACTGGGAATATTGCTAATGAAACTATGTTTATGACATCAACATCATTTTCCACAGTTCACTTTCACTGGGTCCTTAAATATATAAATACATTTTCAAATCACAGAATTTAAGGAGATGTTATTATTATTCATTAACCTTTATCTACAAAAAAATAAAAATCCTGGCCAAGATAGAAAAGAGATTTAAAAGACAGAGATTTAAAGTGGGCACACAGAAATGTCCCCGTTTCAGAATGTAAATAAAACTATGCATAAGACTAATATATGCGCAAAGTGAAGCTTTAAGGTCCCAACTAAAAAATTTATTTAAAAAATGCATCCAAAAATTAAACATAAATAAACTAGGAATGTTAAAATAGGTTACTTCACTTAATTCCACTTCACAAGTAAGCAAATTCTTTTTTTACTTCAGTGTTTCTGATGTTACACTTATTGTTAAGAAAGCGTCCCACTGTAAGCTGCTGAAAGCTCAGCCTTATTTAGAACCCATCTATGTGCATATTGACAAATAATCTGGCAAATTCTTTTGCACCAATATACCTCCTGCTGGCACATGACAGCAGGGGTGGGAAATGACTGGATGATCGATTCTTTTCATTCTTTAACGTTTTTGTGGCCCAGTAACCCTAAATTGCATAAACCGGTACGGGGTCATGACTCAGAGGTTTTGGATTCACAAGCTTACTGCAGGACAATAAAAACTAAGAAAAAAGCACATATGCAGTAATTCAACTAGGAGGGAGATGGTCATGGAAAGACACAGACAGAGATTTACAGCACCCAGTAAGTGATATATAAAGTGTAAACAAGCGACAGATTGACTGCAATCCACCCACATGCATATGCGGCTTCGCTCCAATCCCGCGGAGTCGGCCCGTTGCCCCTGGCAGCCAGTGCTGGTAATGGCAGTGAACTGGCTCAAAAGCAATAAACAGTGCGTGCAGTTGAGCTGAATATGGCAGAGTTGAGATGCAAGGATGAGAAATTAGCAGTATGCAAATCTGAAACAAATATCAAACACCAACACAGTACGAATTGGAAAGAAACATTTTCAGTACAATTATATAGTGTGATACAATACATCTTTCAATGGCCATGACAACTAGGTTGACAGCTGGTATGTCTTTTCAATTTGGAAACATTTTATATTTGATCACAGCTTCAGTTCCTCCAAACACATATAAAAATGTCTTTCAGTGGTGGGTTTTTGTTACAACTATCTACTTGGTGCCTCTGAAGCTCCTAAACCTTAATCTCAAAACATTCTCTGAAGCTAGACAAGATTCAACTAATGAAAGGATGTCTCAATATTCACTAGAACTTAAAACAGCTAGAATCTATAGGTTTATGAAAAACATTGTATTAAAAGACAATGTGCAAATATGAAAGGTTGTGATGTCTGATCAAACTACACAATATTGTCATCGGTTCAGCCCCCCTTTGACTTAATCACAGCTGGGATTTGCTTCAGCCCCTCCCACTCTCAAAGTGTTGTTTTCAGCATCAATGCCTATCATAGCAATGTACACTACCTGCTCAACCAGACACAGCATACAGATAAAGGTAGTGACCGGATAGTTAAAAAAAGGGGCAGATATTACTTTGGGAGTTAGTGCAGAGTTACGAGAGTGTGAAAATTGGCCGTCCATTTACTAGGTGGACAGAAACCCCAGCTTCAATTGCATTCTAATATTTCTGTATAACTGCTGAACGTGTAAATCTTTCAACTGATAGATGTGCTGTTACAGTAGCAACATTACTATGTCAGCTTAAAACAGGATAGTCAATGTTGGGGTCATAGCCCATTTCCACTGTCAAAGTGACTACAAAAAAACACTTTAGCAGTTTTATTTTACACAAAATTAAAATTGTTTGTATTGAGCTAAACTAAAATTTAACAGACATCTTGACTAAAATGTTAAACCCATCATTCGAAAAATCACTACTTAAATCCACTACTACTTACTTAGAAAGCTCTGGTCTAATCCAGCAGACACATACTTTGGACTAAATATGAAAACATTCATATAGTTGTGAACATAATTGATTTAACTGAATTATATATATATATATATATATATATATATATATATATATATATATATATATATATATATATATATATATATATATATATATATATATATATATATATAAAAATCAGATAGACAAGATAGATATAGTCTGCTCCATGGAGATGGATTGGTGGTTAAAAAATAAATAAATAAATAAATATAGTTTTTTTTTGCTAGGTTCAAATTAAATACATGAAGTACAAGTGTTAAGGCCACTGAATATTACCATGAAATATCTGCTGTCAGCACACTCCGATTAAAATGGGCCATTAGTATCAGCCTTGAAAAATCTCCACTGACTGAACCCTAGGGCAAGCAAATCCACACATATCATGCAAGCTCACACTCACATACAGACACACACTTCTATCCTGCAGCCATTCACCCATGTAACTTTATGGACACCTTCTTGTCCATAAACCCAGGAGATGGAATGGAGAGGACAGAGAGTGACACAGAGAGAATTGGCCTAGTAAAACATTGCACCCTAATCTCTTGCTACCAGCAAAAAATCCTCTCTGCTATTAAATGCTCCCTTTCTCCTCCTGCCATTTTATTAACTATATTTGTTCAATGGGACCTTGAATTTTCTATCACTTAGGCTATGACATTGGGAGAGGAAGGGAAAAGTAAAATAAGAAGAAAATCATGACCTATGTTGTGAAAGTGGGAAGAGAAATAACCAACAAATAAAGAGTTTCTATTCTGTGTTAAACAATAAAGCACTGTCCTTATGAGGAGTGGGTTAGAACCAAGGTAGCTGGCTGGCAAAGAAAGACAAAGATAGAAAAAGACAGGAAGACAGAAAAATCATCAGAATGTTTTTTTCCACATGGACACATTTTAATGTTTGCATACTCGGGTGTCAGACATTATAAGTGTGAAATTCTTTTTGGTTTCTTACTCAGTACAACAGTGTATGAGTCAATTGCCATCCAATCAAAAGCTTGTGCTCTCTACAGCATCACAGAGGAAAGGTTTTAATCCCATTCCCACTGCCTCTCTGTCTCAGTGCTGTTAACAGTACCTCTGTATTTCATCATGGAACTTCAGAGACTCAAGAGAAAACAGGACGGACAAAAACAAGTTTGAATCTAAGAAGGGCTAACAAAGCTGGGGTTGTTACTGAAGGCTCAGCTGCAGCAGCTAGGAGTGGCATGGTGCACTTAAAAGCAAAGGTAATCCAATTGCCCTGCTATTGGGAATGAAAACCTTCCTTTCGGAACAGAATTAAACAAAAGAAAACAACAATGCCCTACTTCAGTTTCTATCAGTGTTGTCCGTGGCAGGATATTTTTAATACTTTATGTTCATCTTGCACATTCAACATAAGTTCAGACAGATGTAGCTGTGCTGATACACAACTTGAAGTACTGATTCGTCTTGTACTTGGGAGCTTTAGGACATTCTAACAAACCAAATTGGACTCAAGGGTAAATTATTTTCAGAATTACAGACACACAAACCCCGACTCTCCTATAAGTCATGTGCACATAATTGATAGAAGGCAAACTGTTATTCCTTTCAGAGTAAAATTATGCCATGACTGTTACCATTGTCTTTTATTTTGTATATTACTGCTCATTGAGCACTGGTTGTGTGTTGTAAGAAGTCCAGATGATCATGTTGACATTTAGGCTACAATATCTTTCAAGATGTGACTTGGCTAGCATATCCGGTTTTTAAAGAAACATTCTTACATTCAGACATTACTGCCCTCATAGGTACCTGTTTGATGTGTCTCCTGGTGCTCTTCAGGCTCTAGCTCACCCTCTGGCTTGGAGCCTTTTTGTTGTGCTTCAAAATAAATTGAAATAATACAATAATAATTAAGGATAGCATTGTCAATTGAATATTCCTCTCAGAATTACTCAGGCACAGCAGAACTAATATTTAATGATCAACAATAAAGGAAAGGATTGTTGTAAAAATCAAATTGAATTGTAAGCTTTCAACTCTTACTGCAAATATGCACCAACACAACTTAACAGCTGAATTTTCATGGACATGCTGCTGACAATGGCGTGAAGTGAAGACATTTTTTTAACTATACAAAGCCCTGGAATCAGACTAGTAGAAGGCTGAATTTAGCTCTGTATGTTAAAATATTTACTACTATACATTTGTTTTGTCCTTTCAGCTCATCCTGAGAGTTCAGGGTCGCCACAGCGGATTATTTGTCCGCATGTTTATTTGTCAGAGTTTTTACGATGCCCTTCCCGACGCAGCCCTCCGCAATTTCTACTGGGATGGGAATGAGCAGCTGGGGGCAGCGACTACTGATCACTCTGGCAACTGAGCCACTTTTATAGTATACATTACAATTACAAAATGCATTAAAAGGGTTTCATTAACATGCTGTCTGGCCTTACCATGAAATTATTTCACAATCCTCAACACTGTCTGAAAAACACTCTCTCCTACAATATGTAATAAAACTCTACTCAATACTATGCACAGATGTAACTCGGTTTAAATTTATCATTGACGTAAATATAATTTTTGTTTGCCATCAGCCCACTTCCCACTGTAAAATACTTAAACTTACATAGGAAATGCTGCTTAACATTTATGTCATAAAGTTTCACCTGGGGCCTGTCGTTGGTTTGAACCCAGCTCTGCAAAGCTGCGCTGCCCTTTGTTGCCTCCCTAAATGGTCATTCTGCCTACCCAAAATGACCATTATATAAAAAAAAATGCACAATTTCATTAAGGCAAGTTGTCGTTTAATAACAAAAAATAAGATGATTTCTATCTACCATGACAAACTGCAATGACGGCCACATTAGCTATCGTATGCTGCAGGAATACCTGGACATTAGCTTCTTTAGGCTAACGTTAGCTAAGGTAGCTTGCTAAATAACTACACCAAACAAGCAATTTCAACTTAGCGCTACTTTCTAAAGGAAACAATTTGATAAAAGCTAGCATTATTGCTAATGCATTATTGCTAATGCTAGCTCTCTTATATAACTTCCGTTATATGAATTAGCTAGCTAGCTAGCTAGCCGGTTTAATGCGATAATTAGCTCGCACAATGTATGACGTTAATGCTACGATAACGTGACGAGCAGCATATCATTTGGCAGAATATGTGGAAATTTTATTTTTATTCAGTTATCCACTTGGTAAACTATTTATCGTGTATCATCATAGTCATTTCCACAACTCACCCGAGACCCTCACAAACCATCAACATTTGGTACTAGCCACGCTGTCACATGACAGGGGTCATAGGGCCACACTTTGCTTTTCCGCTCTCTCTCTCTCTCCTCTGTGTGTGTGTGTGTGTGTGTGTCCTTTATTTTATTTTTGTTTTTAATTTTATTTTCATTTAGAACCATTTACACATGTAGATTACATATTCTATTTACATTTGTCTACAGACATTCTTTTTTTTTATAAGGGCTGGGGTATCCATTTGACTAATGAACCTTGGCCCCTGATATGAAAACAGAAATAAGTGTGCTAACCTTTTTCTTAAGTAAGGAAGGGAAAATAATATTGTGAGAGTCATATGAAGTGTAGTCATATGAAATTAATCAATTTCTGCCAAATTTGAACAAATTCTGTCTTTTGGACATTTAAGCAATGTGTTTTTTTCCATTTTTAGTATTTCCAGAGGTATCGTGACTATCATACATAGTGGGAGGTGTAGATTGCAATCATTTTCTTATAATGCACCTTTTACTTGCTACCAATAGGACCTACAACAACTTTGTATCTCTCTTCTGTCTAAAAACTAAAACATGAGCCAGATACACGGTTTCAAAGTTGAATGGTACCTCTGTTTCAAATAGCCGTAGTTTAGGGCAATCCCAGAAATTATGGAAGTGGTGTTTGTATCCTTGGTATGAGCATGTTAAAGGCTTTAATGATAATGACTATATGTTTATTTCATTTTGGTCTAGGTTTAGCAGTTATGGGCTACTCTTATTTAGGCTGCCAGAAAAGCAAAAAATATATGTTTTTTCTTTCTACAGAGGAAAGGAGGGAAATAAAGATGGGTTTTGACAACTTTAGCTTGGCCTTCTGCACATCTTTACATTAAGGAGTATTGAGCATGTAATGCTAGTGGAATTTATATTTGTTTTCTGTTAAGAAGGTATCATATACGTTGGCTATTCATGCTTAAACAGAGTGTTCGCAAGTACAAACACACACATACACACACACACATATGAACACAAAAAAATCTGTTTTGGTGTTTTTCTGCAAACCAACAAAGCCCAATGACATCTACAAATGCTAAATGCCAACACATAAAGTGGATTTAAAATAAATTCTGTTTATTCAAAATAGGCCAGGCATTCACACAATAGATAGCATCTTTAAATGTGATTCAACAAAATATGCATCCAATTTGCTCAACCTCATTCCAAGTCCTGCTTTCTCCCTCCATCTCGCCTCTGGCCTCACTGTATTCTGCCTATTTCAATTTCAGCCTGTCAATCAATCGCTCACCTATTCTCTGCTTTTGTGGCAACGTGGCAAAGGTGTGATTATGATGTTGATTCGTAAACACCACACCCCAAAAGACTGCATGGATGAAAGCACCAATGCCACTTGAAAATTACCCACCCGGTTGGGGACAAGTCATTTGCTACACAGTTGAGCACCACAACAAACATTCAAACACCAGCATAGACACACAAAGCAAAGAGGTAAAACCGTAGGTAGGAAAATACAAAGAAGTGAAGTGTAAAAAAGGATGGGGACGACTTGGAGATGAAGGAGTGCCTTGGGACTTAAGATGTTTCTATGCGTGTGAATGTGCATCTGCGCTCCTCTACATGGATTCGGGCCTCTTGGCTGTAGGCAGCAGGGGAGCGCCACCACTTCTCAGACAGATGGAAAGAGACTCTCCAGGACTGAGAAAGGGGATGAGGGCTCAGAGGGCTAGGTGTTCTCTGCTCAGAGGGCAGAGAATTGTAGGGCTAGGTGTCACACACACATACAGTGCATGCAAAACACACACATTCAAGCACAAACAGCTATTTCATATGTTCTTGAGCATCAGGTGGCCAAAACTAGAGTGCTTGAAAATACCACCTGGGAAATGCCACACAGCTGGATATAATCTATTTGTTTGGGGACCCACAGCATACCATAAAAGGAGAGGACACATTGATATTTAAATGGTGCATTTGTGTGTCTGTGTATGAGAGAGAGCGAAGAAGAGGAACTGGAAGTGAGAGAGCAAAGCAGCAGCTGTGTGTGTGTTTCAGCAACATAAAACTGTGACATTGAGATGTAGTGAAAGATAAGAACATTGATATTTCTTTGCCTTTATGAGACAGAGATGGATTGTTTAATATCTGCCAAGTATGTTCTGGCACGACTCAAGAGAAATTGAGAATAAATGAGAAGAAGAACAAATAGTGATTAACTACAGCACTTGTAGTTAATATGATTACTTTTTAAAATAACTACTAAAATTGACCAATAACAAATCACCATTTGTAGCAACACATTTTTGGCTTTTATAGGAATAAAAACTAAATGATTGTCAATTGTTAATTGGTTTAAACATTAATTTATCGGACAAATTTATAAAGCAAAGATTTTTAGTGTTTCCACTGACCAGCTTGTATTTTGTAAAGTTTGATGTCTGCAACACACTCAAAAAAAGCTGGAACAGAAGCAAAGACTGAGAAGTCTAGTAAATATTCATAAATAAATAACAAAACAACACTATGCTGGATGATTCCAGAAGTAGCAGATTAACTGAACAGGGTTAGAGCACAGACAAAAAATCTTTTATTGTCATCATGGTGCACATATACAAGTTACATTGCATTTAACCCATCGCCCTGGAAGAGCAGAGGGCAGCCACAGGTGGTGCCTGGGGAGCTAGCACTGAGTGAAAGACATACCTGGAGCATGGGCTAGGATTTGATCTGGAAGACTTCTGCATCCCAGCTTGATGTCCCATACATTGAGCCACCAAGCTCCTGCACCCAGAATCCAGAAACCACAAATGCAATCCAGAAACTCTATTAGGCCAGAAGGAAGTCGTACATCTATTCTTTGCAAGACACAGAGTTCTCTGGGCCAGAGCTCATGTAAGATGGACGCAAAGACAGTGGAAACGTTCTGTGGTAAATGTCTATATTCAACCTTATTTCCTTTTTTATTTTCCCTTTTCCATCTTTGCAAGAGTCTCAACTTTTCTCAACACCAGAAATTGTGTTTTTAGAAGTTGAAGTGTCAGACTCAACAACTAAATTACAAAAAATATGCTTAAATTAAGTTAAAGGGCAACACTTTGCTCTCCGTCATCAATTACCACAATAGTATCTTTGAGCAGAGCAACAGACACCCAGCCAATCTATGGAGCTTTACAGCAAGCAACACTGCAGCCCTGGTGAGACCAGGAAGGTCTACTACAAACTGTATGTTGTGCTTGGTAAATATTAGCTAGAGTGTGGTTGGAAAATAATGAATTTTTGTTCCCTTGATAAATAAAAGAAGAAAGATACACTGAGGCCTTATTTCATATAGCATGTACAGAAAAACAAAAGAAGAATCAAGCTTAGATCTCACAAGAAGACATCCAAGTATTTCCCAGCACAGCCTTGTCATATTATTTTAATGCAATGCGTTTAAATATTTAAGGCTGTGTGTGTAGTAATTTGTGTTCCTCTAAGTTAAGACCACATTTTTAATTAGCTTGTGCTCCCTGTCGTAATGGCAATGTAAAATATGTCCCTGCTCTCAGAGGTGCATCACCGGATTTTTTTTGTTAATTTCTTTACTCAAGAGGGCAAACTTGTTGGAAGTGATTTTTTTCCCATTAGCTTTTCATTGTTATCACCATCTGTCACTGTGAGGATCTGTGAAAACCTTAGCACTCGCTGCACTCTACAAAGTTACTTTTCCTTTTAAAGCTAGTGCCTCACAAAAGTTTTATTTTTCAGACTATTACAGATATTGAAACTGCACAAGAGATTTGTAATCACAAGGTTATGTACCTGTACAGTATTTTCTAATAGTTTTTTTCCCCATATAAACAGGGTAACCCTATCTCCTAAATTATGTTGTTATGTAACTAAACTGCAACTGCAAATCTGATTTAGCAGCAAATGTAATTGCCAGCAGATTATATTTTCTATTAACATAATGAGGATATGCTGATCAACATAAGTGGCAAATCACAGATACTGAACATATCAATTAAATATTCTCTGACAACATTTTTCTTTTCTACCAAAATATCCCGTTTTGCACCACAATATTATAGCGACTATAATCTTAAACTTTGTAAGGTTGGGGATCTCGCTTAATAGAGAGAAATGTAACAGTGACTTCAGATTCGTTTACAATAACGAAATTAAGAAAACTACTACCCTTATTGTTAATGTTAAAGAAGAGTTAATTTGATATTATTGTATAAGAGATTTATCAGTGTACCTGATTCTGGCTTAACAAACACACGGAATGGGTTGATTTTTTTCATTTTAATAATAACAAGTCAATTGAATTTTCTGACTACATGAATCATATTAAAATATTGTAAGTTTTAATATTGGCATTTTTAATTAAATCCAGTAGATCAAACTGTATAAATTGAAGCTGACAATCTCTTATATTATGGACTTATCTGTTTGAAAGTTATAAACATGCTTTTCAACATGTTGGAACACACTGAACTTATCCATCCATTGAGGACAAGCGGTGTGGTTTGTTATGCAGCAGAACGGGCCTCTCCTCTCATGGTGTTCCCTGGCTAAGAGCTCAGTATGGGGCCCCTCCACTCTCAGAGACAGATGTTAGGACTGGGGCTGGCCATCCACTTTCACTATAATGAGAACTCTAGGGGGCCTACACACACACACAAACATTCAGGTAAATGCATGGAAGCACCACATACACCATGTCTACCTTTCTACTGTACATGCGAATTAAGCAAATATATACTTTGTTTATACACACACGCACACGCACACACGCACACACTAACACACACTTGCACACATACGTATGTAACCTGACCACAAAATGAGAAGCAAACAAGGAAAGGTGAGTGAGCCAGGGGTGAATTCATGATTTGATAATAATGTACTGTTTACTGCTTCACTGACCTTCACACACAAATATACATGCAAACACACGCACCATCACACACACATTAACAGTGTATCTAAGTGACAAGTTATTTAAATACAGGGTATGGAGGGCAAAGGGTGTGGGTGGGGTGGTGGTGGGGTTAGGCAGGGCTTGAGAGTGTGTTTTCTCCGGAATATGACACTACAATTATCCACCAACCTGTCATTAGATTCGAGCCTGCAACCTGTTTGACAGTGTTCATGTAGCTCTGTTATTAAGAAGATCTGTGTTTATCCTAATTTCTTTTTTCTGTCCTGTGTGAGGCCGAGAAAGTCACAGGAATATAACCAAAGTTTCATTGTGTGTCAGGATGTTTCTGTACTTTGTAGTGCATGTTTTGTTTGACTAAGCACTCTCATCAGTTTAAACTTGACCTTAAATTACAATCAGCCTAATAAAGTCAATGAAAGATACTCAGAGCCAGGACTAAAACTGAAATAATATTAAAATTTAAATTTTAGCGTTTAAATATCCTTAACCCATTGTCTTTCCAAAATGAGAATCTCCACAGGCTCCCGGTGATAGAGGCAGTAACTGAAAGATAAAGGGACAGATCCTCAGGGATAAAGACAATAGTGTGATAAGACCTGACTAAGCTTCACCATTGGTAATTACCTCCACACTAATGCTACACAAGGAAAAACCAGTGGGAGCATGGAAAAAGAAGAGGTCCACAGATTGAAAAAAAAGCACAAAATACTGGAGAGATTGAATTTGTGATATTATTGCCAGACAGATTGGACTGACAAAGAAAATACATAGATGAGGGTAAGATTGGAGATAGAACAGAGGATGAACAGGGGGGAGTTAGGGGCTGCAAAGCTGTGGGAGGAGCAGGTACACAGTGACCCAGATCCTCCTCCTGGTATCATGAGGGCAGCTGCTACAGCATAGCTGGTGACTGGAGCAAAGCATGAAGAGATACAGGACACAAAAATGATTTAAAGCAGCAGCTGTAGAATGACAGCTGGTCTAAATCACAATAAATGTGGGGATGTGCAGGTTTGATACCCACATTCTGTGTTTTGTGGCTAACTAGAGCCTGTTGAACTTAAAAGTTCCTTGGTCCCCATGGTCTCTCTCTCTTTCTCTCTCTCTTTCTCTCTCTCTCTCTCTCTCTATCTCTTTTTCTCTATTTCTCTCTCTCTTTCTCTGTCTCTTTCTCTTTCTCTTGCTCCTTGCTGATTTCTCCCAAAACACACAAGGACAAATGAGGCCCTGAGCATCCTGTTAAAAACGAAACAAAGCAGCAGAGAGGTCATGTCCCTCAGGATTTGACCTCAACGCAGGTAAACATACACACACATTTATATATCTATATATATATAGATTTATACACACACACACACACACACACACACACACACACACACACACACACACACACACACACATTTGGCAATTACTGAGCCAGTGCAACAGCCATAGGGAATTTGGGTGCACCTTTACAAAGGGGAATAGGAGGAGCTCGCAGTGTGTGTAGGTGTGAACATGTGTGTCAGTGGCCCAGTTACAGCCAAAGGATAAAATTGCTGCATCCGTGACAGGCCTTCTACACAAAGCCAGTCCCACCTGTTCATTTAAAATGCTCCACCTGTGCTGCATGTTCGTGTATGTGTGTGTGAGCACAAAACAGCTACAGATGTCTTGAATTGAAAGACACCATGTTAAATGCACATATTGTATTTCACGTATTGAGCTATTGTGTTAAGGCAAAACACACACAAACACACGGTTCACACACTTTGCATTCATTTTATCACCCTCAGAAGGGTTAGCGGATCATTGTGCCAAGATTTGTGTGACAGATTGAAAATATGGTCTGTGTTGGAGAACTGACCAGACTGTTGGAAGAATATTTATTTTTAGATGTTTTATGGTTTTGGCTATGTGACACTGATGCAAGGTAGAGTCAAGGACACACACAGAAAGAACACACAGTATTTTGTGTTTGGGTAGTCTTAATCAGTGTGTTGAGTTTAAAGCTCCTAAAAATGTATTTTCAAAACTACAGTTACCATAGGGATTTTTGTGTAAACAAAGGTATTCAGCGTTTCTTGCCTGAACATTATTTGTATCCTTCCTCAATACTGATTGTATAAAATATTTAAAATTGTGCAGTTTGCAAATATAACTTCAATGGTTCTTTATGATTATTTTACTGCATTACTTTATTTATTTTAGTACTGTCAACACCCACTGGGGAGCAGTAGATAAGCATGACACCAGCAACAGTTTATATTGCAAGCTTGCATGTGTGTACATCCGAAACACAGGCTACTGTTACTGCTTGATGCAGTGGTGTAGTAAGTACTAATATAGTTACTTGAGTAAAACTATCAATACCACATTATAGAAATACTCCAATACAAGCAAAATGTCCTACATTCAAAAGGGAATCTAAATAAAAATACTCATGTAGTACACCAAATATCTTACTTTACACCAATGAAAATGATATTAATAATGATAATTATTGATTAATGTGTTTTTTTAATAATGATTATTTATAAATGTGTTCCTCACATTAGGGTTGCAGCTAGTATCGAGTGTGCTGCAACTCGAATAAAAAATCGAGCTATTTGTCATTTTAATTCTGATATATTTTGAAATATCTAATACTTTAAATAACAACGTATCTTGTGTATCTCACACTGGCCATCATTAAAGCCTTATACTCTGTGTCATTAATGGGGTTCTTAAAATTAAGTACAGTACTAACAATGTAATGTGCAGGTTTTTATCTCTGAAATGTAGTGAAGTCAAGATTAGTAGAAAATGAAGCAAATTAGCAGAAGAGTCAACTAGGAAAAACCTCAAAAGTAAATGTTACTATGCAGCACTGCGTGGAAATAATCTATCCACGCTTACTTACTGTACTAAAACTGTTCTATGTTTGGCAGAAAAGGAGCCCATCTTTCACAATTACAGGCTGATCGTGATTGATTGATTGGTTTTCAGAGCTTTGCAATATAGTGCATCTACCCCATTATCATTATATCTCACTATGTAAGATCTAAAATGTTAAAAAATACTGCATAGCATCATTGAAATGCTGCACATTTCCTGGCCACTTTCACCCACCCATCTGTCACTCATCAATCACTTCTAAGCCTTATCATAGCTGTGACAGGCTGTCAGGTCCCTGGTGTGTTCTCACATATCTCCACTCTTCTAACATTCTTGCACACTAGTGTATGCAAATTCCCACTCACAGTGAAGCATGAGCTCATGGAAAGACAGAACTCTCCCATTAAGTCTGCTTTCAGCACAATGGAGAGCTCCATTGCTGCGGTTTCTTGCTGAGTGTCATTGGCTCATTTCAGGACCAAGGACAGTGCCAGATATTTGCTTCATGTCTCCCTTTGTGTAACTCCTCTGTTGTCTCACATTTTGTTCTGAGAGTAAAATACTACTAAAAAAGAAGAACAAAAACCCTCTCTTCCACAAAAACAACAGCAGTGATGCAGCTTTCAAAGCCTTTATAGTAATCTAGGATGCAGCAGCTCTAAACACAACACATTAAATATACATAGGTGTATTAAGCAAGACTAAATGTTTGGCACCCAGCTCTTTTGCTTACATAATGACTCATATTTTAGCAAACATGAAAAGAAAGTAGCAGATTTGATTATAGCAGCACAGAGATAACCCAGGTAAAAAAAGCACAAGTGAGACAGACCTTGTTTCTGATCACTACCAATCATAACTACGGCAGAATGGTGACAGACTTTGTAGCATCTGTTGGCGAGCTGGACTAACGCCAGGGGCGCTGACACTAGTACTGTAACTTACATCAACCAGCACTTACACACTACAAATTTTATCAGGATCAACATATCTTTGGATCTGTGCTGACAGATCTGTGTTTATGGAAAAGGAGAATTTTTTAATTTATTTGTTAAATAGTTATATTTTTATATAAAATATCTGTCGGAAAGCCTCTGCGTATGTTTAATTGTTTGTGTGCATATAGGAATCTTTGGGTGTGTAGATGTAAACTCCTGCAAGCTCCTGTTCAGCCTGTAAGTGGCTAGCATATGGGATGACAACTGTTGCTTTCATGGGGAAGTGGATGGATTAATTTAAATTGAGTACTGATAGGAGAACAGACACACAAATGATGAACACTTAACACAATCATCAAGGCGAGAATCACACAGGAACCACTTGGATGTGTCTGTATTGGGCTTTCAGGGAATGTGGACTAATGAAGAAATTAACAATTACCCCATGATTTATAAGTGTGTACTGGCAGCTCAATATCTGTGGATAACCATCAATGCTGCAAACCATTAGTAAATACATGGTGCCTGTGGTTTGAAATGGGGTTATGTGTGCAGACTGACAATGAAGAGTGTGTATTGCTGCTTGCGCTGCTGAACCAGGCAACTAATGCTCCGGCAGGGCTGACCTGAATTTGGAGCTGTCCTAATCTGAGATACTGCAGTAGCTTTTCACTAACTTTTTAACGTGCTGCATTTTGAGTAAGGAAGATTTCAAATAGTTAGCAAAGGGAGACAATAGCCGGAGGTTTCAGTTAAAATTGTCACATTATTGGCACACAGTGAACAGAAAGTGAAGACAGTGTTACAGCTCAAAACACATTTTGTCTCAATTTCGGTGACATTTCACGGGTTTAACGGGCATAAAAATACTTTATTTCCTGCAAAATGTAAAACAGTTTCTTTAGTGTATAGTAGAGTAGATTTCAGAATAACCTGTCTCAAAATACCATGTTGTGCAGTAACTGAAATTTGTCCGGGCTGATACAATATAAATATTAAAAATGTATTACTTTCTATATAGAATGTGTATGGATGGATAGATAATCATTTTTATGAAAAAAAAGGAATGGATCAACAATACAGATATAGTCACAGGAAGCAAATGTCAGCACTGAAAGCAGAGAGTCACTCCTGCTCTGTCTGCTTGTCAATAATAAAAGTCTGCACTCAACTCAGAGTGCTCCACTTGTCAAGTGTGAAGATTTATGAGTCACGGACGCAAAGATCTCCAGCTTTCATTCTGACCTCCTCTCTTCTCACTCATCTTTCCATTCTCTCCATCTTCTCCCTCTGATCATTTCCTCTGAGGTCAGCCAGACCCAGCTGGCGGAAAAGAACAGGTCAGGCACTTTCTGTCGATGTAACCCTTCGCTACTCGTCAGTGTGTGTGTCCGTGTCTGAGTACGTGTGTTTCTCACTGAAAAATGGAGTCCACTGGTGAGATTGGAGTAGAGGTAAGTGATTGGAGAACAGGAGCAAATGGATGAGAGGAAGTCTGAAGTGGTCGCAGAAGGAGTCCCTTGAAAATCCTAGAGAGCTCTTATGTGTGTGTGTGTAAGTGGTGTCTATTTCATGTACTGTAGACTATCACCAGGGGAGCATGGTAAGTCTGGCTAAATGCTTAAAACATTTAACAAACTTGATTATCCAGAAGAAGTGGGGACTAAGTGCAGCACTTCAGGGATGACATCAACACAGTGCTCAATACCCACATATAAAAGTGCAGTTTTGGATATGAATCTTCATAAGGTTCAAATTTCGACAAAGTAAGAAATTCACCTCCAAAGAAGATATATATCTATTAGACCTTAGGTTTTAAGTACTGACAGTGTTCGCATAAAACTCAGCGTGCATTGTAGAATTAATGGAAAAAGTGGAAGTGGAGAGTACAGCATGTTGAAACCCCTCTTTCCACACTTTTACACACTCATACTTTTACTCTGAGCCCCTTTACTCCGCTTCAAGGAAATGCTAAATGTGTAGCATAAATGTTTCTGAATGTTTTCAACTTTGTAGCGAAAGTTTTGGGGAAATCTCTTTTCAACTTCAATATGACAATGCACCCATGAAAGATATAGGCCATAAAAAACGGTCCTCACAGTTTGGAGGAAAATAATAAACCTCAGTCTTATCCATTACCAAGTTTAATTAAAAACTGTGCGATATGTCTTCAAGTCCATATACTAACATTTTTATGACTGATTAGGAGGAAACTCCTCCAAATAAATATTGTAGAAAGCTTCTCCACATGAGTGGTGGCTGTTATTGCACCAGATGAATCCGTATGGTTTGGGAATAAAATGTCCATGAAGAATTTGACCATTTGTATGTATTTGGCTACATAGTATGGTAAAATAATTTTCTCTTGCACGCATGCACAGCATACACACTGAACAGGTCAGAACAGTCATGGATTGTATTTTTCATTGCTATAGCCTTTTTCTGCCTGGTATGACCTACAGTGCAGTGGTTAACTGTCCTAAAACGTTTGAATACAGTGGTTACCTGTAAATGTTAGACAGATATTTTGGTGGAATGAATAAAACATTTTTCACTTTGTGATTCTCCTCCTCTTGTGCAGTTGTAACACTACATTTGAGCACGCAGACCACAATGGCTGCTGTTAGGCAAATTTAAACTCACTCAGTCAGTAAGTTAAACATCTTGTTAGCCAATTTTTTTCAGCTAACAGAAACACAAAGTCCTTAAACCTCTCGGAAAAAAAAATTGCTGCGAGCATAATGCGCTATGTCTAAAAACTCCAAGCAACTAAATATGATGAGAGGGTTTAATGTTAACAATAATTCCTTTTCCTTTCCCCATACTCATCTGAAAAAGGCATTGTTGATTCTAACTTTATTCTGCAAAACCCACTTTCGCCTTGTCTCTGATCTAATAAACTCTCTCTTTCTCCCTGTCTCCCTAACACTTTGTAGGGCAAATCAGTGGACCTTGACGGTCTGTGTATCTGCACCCCCCCACCCCAAAAAAAAACAACCCACTCACTGTGCTGTACATCCAATTCAGTCAGCAACTGAACTATATACAAACACTGACCTCGACATCTACAAACAACAAGGAAGTTGGAAGAGACAAAAACAGACAAAGCAAAAGGAGTCGCATAGTGTAATGATGCAGAAAGTTGTAGTGTATAAAGCCACAGTGGAATACCTTAGATAAGCACATTAAGATTTGATAATACCTTTCAGAGAGAAAGCTTTTCTTCCATCTGTGACTTTCTGTGCACGTGGCACCCACTTGGAGCTGCTCCACAGTTGTCCCATACTTAACACTGAAGCAGAAAGCAAAGGCTTGGTTGCTCGTTACCAATAAAAACCCCATTTGTTGTATGCAGCTGTGCCGTGCTCAAGTCGTGTGTTTTGCGGCAGATCTAATCACAGGATCACAGGAACTCACCTTGTCCTCCTTATTAGGAGGTAATAGCTTAAACTTCACTGCCCAGCCTCCATCTTTTGTCTCTAATGGCTGTAGCACTGTGCTGAAATCAGTGGCGTGTGCAGCCTCCATGAACCCACTAAGCCTTCCTACTTCTCAAATGGCACAGGGCTGCACAGAGAGCAGTGGAGCTTTGAAAACGGTGGACAAAGCAAGTGCTTGTAAAAAATCTGTGATGTTCCTCCATGCCGGTGAGCCCTGCCTCCACAGGCCGCGACATGCCCAGCAGGATTTGTGCTGCATCCTGTGTCATAGCCTGCTTGGAGGATTTATAGAGAGCCCCCATAATGCACTTTTTCTCTCTCGCTTTGGGGGCATAAATCTGCTCCTGTTTTTTGTCACCCTCCTTTTTATTTGTTAATGGGATCCTCAAATCACTACCCTCTTTGCTTTCTTTATCCTTCACACACACAAAAGCAGTAGCTAACACACCCCGACACAAATGCAGAAGCCACATATGGAAAATCATAAATTATACGACCTGTGTCAACTAATCCTCCAACTCCACAAGCAGTCTATAGCCACAGCCTAGAGCTTGGAGGCCCCTCTCCAAAGGCTGAGCATTACTATCCAACTGTTTGCATGTTTACTGACAAAAAAAATGCCCGGTGTGTTTATCAAAATATAATAAAGCAGCAAAAAGGTTCCACTAACAAAGAGACACACAGTGGGTAGCAGAATTAAAATACACTGTGCTAGTAATGAGCAATCTAAATTCAGAGTTCATATTGCTTGGAATTACACAAAAGCAAGACTCCGGGCAGCACTGGCAAAAACTCTATAGCTCTTTCTGCTTCACTGCCAAAAGATTCTCTCTGTCAAGCGGCGACACGGTTGGTCCTGGGGAAATCGTTTGAGCCACAGTATGTGTCTGTGAATGCAATAATTCCTTTGTAAACAACATCATCTCTGCGCCCATTTTTGCATACTTGACGCCTGTCAACATGTTGGCTGCACTCTATCACTCTCCCTGCACGTGCACGAACAAACCTACGCACACACACCTACACACACTCACACACAGAGAGGGATGTTAGCGCTTCAAGCTCTGATTACTGACGAGTCTGCAACTCATACTAAGTAGATGCACACATATCTAGACGCATATGCAGGCTGAGTATGACTGGATGACTTGAAGGTGACAGTGATTAAAGGAAGTTGCACATCCATGAAATGAAACAGTGGCTAAACAGAAAATGACAGGAGTAGCGGCGCTTCAAAGTTATCTGGAAAACAGCTTCACATTTTGCGCCACGGAGGCAGATCCTTCTCCACACTTGACATGAATGCACTATTTCAGTTGTCATTTCCAATACTGAGACAGAGAAACAGATTCAGGAGTAGGAAATAAGAAATGATTTAGGTTTGTTCCTCTGCTTCTTGCCAACTGTGACAGGAAACAGGAAAAACAGCGAGGGTCAGAGTAGCAACAGATATCAGATACACAGATCCCAGAGACAATAGACTCTTATTTTCTCCTGGATTTAACTCCACTGTACAGTGGCCCTGGGGAATCAATTAGAACCATAGTGTGCCTGGTTTTTCCACCCCCATTGACTCGGCAGTAATTTGTTTACTTTGCAGCAAAGCTCTGGATGCAAACTATAATATAAATCCTTCCTTACAATTCAACTATCATGGGATTTCCTGCTGTGTTACATACAGTATATTAGCTTATCAGGTAACATACAATATCACCAGACAGGTCCCAATGAGTCTTTGCTTGAATTTCCAAGCTCACAGATTCAGTGAGTTTTCTGCAACTAATTCTGTATATCAGGCAAAAGTGTAACCTCTGGGCCAGCTCATGGCCTGTTTCCCTCTAGACACACACACACACACACACACACACACACACACACACACACACACACACACACACACACACACACACGCAACAAAGACTGCAATTGGAGCCAGCCAATCAGCAGGGAGGTTCTCTCCTGTGTCATGCAGCAAGGAGGATGAACAGCTTATCACACTTGTCTCTTGACTGCCAGACACAACTGACAGGTGTCACCTTGTTATTTCACTGCGTAAAAGCCAGCCCCAGTCTACAGGGAGTTGATTAGTACAAACCTGTTGCCGCACTTAGCCGCTTACCTACGGGACACGTCAGGCTCACGAGTGAATTGAGCGGCACCGCTGCAACGGGGATACTGGTAGATCTAAAATTAGCTCTGAAGCAAAACTTCCAACAGCATGGCACCCATTTATGACATCTGGGTGTCATTATCGTGTATCTGTTGCTTTGGAAATTGTTTGTAGCATGTTTTGGAATTTTAATAAGCTAATTGGAGCTTTAAATATATCCCATCATGCTTCGTTTTTGTACGTGTATAATGCACATGATTTCAAATGGCGTGTGAAAGAAATGGCAAAAGTAAAAACAAGAATCAGGTGCCATGTTGTCTGCACAAAAAGACCTCATTAAGTGTCAGAGCAGCAGTTGTAGGATTTGTATTTTAACCAAACGGTGTGGTTCATCTTTACCTTTTTACAAGCTCAGTAAAGGATTTGACCATATGTTTCTGTCCCAAAGGGAGTTCTGAAGTCTCTTTAATATGGATATTCACTTTAGGTCCCCCAAAAACATATTTATGGGCCACAAGTGATATCTTATACATTGCTGCTTCTTTTTAGGTTTTGATAAAACAAAATTTCACGGGTTCTATTCTCCATAACTTTTCTCCCACTTCCTCTTACTGTACAGTTATCAGTCGCAAACAACCCATTAGAGACATAACAGTGTTAACACAGGTTTATCAAACATCCACACACCCACAAAAGAAATCAGTGATTTTTCCACAGTAGGATATTATATCACAACAAAACTCCAAGTTCCTAAATCAGTGGTTTCTGCATTGGTTAATGTATAAATGTATACGCAGGCTACAACAAAGCGCCACAGAAAGACTCTTGAAATACTGCAACTACTGTTTGGATTCCAGGGAATATAAAACAAGTGCAATCAAGTGCCCTGATGGGCAGTACAGGTATACAGTAAGTCTAAAAGGGAACACTGCAGGAGAATTATAGTCATACTCTTGAGAAAATAACCTCACACACACAGACCCAGCATCACTTGTGTGTGTCACATTTCTCCGCATCCACACAGCCTCTCAGGCCACGTCCACCTATATGTGAAAGCCGTAGCAGATGCGCATCGCGCACAGCAAGTTGCCCTTCACCTACCGTACCTTTGGTGTGAGCGACGCTCAACCCCAGAGCCACTACAGCCAACACGCCGGATATTCTCAGCATCTTCTCGGTGGAGAAGGACTGCGGCGACCTCTTTCCTCTTCTCTCCTCTTTCTTACTCTCTCTCCTTTCCGCCCTCTCCTTCTTATTCAGCGCAGCGGGTTCTCTCTCTCTCTCTCTCTCTCTCTCTCTCTCTCTGTCTCTCTCTCTTCCAGCAGTCTGGAAACAGTTCGCTGATATGTGGGACAAGGCACGCAACGTGGAGTACAAGGAGGACACCGGGTACCCGCGACGCACCTTGCCTCTCCGGACCGCGCGTCGTCGCACCGCAGGTTGTGTGGACACTGAAGACAGCGGCAAAAGTGGTTTCTGCTGAGACGGGACCAGAGATCAGCGCACCCCGGGACCAGACCGAGCAACGTCACATAGAGGAGAGCGAAGAATTCAGGCGCTCCCCCAGTCTCTCCTCCCCTTTCCCTCTATCTCTCTCATCCTCCGCCCTTCCCTCTCTCCTCCTCCCATCTCCTATCTCTGGAGCATCCCAGCCCACTTCAACTCACGCTGAGCCTGCCACGCCGAGGATCTCAAGTGAAAACATGTTTGAAAAGCACTGACCGCCGTGTTTTACTGTGCTTTTCTCCATCCACAAAAAAACACTTAAACACTTAAAGAAAACATTACCGCGTTTACAACGAAAGCGTTTTGGCGCACACATGTTAATTTGCAATACCAATAAAGGTTAAATATCACTACCATGCCACTATAAATTCACCACACTGAGCGCCCAGAGTAAAGCTGTAATTATAATGCAAGAGTTAAAATGCCAGTTGAATCACCTAAAAGTCAATAAGTACCACAGACACACAGTTATAGTGCAGTACAGCAATTTCGTTACATGCCTGAGGATGCTATTAATGTTGATAAAACATCATCATTATGAAACTGCTTTAATTTGTCATACAGGCTACCGCAGAAATAAAATACTATCAGTATTATTATATGTAGGCCAATTTGGGCACAAGTCAGCATATCCAGTTTTTTAAATTCACTTATTTTATTTAGTAAAAAAAAAATCTGAATTTGTTGCAGTGATATTTCTGAACTAAATGATTTTACTTGGTTTAAGCCTGAGGACTTTGACTTATCCTTTCTAGGGAAAACTGGCAAAGATAGATAGCCAGACTTTAATATAACTGCAGTGCTCAGACATTTATACTATATCTTTCTTATCGTGGATAAAGCCTGACTGCTTCTTAAATATCAGAGTCACTGCTTTCTGAAACGTGAAATATAATTTTAACTCCCCGGGCGACATAGATGACTTGGCCAAAACAAAAATGTAAATGTTTCCCATGTTTCACAGAAACAAAACATTTTCTTTTAGTTTGCAAGGTGTGTGTAGGCGGGTGTTGGCATGTGAGACTGTGTGCATGTATATTCAATGGTGCCGGGCAGTAGGATTAATAATAACTTTTTCAATTTTCCTGAGTAGCCTATCTCAAAGGACCTTTTCTTTTGGACTATCTCAGCTGGTTAAGGATTATTCCAGGAGGCAGAGAAATACTGCTGGTGTCATCAAGAGGGAAGGGGGAAAATAACACAAACCAATGACAATGCACAGATCTGAATTCACACCAAGCAGTGATGAAATTAAAATTGCTCTTCTTTTCACTACAAAATGACCGAAGCGGGGTGTAGGTGACTAAAATGATTTTCTGGAACTGTCTATAAATTCCAGGAAAATCTGGAATCTTCTTAAACTGGGATTATGGGACCCTCATGAAGCCTCAACAACAGAACTTTTATATGTGAATGTAATATGTAGCAACGCCTTTAATTTACATAAAATTGTTCCATACAATATCAAAATATGTTTCATCTGTTTTTACAGACACACATTAGCTAAATGTATTTATCAGTGTACTCGCCATCTACAAATTACAAATTATTAACGAGAAACTGATATAACACACAAAGTGTTAATCTGGCAAAGTGGAATAAAAGGGCAGGTTATTTTCTGAGGTCAACACGACTTTATACATTGGTGACATGGTCGGGCAAAGTACTTTCCTTTAAAAAAAAAAAAATCAAGGCTATTTTGAAAACTACAACCTACTGCAAACGGCAAATGTTGATAGAATTTCATTTCTGCTCTCTTGTTTTCGATGCTTTTTCATTACTGACAAACACTATGCCCACTAGGCCACAGTATCCACCGCCCTGGGAATAGTAAATTGCAGGTTATAATACTAATGTGATATCACACTGTGTCTGTGTGTCTACTCAGAGTCCAGGGCAACAAAAACAAAAAAAGTTTCACTTGTGGTGTGTGTTAGGCAATCTAACCTGGCTGAGTAGTTTAATGTGCAATTCTATTTGTCTCCTGTAAGTATTTTACTTTTGGGAGACATTAGTGACATACATTACACCAGGTCATTTGCTATGTAGGTTGCTAAATGATGATGGAAACAATAAGAAGAAGATGGGGATATTAGTTTGAAGTTTTTGATTACAGTGCAAGTCAATAAAGTATATAATGTGCTGTGAGAGCTGTCAGAGTTTGCCCCTCCTAGAATAAGTAAAGCATCAACACAGATTCAAATAACATGCTTTTTAGAGCACTGCTGCCTGCAGGGAAGTCAGTCTATTTGGCACTGATGCACGAGGGTGCTCCAAGGTCCAAACTATTGACAATCTAAAAATGTCATATGGTGCAACGTGTGCTCATAAAGGCGCATTAATATCAATGACTTGCAGCGCTGAAATGAAAGTAGCTCAAGTTCAAGAAGAAAGTTTAACTTTTATTGTAAATTCAATGTGCTTTAATGATGTCCATGTAATACATTTGTTTCATATTTATGTTTTTCTTTTTCAGCAGAATCTCAACACCACCCTGGGCTTTTTCCACATGCATTTATCCACTGCTGCAGAGCACTGCGATGTTAATGAATCACCCTCTGAGCGCCCGGGTGACATTTAACATAATGGAACATCTAGAAGCTTTTGTCACTAAGCAGAGGTACAACAACCCATTGTCTTTAAATTTTAAGCACTTTGCAGAGACGGTACAGGTACGGGTGCATCTCAAGTGTTTGATGGACAAGGCGTGGATGTCCACACGGTCACATTACAACAATACATAAAAATATCATGATCATGCTGGCACTGATGTATCTATAATAATAGCTGAAAGCCCATTTCCTACATTTACCTTTTAGCAAACGAAGAATGTGATGGCACACACACACACACACACACACACACACACACACACACACACACATAAACACACACACACACACACACACACACAAACACACAACTGAATCATCACAACTTGCCTAACCCTAACATAAACTTAATTCTACAATGGTATTGAAACAAAATTTGTCCACACAAGGCAATAAAGACATGTACACACACACACACACACACACACACACACACACAATTTCTTTTCATTGTTCAGGTATGGGTGGCAATCCCTTTGTGCACCGCAAGTCTGACAGACTGAAACACACACTCGTGCATCTTAATTTGATCATTACTGAGCAAATGGAGAGAATAGAAGAGCTGGTTTCTGTATTACCAAAACCAATGGTCCATTGTCTACTGTTGCATGGTATAGAAGAATTAATAGAAGCAAATGTCTTATCTGTGCATCTTGAGGCCTGGGTCTTTCTAGCTATTGAGGACTATTCAAATTCACATCAAATCTGTCCAATGAATACATGTCAACTTGAGACTGTAAAGCAGGTCCAAGCCGGAAGGCTCCCTGCTGTTGTTCCAGTCGTCCAAAGGAGCTGTCTCCTAGACATGAGACAGCTCCTTCATCTTCTATCTGGTGCCTTCCTTTGGGCAGTCAACCACTACCTTCCTCCCCCTCCTCTTCTTTGTCCTTCAGAGAGGTCATTTTGTTTCAAGTGATCACGCCTCCCATGTTTCGTCATTACTCTTGCACCATCTCTTTGTCGTCTCAGTCTTCTCAGCTGTTCTCTACATGGCCTAATCACTCTACTGTCACCACATTCAGATCTCTCTATCCACCCGTCTCCACCCTCTCCTGTTACTGTGTGTGACAGAGTGCAGTGCCTCCGCATACTCCCACTGACAGCTGGCTCAGACTGGAGGAGAATGGGAGGCAGGGGAAGGGGAGGGATGAGAGGAGGAAGAGAAAGGCATAGAGATAGACCTTCATCCCCCTGGTGTTTCCCCCTGGCTTTTTCTGAGGAAATGTCAGGGATGCTGCTTTGAAACCGCCTACACCATGTACAGGTCTGAAGCTGTGAGGATGCCTTCTGGCCTTGTTTTGCTTCACCTCACTGGCAGGAACTAGAGCAGATGTTGTCATCTGCTCAAAGCACGACACACCTCTCAATCTCATTAGTAAAAACTACAAAGGTAAATATTTCCTCTCCAGTCAGACATCGGAAACATTACTGCTTTCTGTTCCTTGTCCTTTCCACTGACTCTTTGACATTATTACCCCATTCATTCAGCAATAGTAACAGATAACTCATTCATTACATTAAGTGCATCTATGCAACTCAATGCTCAAGTAAAGGTGAAAGTACTGGCAATAAGAAATACTCCACTTTCACTTAAAATGATTTACTTAAGTTAAAGTTTTAAATTAAAAATGTTTTTATATTGATGCATGTTCCACATACTTTCAAAGGTGAAAACGTGTAGTAATTTATGAAACAGGGTCAAACATCTCCTTACTATAGTGCTTAATGTGGAACAAAACCACCGTAAAAGTTGGGGCTTATTTTAACCACTCTACATGCTGGCAAATTGTTAATTTATCGATATAAATCATGAATTTTTTTAATTGATTTGATTGATTTGTTTAATAGATTTTTTTTATAACAATCAACACCTCAAAATACATTGAGCAAAACTAGGCTACAATATTTGCCTCTTAATTACAAATTTCCCATTGGGATCAATAAAGCATCTATCTATCTAACTGTAGAAGGGTAAGAGTAAGAACTCCAGTATAACACAAGTATCTCAAAACTGTACTTACATAAAGTAAGTGTTTGAGCATGTTTCACTAATCACTCTTTTTGCCATTTGAATAAACATTTTTGTAAACACAAGCAGCCCAATGATTGGGATTCGGCTTTCTATAGATGTGGCTTTAATATGAATTCTCACTGCACCCTTGTGACATATTGAAAAAACAAACGGTTTGGATGAGCTGTTTCCTGCACATTTCCATCTGTTCAAATGATCTCTCGGTTCTCTCAAGACCTCAGATACTGGAGGATTGTGGTTCCTCTGCACTTTAGTGTCTCCTTTCTCTATTCAGTGGCTCAGCATTTGGTTTTATCCCCTTTTCTCTTTTTGCTTTGTTTCTGCCCGACTCTGCACCATCACCAAAGCGGGTGCTGTCTTTGAATAGCAGCCCTCCTCTAGTCCAAGGCAGACTTGGCTTCAGAACAACAGGCCTGCTTGTGGGTTTTGGCAGCAATGCTTACAGACCTGAATGTAAATGCTTAGGGTGTTTTTGTGTAGTGTACGTATGTAAATGTTTGCATGTGGCTAAGGATAGGAAGTAACAGAGACAGATATGCACACACTGCATGCTAGTGTATTTCCTGCACTTACCCTGCTTGCAGGGGCTGAACTGACTGAACAGCCTCATTTATACTAACACTCATTTATACTAATTCTTCTTAACACCTCTGATCTAGAATATATAATATATAATATATATAGAATTATAGCAAAAGCAATGGACAGGGGAGACGAAACACTCCCTGTTAAATATAAGGTGATTCAGAGATATCAGAAGAAATGCAAAGTTTGCATTTTTACAAGTTAAACATTCTCAGTCCAAAATACAATTGATCAATATCCCCCAGTACAGTTAAGGGTCACAATAAACTTTCAAACCAAGATCTGTGCAGTAACAGCATTATGAAGGACCTGGAGAGATAGCATCTCAACACATACAAATACAGTCTTCTGGACAACCACTTTCACATTAAAGGAAGGTCACATGTAAAAGTGAAAGCTCAGTAGAGGGCTGTTGGGGGAAATGTGAATTTAAGCAGCAAAATATGTTCCGTGGATGAACGTTATACATGAGTGTGTGTGGTTTCTGTGGCTTCTTTTTTTTTTCCGTCAATGACCTAGTTAGAGAACAAGACAAAAAAGATGCATGAAGATGGTGCTTTTAGTACTTTTATGTTATGTTGCCATGTGACCAACGATAGTTTTAAATTAGACGTATTTTTGTCTTACCTGATGGAGAGCGTCCTATTTGTCAACAGCAAATCCCTTATGTCTACTTCCAGACATTACCACTGGATCCTGCAAATCTAGATGCTTTTTGGACCAATTGTCTACCGGCATATACAAATGCCCCTCCATTTGGCAAAGCTTACAGGACTTGAGTGTTGCTGGCTCCCGAACTAAGATGCTGACAAAAAGCACAACAGCCTCAGCTGCATCATAGGATTTATAACCAAACACACACACACAAGACAGTGCCAGCGATGTTAAAAGAAGAGCTAACAAGGATGAAGGAGGATTAGGTTTCATCTCTAAATGGAATGTTTGCCATAAGCATTTTTGATGCTACTGCTTTTGTATATACAGGGAATAAAAAAGGACATGAGATAAGAAAACTAGAGACTAGTAAGTCATAAATACACATATAATATTTGGCATAGACTGTTATTGCCTTCATGCTTAATTTCAAATTGATTTATATCCAATGTTCTTTGCAAATGATTTAAATCTGTTCAGCTTAGGAATGTATGTTTGCAGTGAAAACACCTGAGCTTAGGTCTTATAGCTCAATGTCATTTTATCTCGATAATGTAATATTTACTTAGCGTATGATGAAGGTTGACTTAATTTGACATATTAAGATGACTCAACTGTTTAGTCACAGGGAAATTATTAAAGGGTCTGAATTCCACACTAACCTTTATCATAGCTAGTATTATTATTACAAAAACAAACAATTACTTACATTATTAAATAAGTATGTCTCCTAAAAATTAGGTTTCAATACAAATTTTACTGCAAATGCAAATATTTTTTTTATGAGGAATGCTGACTTTTCTAGGAACATAATGAAGATATGTTGATGTTGTAAAAATATATATACTATGTTACCATACCACATACTTTTGTACACCACAGTCCTAGCTTTAGGTTCCTGCCTGAATCTAAACATACACTGAACTTTAGTTAAACTCAAGTCAGTGAGATGAAGTTGATGCCCTTTTTGTGACAGTCGTCCATCTCCTAAGAAGTTGCTTTCTGTTAGAAAATGCATTGCTTTATTCTTTGACATTAGTACATTCATTTCAAAAACAAAATCGCATTTGGAATTAAGATGCATAGGAGCATCATTTTTAAAATACAGGTTTGAAATAACGATACACAGAAGTTTTCTATCATTAATGTTTTCCACTCACCATAGTAAAGAAAAAATCTCTAAAGACTTAAACCTCTTATTTAACTTAATGAGATGAGTAAACTCTCATGAGTAAGCTCATTAGCTTTGGCTCTGTATTGTGAGTTCACTAAAATCATCAAATAATTTGTATTTTACTTGCATATAAGTGAACATGCACACACCATTAACAATGTGGATACTGTGGTCTACACTGATATCACTGATTAATCAGTTAGAGTGTTAAGACAAAAATTACAGCAGCAAAGACAGCAAACATGAAAATAAGTAATGCATGATATAAAGAATATTGAAGGTTTAAAGGTTTTAGGCTCACATAGCCAACCTACCCCTAGCTTCCAGGTCAAGTATATTCACTACAATTATTTTGTTATAATTTTTGCATTTCATTAGGGAAAGAAAAAGGGGAACTTTGACAAGAAGAGGGAGAAATAACCACTGAAAATATGCTGCACTATATTGATGAACTAAATATGGCTGCAACCTGACCCAGTGACATAACTATATATATATTCATATTTTAAAAAAAACATTTTTTACTATAACATTTACATAAAGAAACTATAAAGATTAAACTACATTATGCTCACGTTCACTTTGCACAGACACACAAGAAGAAATAATGAACATTCTGTTTAAATTAAATTTAGTGACTGCTGTCCGTTGTTTTGATTAGAGTTATCCACGTCCTCTTTTCTCTTCCAGAATCCATCAAAAGAAAAGAAATACAACAGAGGATCCAGACAGCAGTTCACACTTGCAAGACATAGCAGTGGTGTATAAGCGTTTTGCAAGAAATTAGACAAACTAACCAATGACACAGGCAAGAAAAAGAGGGTGAACATCATCAAGTTCATGGCAAAAATCAGCATGACATTCACCTTATTGTTGAACCTTGCAACTTCATTCAGATGTCTGCTTAGAGTAAATGACACCAGGACAGTTGACACGATGTTGACTGCTAGCATGGCAAACACTAGCACAGGCTGGAAATAAGTATTTATTGATGTCAAAACTTTGGTACGAAACTCAAAACAGGTTGTTTCATTGTTTCCGTTTAAATTTTGTGAAAAAATGATGCTCTCTGGGATGTTTACCAACACCACAAACAGCCAAATGAGTGCAGCAGCTTTTGAAGCATTGGTTGAGGTTCGTAGATGCCGTGACCTCAGTGGATAAACAACAGCCAGCAAACGATCCACACTGATGAAGGTGATGAAGATGGAGCTGGAGCGGATGTTGTTATGAAAAAGCATCGTGATCCAGATGCATGTCATAATCCTAAATGGCCACTTCCCAGTGGCATAAAAGTAGACCCTCAATGGCAAGGAGATTACCAGCAGCAGGTCTGAGATTGCCAGGTTAACCATAAAGACAGCACTTGGGGAGTTAAGGCTGTGGCGCCGGAGCAGAATCCACAGTGACACAGCGTTGAGAGGCAGACCCAGTGCCATAACAGAGCCAAACAGTAGGGCATACGGCCATTTCTCCGGTTCTGTGCCATTGGGTCCCACAGTGGAGTTGAGCATGATTTGCTTCTGTGAGAGATGCAGAAGTGCAGCCAAACGAATGTTACTGTGAAAGAAACCACAATAACCCGCCTCCTTAGTAATCAGCTCTAGCAAGACGTCTTGGTGAAATAGAGAACAGTGAAACAGGAAACAACTGCTGGAGTTCATTGGCACGCATCAAGAGGCAGTTTGAAGTCATGGAAAAGATTTTTAAACCATGTGTAATGCAGTCTTGCCCTCCATAAATAATAAACTAATGCATATAATGACTTATATTTCACATTTTAATGAATGCCTCATGCATGGACTTGATTTTATTATGTAAAGTACCTTGAGATGACCTTGTTGTGAATTGTTGCTATATAAATAAAGTTGAATTGAATTGAATTGAATCGTCAGGGCACACACGAGGTAAACGACAGAGTACACTATTAGCAAGTTTATTACAAGAAGGTTCGCCTGTGTGTTACACCCAGTCGGTACTGAACATTCCGTTCAAGAGGTCACGTTCCTCTAATTGTGGTAAAACTGAAGGGAACATCTGTTCTGTCCAAGCAGATATCTGCCACTGAAATACCATGTAAACTGCTGATCATGCTACTTAAGCACTGCAATGTGCACTAACTATGGGCTGTGCATGGTGGGAAAAAATCACTATGATTATGTTGCCACTGACATCTTTCATAGGTAAAGGTCTGCACTTATACAACGCTTTTCTACTTATTGGTACTCAGAACGCTTTACACTGCTTCACAATCACTCATTTGCACGCCGATGGGGGAGCTGCTATGCAGCTGGCCAACACTCACGGGGGGCAACAAAGTTGGGGTTCAGCGTCTTGCTCAAGGACACTTCAACATGTGACCGGAGGAGCCGGGGATTGAAGCAGCAACTGGGGGGATCAGTGAACGACCACTCTACCTCCTGTACCACAATCGCCCCAAATAGGTTATTTAGCTAAGTGTGTGTCTGGGATGTATGGCTGATGTATCTGTGTGATGTTGTTATACGCAACTGTTGTACACTGCAGATATTACTGTAGATATGAAAATGTTTGCATGAGCAGGACTGTTTCTGTACACTTTAGACGCCAGTGAATAGTCTCACAACATTTTATAACAATTACAAAAATTACAATACCATCTATTTTGCCCGTTTTCTGTCAGGCCTTGTCAATTTGTAATTTAGCTTACATGCACACTAGTTCCTCTTATCTGTTTAATTACGTTTAGGTATAAAACACATGCACCATAAAAAAGCCTGTTGCAACATCTGAGCGAGGTTTAGAGACACTCAGCATGAACAAAATGCCAAAGTAACAGCAATACTATAGAGTCTTGTTCACCTGCTGGATCTCCCTCAAACAAATGTAAAACAACAAAATTGCATGCTTCATGCACTCCTGCTGTTATTCTGCCTAAACTGAAAAGTCTTAATGGAGCACAGTGGGCCGTTTTGTTTAGCATTCTGAGCCACATGACTTGCATTACGTCGATGATCAGTATCCCGATTATGATTTATGATAATGATGTGGAGTTCCCAGAGTATGGGCATGTTAAGAAGTCAGAGGGATTACTGTAGTGCTGTGTTAATGCATTTTCTGCACTGTTCACCAAGCTGGAATTATTATTGCAGTTCTAGATTTTACACTTCCTCATTGTTATTCATTGCATCTTATCAGCAGAGATGTTAGTCTAAGAGTGTGGTTAGTTTCACAGCAAGTGGCAATTCTTCACTAGACAGCTTGTCTATCTTTAATTAGATGCGACACACATTTTTGCAAAGTAACACACCGGATATAAGCCAAAGACCTCTCAAAACTAAGGAGAAGCAAATTCAAAACTCATATTCGTTCGAGGACAAAATCTATTTCTGTAGGTTTCTATAAGTTATGTGGAAGATTAATTTAAATGACTAGACTAATATGTCACTAATATGATGGCAACTTCTGACTGACTCAACACACCGCCTCCAGGTTATCAGCAGTGATGATAATTCAAACACAAGCAAGACAATGCCCCATGAGGACCTAGAACCACTGCTCTATTTTGCCTCAGAGTTCTGCTTCTGTCTTCTCACTACATTCAACAAAGTGTCAGAAGAAGTAACACAATGATCGAGGTGACACTGTCGTTGATCCAACAGTATTGATGAAACAAGCAAAAAGAGAAGTAAAAACACACCCTGTCTTGTTTGAAACTGTAGACCGTATACTAGAGTTATACTGAGTTTCTTTATGCCCCAAGATTCCACTTAAACTCATACATTTTGTGTTTTGAACTTTTGAGGATGAGATCATACTTGACCTGACAAATAATGCATGTTGCAATGGGACATGGATAACAATGACAAATAGGTGAGAGATGAACACAGGTTGTTGTTGATGTTGTACACATCAAAAAATGCATTATCAAGGACTTCTAACCATCTCAGTTGTGCGTGTGAGGCTCGCACATAGATTGGATGTCAAGGCTCCCTCACACACACTCACCTAGACAAGCCAGTCCTGGGAACATGACACTTCACACCAGGATTTTAAGCCAACCACACAACTAAGTGCAGAAAAGACAAAGACTCAGTAGAACATTTATTGTCATTGAGCGCATTTATGTCTTTCTCTGCAGTTAACCCATCCCCCCTGGGGAGGAGTGAGTGGCCATGGGACAGCACCCAGGGAGCCAGCACTAAGTGACACACTTAGGCTGGGATTTGATCCTGCAACTACTGCATTCCAGCCTTCTATGTTACCCACTGACCTACCAGGCCGCCACATAATGCAATATATCCTGATTATACTGAGAACTATTGTTCTCAGTGTATAGTGCACCAAGGAAGCAAAATTCCAATTCCAATTCCAATTCTATGCAATCACACCTTGGCAGCAGCTAACCAACCTTTAGCTTTCACCCCATCACCCAATCTCCAATTTACCACTTATGCTCTTTTTCGTCTCAGCCATAACCTTCTGAAACATTGAAATCAAAAGAGCTGCTGTAACGACAGCAATTATGTGATTTTGCCTGACTCGCACACTTCGATACAAGGTGTGGATCCTTTTGAGAGTAAAAGTCTGGCTGGCTCATCAGTGCATGCAGGGCACACGAGAACCTAAATTGATTTCTGTGGTAAAAGCAGGGGTGCCATTTTCTCTAGGCCCTTGTATTTAAGAAACTTGAGTGCTTCTCAAGACAGATAATCTTTGTTATTAGTGCTGCAGGTAAAAACACTGCTTTAAAATGCTGGACCTGCTGCTGGTGTCGACAACTAGATGGACAGGGAGAGTTAGGAGAGCAAATGTTAGAGAACAGATTTTCTGTGTTTGTATGCGACAAAGCAGGTTACTAAGTCATCTTTGTTTTTTTATATTCTTCATTTTTCATTGTCCTTTCTCTGTCTGTGTTCTTGAACTGAGGCATAACTTTGAATATACAGAACCCCTTATAAGTTTACGCTCATGGCCACACCTACAGGAAATTTAGATCGATGAGTTAATGGAACCGGCATGTATGAGCTGTGGGAGGAAACTAGAGCACAACCCAGGTACGTGGGGTAATATGCTGCATGGCAAAGTGTTTCAGAAGTTAGTGCAGCATCTACACAGTGTGTCATTTTACATGTAGATATTATGTGGTGCACACATTTCTGGGCACCATAATGTCTGGGATCCCACACACTCAATGGCTGGTATCAGTTGTTACCAACACCATATCTCAGGTCCAGCAGATTATAAATAAAATTGCAAGAATAATTCCCCTTTTGAGTTTTCTGTTCTCCTTTTTGTAGATTGCAATACAGTTCAATTTTTTTAACATAGTGCCTCATTTAGATGGTTGCTTCTATACATCCTGATTTTATCTGACGACATTTCAATGTTTCAGTAATTTTATTAATCACAATATATACGCTTCAATAATATGATAATTAAATAATACAGGACTGGCATATACAACCACCTCCGTTTCCCTTCATTGTCCACTGTTGCAGGCCACAAGCTGCAGGCTGCCTCCCTGTCCTTCTCGTCCACTGTGACTCAAGCCAACAATCACTAACTTCTGCCATCCCAGATCCTTTACTTGTACGTGCTCCATATGCTACTGGGCTCAGTAGATCAATATCATGCAATATTAAGTGCTTGGAAAAGTTTTCATTTTGACATAATAAATATATGTTAGCAAATAGGCATATAAATTTGCTTTTGGCCACATTTAGGCGCAAACATGAGAAACTTTGGGAAGGACTGCGAGGGATAAAAAACACAAAAAACAACTACTTAAACAACAACAGTGACTCATGATATCAAATGGAACACAAACTGGTGTCTCTTATCTCAAAGTCCTATGTTTTGTCCTATGATCTGCCGACCTGAACCACCTTTATGGGCCAACTACCTTTATGGGCTCATAATGACTGATAACATACAAAGCGACTGGGGACACATGTTTAGCCTGGGATTCATAGGAATTACCACTTGCTGGGTTTTCTGTGGTGATGTTTTACCAGGCCTGCGCCTGCTCCTTTTAGCTGTTGTTTGTTTCAAGATAGTCAGTAGGTGTTCTTTTTGAATATGAATGCTGCACTCAGGTGGGCTCGGATTGTGTGACTGACTTGTCCGCTGAAGAACAACATTTTTGCTGTGACCGTGGTTATGCATTGCAATTTGTTGCAAAGTGATAATATTATTAAATAATAAGGCAAACTGCAAAAGTTTAAATTGCCTAAGAAGCATTGCATCACCTAATGGAACTCTGGTTCCTCTCACATTTTTAAGGCATCATTCAGAGTTTCCTGTTTCACAGCAGGAAAATAATGATAATACCCTGAAATGGATGGACGGATGGTTAGCTGGATGATAAGGAATTTCCCCCAGTAATTAATGAAGTTATTTGAATCTTGAAAATATCAATATTGACAGGTTGTGGCGCAGCCGTGACCTTTTACACAACCCTGAATCCCTGACCTATACCGGCAAGATTGATCTGCAAGCGATGCCAACACTGATGATAACCACAGAAAAGACCTTGTCAAAAGGAACTATATACAACTAAGACATCCATTCTTGGCCAAAGTCCAGCTAAGATATTTTTTTTGTGCACGATAAGAAAGGCAAGGTTAAAGGCATAGTTGCTGAACACATAAATATTGTAATGCATGGCCATGGGGCTCCGGCTTGTGATTTCAAGGTTCCACAACATGGGTGAACATGGCATAAAAAGTCAGGGTTTTAGGTCGTCTATTATTCTTGCTGAAGGAAACTCTATCCCCAATTAGTTGGGACTACCTGTCTTTTACACTCGCTACCTGACTAATACTGTTGCGTCACTTATTCTCACTTAGCTAAATCATCATTCATGTTTATTGATGCTTTTAATGATGACAATGGTGTGTCCATTAAAGTCTGATTAGTGGGATGTTGATTATAAACATCATTGCAAGATTATTTTTTTAAATTCCCCTTTTGCGATTTCTGTTCTCCTTCTTGTAGATTGAAATGTTTTATTTTTAACAGTATAGTCCCTCATTTAGATAGTTGCTATTTTACATGCTGACATTCTCTGAATTTATCTGATGACATTTCAATGTTTCAGTTATTTCACTAATCACAATATATAAACTTCAATAATATGATAATTAACTAATACAGGAATGGCATATACAACCACCTCCGTTTCCCTTCATTGTCCACTGTTGCAACAATCCAGGCCACGAGCTGCAGGCTGCCTCCCTGTCCTTCTCGTCCATTGTGACTCAAGCTAACATCCAAGGTTAACTGGTGACTCTAAATTGCTTGTAGGTGTGAACGGTTGTCTGTCTGTATATATCTCTCTGGTTTGGCCCTTAGATAGACTCGCAACCTGTCCAGAGGTCACTCCACCGTTTACCCTATGACAGCTAATAATTACACTATCTTGAAGCATTTTTTTGTGTCAAACTCTATTTTAATACCTGATGTACATTCTGATACAGACAGACTTTTGTGTCCTCCTCCACCTCATTCACCTTTTGATTTCATTAGAGCCCACATCCATGGGCCCTTTAACTGACCATCTTAGAGGTTCAGCTCCATATCATCTCATCCACCCAGATCTTCACCCATTGCTCCTCGGCCCTTTTAACAACCTCTTGACCACTTCCACTCCGAGATGGTTGTGACTTTCTGTTTTCTCTTTTGCTTCTTTAAGATGAGTCAAGGTTACTCACTCTCTTTGCAATATAAAACAAATATACCCATTGCTTACTCGTAGGTCAGGATCACACTGAAGTCAAGAAGACGCAAGAAAGATAACACAGACGATTGATGATGAAGCCCAGTTTGCGATGAAGTAAATAAACCTGCCTCAACCGCAGCTACTGTGGCAACATGTCAGTCTTGGTTCAGTTCGTTGTGTCAACATCTACTCCCTATCAAGAGGCTTTTATTCTAACCCCTCAGAAAGCTTTTGATTTTTGAAAAGGCTATACAGAAATAAGAATCGTAAATGGCTGCTGAGTTACAAGTAGGGTGACCTGTCGTTCTAGTGTACAATAATGCAGAGTGAAGGTGGACAGTCAGAATAAGGAAAACAGTAAAAGAGAAGTGGTTAATCTGAGGTCAGTGAATGTTTGTATGGGAATGAGAACGATTGGTGTTATTAGGGGAAGGGCCGACTGGAGTTTTTGCCTCTAGCTCTGATGAACTCACTGGTCCAGTTTTGGTTAATGTGGGCAAAGTGCCACTCTCCTGCAAGAAGAAGGGTGAGGAGAAAAGCACTGCTGTTTTCACTTCATTAAAATTTCCATTTCTGCAGCGGCAGGAGTCACAATAAGCCATGCTCTCATGGCCTCCAAAGCAATGTGGGCACGTTCACGTCTGTATCAGTATTCTGCTGGTTGTAGTGTGAAAATGACTAAACACTGACCCATAGAGCTGTGGCTGTGTGTTTATGTGTGAACAGCAAGGGTTTGACAAGCATGAATTGTTATGAATATGGACAAATGTTGTTTTTGTCATCCTCTGCCGCTTTAGGCAGGTAAATATCACCGCTGTCAGCATAGATAGTCAATTTGACTGTCAAGCATGAGGCTGCTTTCTGTGTCTGTCACTCCCTCTCTCCTTGCTGTTGAAGTCAGCATTGTGGAAGATCCATGGATTTGAAAAGATTATATGCTTTAGACAATTTCTCTGCCATTACCAGCTGGGCCAAGGCAATTAACCCACTTCATATGTTTCATTTGAGGCCAAAACAAAACAAGTTAATCTGTCCCAAGCTGCAGGGACCTCACTTTATTAGTGCCATGCAAAGCAAAGGAGTTAAACTCCTAAATAGTGCTTTATTGCCACCTTTTTCTCCAATTAGTGGATGCCATCTTAAATCTCAGTAGTTTCTGAAAGTACAGGCTGAGTACCTATGCAAATGAGCAGAAAGCTATAATAAAGCTGTCCACAGAAATAAATGGGTTTAACAGAGGAGAGTGTTGCAATCTTGAGCACTGCCCTCTGGGATAGTCCTGAGATGCCTGAAGTTGGAAAGTAGTAAAATGTCCAGCGTTTGTGAATGTACCTTCAGGGCTGGACTTTGGCCTGGATTAGCAGCTATGATGAAATGCCACCTAATTTGTTCTTATGAAACTTGAGCCTTCTTGGCCCAGTTTCCTCTTTAATTTGTTTTGTAAACAGGCAATTTGAACAAATCGTATTGCTAAAAGAAGTAAAACCAGTTGCATTAAATTCTACATATCGTGAATCCTTTCCTGAGCAGCACGGTGGTGGAGTGGTTAGTGCTGCTGCCTCGAAGCTGGAAAGATTCGGGTTTGTAGCCTTTCTCCTTGGAGTTTACATGTTCCCCCCGTGGTTGTGTGGGTTTCCTCGCACAGTCCAAAGACACGCATGTTAGAGTAACTGGTGACTCTAAATTGCCTGTGGGTGTGAATGGTTGTCTGTCTGTGAATGTCTCTCTGTGTTGGCCCCTGAGACTCCCCCGTGACTCTGAACAGGATAAGTGGTTACAGATAATGGATGGATGGAGGAATGCTTTCCTATAGGTGTCATGTGTGTTTTAACCAATTACACTTGACTGGAATATTTTTACAGGCATTCTAATACAACGTGACTGCTATTATTTACATTTCGGGTGCTTTCATATTTTATGTAACAACAGAAAACAACAGGAAAATGGTAGATAAGGTACTTATTGGATATTCCTGGGAATGACCAAATATACTTTAAACATCTTTTGGGTACAGCTTGGTGTAACGAATCAGTGGTACTGGTGCTACAAATGGCTATAGCTGTGCATTTGTGATAATATACTGACACATTTTAATCAGCAAGTCTTCTTCCTCAATTCACTTCCTTTTTGTGGTGGAGTGGGCAGAAGTTAAGATGCAAACTGGTGTTAAAAGGCGTTTTTGTTTCTTTCATCGTGAATTATAGGAACAAAGCTTGAAGTGTGAATATGTGCTTATTTCCACGATGATTGAGATTTCTACAACAACCTATGCGTGTCTTTATATATCTCCAAAATCAAATTGTACGCATATTGCTGTCTGTGCATAAACATAGTTTTGTCATGATCTGCACTGAGTTTAATTCATCCCAGGCCTTGCATGGCAGCTCTACAAACAAACATATGTGTAAGTTGGTGAGTATAAGACATTGTAAAGTGATTTGTACTGCGTTCACTATAAAACTGCTGTCCATTTATGAACTCTTTATGTTTTTTTTCACAATAAAAGGCTTGAGGAAGTGGGCTGACCAGTCTCAATTAACAAACTTAAAAAATTTCCAGTTGTATAAATTACTTTCCTCAGTTAAGCTGTGTCAATCACAGACATTCAGCAGGTAACATCTGAGAACATGAGGGAGAAAAATCACTTCATACACAAAAATCAAATAACTTTCTCCAGTCTGCCAGCGGCAAATCCTTTTACTCTGGTGTGAAAATTGAACTTATTCGATTAACATGTTTGCTTTCATCAGGAATTTTCTTTTTTTTTACCCAAGTTTGCATTTGTGAATGTGCATGCTGACAAATACTGCCTCAGTAGATCTGCTGTCAGTGGGTGGCTAATTTAAGTGTATTTGCACAGCATATCCCCCCCAAGAGAAGTGTTAATGCTAAAGATCATATGCTGCTTATATTTATGTCTCTAAGGCGTTAATAAATATGCATCTATGCAGAGACACCACACTAAGTTAAAACTAGACTGAGCAGAGACACAACAATGAGGACAGAACTCATCACTCATATTTCTAATTATCCTTCCTGTAGGTCTGGCTACAGAAGGGGGCCTTAATTGCACACCATACTACTTTGCTAATTAGGCATATAGCATTACTTAATTGTTAACCTGGAAAAATGTAAATGCCAGAATTTAAATGGGAATAAGCAAAACACAATCTCTACTTATCTCCACCTGCTCAAATTGCCTCATACAATTCCCAGAGACCACAGATAAGCGCTGCACTGGCAGATAAAATGCTACAAGAGAGACGAGGGAGTTCTACATGAGCTGTATGCCATGATGTGGAACAGCATGGTGCAAAAACAATGCACACATACCTGGATAGTTAGAAGCATAATGAGATCTATTCAAGAAAGGAAAAGGAGGAAGGAACCGAGGGAGGAAGTAGAGGAGATAAACTTGGGAGCTGACACAGCAGGGTTGTGAAAGAAGAAAGATGTGATAGAAGAGAGAGGTAGCTGCTAAGTAGAAGAGGGAAATGAGACAGAGTTGAGAGAAATTGCAATGCACGGAATAACAAGCAAAGCAAGGTGAAAGAAAGTGAGTGAGGTTATGTGAGAGTGAGAGGAGAAGAAGACAAAGGAGTAAGTTTGGACTTTCTCTCTGTCTCTTTCGCTCTATCTCTGGTTTGAGCCATGCAACAAAAGAAAGAAAGAAAACTAGATGGACAGCTTGTGTACACATTCACACTTTCCTCAGGTTTGTGTTTGTGTGTGTTTCAGTATCTATATAAGATGGCAGTGTGGTTTTGGTCATGCTGTTGTGTCTTACGAGACAAGGAGCTATGAGCTGATTTGAGCTGGTGGACACATACAGTAGGATGATGGTTAGCAGATTGCAAACAGTGATTGTCCTATGAAAACACCCTAAGGCAAGGTGAGTGTGACCCACAGCAGGCTTCACTGTGTGCTGAGCAAAAGAAAAAGAGGATTTCACAAAAACAAAGTACACGACAGAGGGGTTTCATATGACAAAAATAATATTTTCACAGTTTGGTACTTTAACATAACACCTGCCAAGTTAATTTCTGAGAACGCTGCCATATTATAAACAAGATTGTTCAATCGGACAAATTATCTCATTATTGTCTGGGAGAGAAAACAGTGTATACAAAATGACCATACTTACTTTCTGGTTTAAAAACACCGTCGTAATTCATCACGTATGTTATTCAAATGAAAAATGCCCAGGAAGTACATTAATGCTTCAACATTTTTATGCTTCCCTTTTTGGGAACCATTCCTTTTGTTTTATGTTACAACTTGCTCTATTTATATTTGCATGCACGAGTATGGTAGGTCAATATACAGAACCCTGACACTGCTAGGCAGCAGATGCAGCACCAACTGTTCGCTGTCTGAGAGCATCCTGAGAGTGTTTCTTTTCCTGGCCCCACCTGCTTGGTCCTTCTCAGTCCCTTTGACTTGGGATTGGGATGATGTATTGCAAGTAAAAATTGCTTTGGGAAAAGTTAAATAATTTAAAATAGGAAAATATTTTAATCTTCAGAGTTTAAAATTTCATATCACTGTTTGACATTTCGGGTGTCCTTCACCTTTGCTATGATGGGAATCTGTGGGAGAAATGCAAAATGAATCATTCCATTATCAGAGTTCAAACCACTAGGTCCAATAGATTTTTCATCAAAGGTGCTAAACAGGTTAAAACAGCAGTAGATTGCTACAAAGAGTGGACCACATGCTCTTGACTGCTGTGAGAAACACCCTCAGCTCTCAGCTCCTGTCAGACTTCCCTGCAGTGATATCACGGTACAGTTGCTTTGATGAGTAATATGAGTACATGCATGCCTTAACTCTATACACCCACAATCTTTGCAGCACATAATTTCCAAAAAGAATTCAATACTGAATCAGCAACATTCATACTCGGGCACTCACCCCCCATTATTCACTTTCACTCTTCCTACCCATCGTTCACATCAACACCTATTTAAATCTCACCTACAATGCTAAAACAAAATACCATCACCAAGTCAGCACAGTGTCTCTTCACCCCAATGTGTCCCTTCCTCACTACTTTTATCAGTGACAGACCTGCTTCTTGGGAAAAGTGCAACACAGAAAAAAAAATTTCAAGGCTTCTTTGGCATTTTTTCCCTCTTCACATTCTTCATGCCAAGCTTATGCTCTGCTGCTGCCATTTCCATCCAAGCTGCCGACTCACAGCCCGGCCCAGTAGTATCTTCTGTGCTGGCCAGGAAAAGTAGATTACAGAGAGAAAATGTCATAAACTCTATGGAGAGAAAGCATAGATTGTCAATTATACATGTGCCACTCTGCTGCTATCTCTGACTCTTTCTTTCTCCACCCACTCCAAGTGACTTGGCCCCGGCTAGCCCGCTCTCTCCCTCTCTCTGCCATCGGTGTCTAGGTCTGACTTCTGTCTTTTATCACGTTGCCACATGCACGCATACATAAACTCAAACACAAACCATCCCGCATGGATACTGAAGGAGAGGCAGTTGTCATAAGTGAACCCAAAATATTCTGATAGGTTAGAATCCAGCATGGTTGGAACGGTGGGGGAAGAGAGAAAAAAGAACGTATGACTACATGCAGATGGCTTTATAAATAAACCACTTCAGAGGGATCCACAGAGAAAGATGAAACTAGTGCAAAGAGCATGACTTTTCTTCTTATTATAAAGAGCCAGCTTTGAAAGGAGTTCCCCTCATGCCAAGCCTGTTTGAAGCAACTTTTCAGTTTTGGTTTGGTTTGTCTACACTATAACGTCATGTACATTACCATGCACAGACCCTCCAAATTTTCACAACAATATACCTTTAACTCTAAACCTAAACAGTATTAAAAATTCCCAGAACCAAAAACTTCTTGCCGGCAGGATTAAAAAGAAGCTTCTCATGAGTACAGTGACATTTACTCTCATTACTCAGCTGTTAGGTATGCAGACACCATCTGTTCATATAAAACCCTGGCAAGGTTGTCATCATTGTTACTCCTCTGACAAGTTAACCTAACCCCAACTAATAGCCAACTAAGCAAGAGGTAACATCTTAAGTTTTGGTGTGTGTTTGGTAGTTAAAAATAAAAATAAGAATAATAAAGCATGTTCTTTATATCTTGAGGCATGGCTTAAAATAATTAGCTTGTTTCAGTTTGCAAACGGAAACCTACTTTCTGTGCGGGAGGTATAGCATAGATAGTTTAAAACAAACAAACAAGCAGGCAAGGCAAAAAAATAGAGCAGGTGGAGCAGTTAGCAGAAGGAAATACAGATGTGTAGGTGAAAATCAGGTGACTGCATGGTGAGAAGAGCTGAGAGCAACTGCTGGAGGTTAATGGTACTGCCGGGTCTGGAATGAATGAAGAGATTGAAAAAAAAAAAATGGCAGAGCTGTTCCACCATTCATCAACAATATTTTTAATTCCCATAATGGTTTAAACACACAAGCTAAAGTGCGTTCACTCTGCATTCTTATGTGAACTCTATTCTATGCAAGAGAAACCTGATAATGCTCCAGAGCGGATAGTTCAGATGGCAAAAAAGATTGTTGAAATTACAGTATATATATGTTGCTATGATGTCAATAGAACACATAAAACATATGCAAATTCTAATATGCTGAGACCCTTGATAGACTCAAACTTCTTCAAAATAAAGACTGATTGTTTTTTTTTAAATGAAATATTACAGTGTATGTATAGATGTGGTACATTAGAAATATTTGTAGAGTCATTATGGGCACCAACTCCAGTAAGCATACATTTAGTACCAGTAAGTAAAATAAAAACCTGATCTTCCATCACAAACTAAAAGGTACATTGGCAGATACAAGGTCATATTAGATCTCACAAGAAGTTGGAGTGGGAATATCACTTGGGAAAAACTAGAAAGAAGAGTATGCGATAAGTAGGTACATAGACTGGCGCATACTAAACTAGAATAACTGTTACAACTTATGGGAAAGCAAGTGATGTGTGCAACCAGATAGAAACTGTGGATCTTATGGTTTTGTGTGTTAAATAGGCAAATGAAAGACAGGTTTTTGTGAGCTTAACCTTACTCTGTCCTTTCTCTACTTGTTAATTTTTACCTAACTATTACACCGATCTATTTCCATCATTCGTTTCACTGGATTAAAATTTATAGCATGTTTTTTGCAATTTGTGTAAATTCATACATACAGTTTCAGAAAAATCTAATGCATATAATGAAGCTTCTAAGAAAAACACACATTTTGAAATTGTGTAAATCCATTATACTGTATAGTGTATGTGGGTTTTCAGGCTTGGGTTCTCACACGTGAAAAGAGAAACTTAACAAAGAAATACAATATCAACTATAATTGGAATGCAGCACAATGAACTGAAGGTGTGAGCACCCACTAGATTTCTGTAGATATTTAGCCTTTTTTTTACAAAACATTTGGTATGCAAATGAAGCTGCTTCACAAAATTCCCCTTTGTCTTATGGAGGTGTTATCAGAGAGGCCTGCTGATTAGCAGGAAGACCTGAGAAGTCACTTGAGCATGTTTCATAATGGTGCACCACACTACATGTGATAATGACTTTGACACAAGTGTAGGCATATCTATTGTTGGCAAGTGATATGAAATTTAAATATGTGTTCTTCTATGACTGACATATCACAGAAAAAGAGTGGAAATATAAAATATAAAACCTGATTAAGTGCACCAGCATGTAAGTGCCCCAAAGTTTTTTTCCAGGGTTTCACTCCAGTATGTTTTAGAAGGCTATTTTTTCTGCACCGAGGCCAATAGACATGTTCACTTTCAAATTCCACAAAAATCCAAGGATCCAGCATTTTCTGTATTATTAATCACAGCTACAAGGTGCTGTAAAATACATAGAAATAGAAATAATTTGTTTAAAAATATACAGTGTTATTGCGCTTTAGGTGGCCTGAAATTACCGTGAGCTAAAAAGTGTTGGATTTTTTTCTAAATAACAAATTAGTTTTTTGGTCAGAACATACAATTCTTTAGTTATGTTTTGATTAATTAAGGCAACAGTTTAAAAACTACAGTGTTAATTCATGATTTTCTTGTTTTTTTCTGAAAAAACAACAGCAAATAAATAAAGGCAAACAGAATAAATCCAAACCCCTGACTACATCTCAACTTTAAAAGATTATAACACTATTTTTGAAATATAGCCCAATTTTTCATATAGATCTACTGCATTTCTCTTAACGAAGTATGCTAGCAATATAGTACTTCCATAAATCTGGTGGTCTCATTAAAAAAACATGTTAAATAATAAAAAAGCAGAGGTGGCCATATGTTGACTTTTAGTGTGCTAAATGAGAGTCTTGCTTTGTGCAACATCAGCTCAGTGTTACTGTTGTTTAGCAACTTTGTTACATACTTTGATAAGGAATAGTTATTGTGTGGCAACTAACAGCTTTTTTAATGCTTCAGTAAAGATTATTGTGTCAACATCTTCACCCCATAATGCACCAAATGTTTTAATGGTGACGGCTGGACTGCAGGGAGGACAGTTTAGCACTTGGACTCTTTAATTATGGAGCCATGCTGTGTTAATACATGCAGAATGTTGTTGGCAATGTGTTGCAGAAATAAGCAAGGCCTTCTCTGAAAAAAAACAAAACGACGGGGCCTTTCACGTGTGAATTAATAGACCCCCACAGTTTCAAAGATGATGGCTTTTGAAGTTTTCAAGGATAACAAGTCAGACAGTCCCTCTCGTTTTTAACATGAAGGACATGACGTCCACCATGTCCATAAAGAACTTCAAATTTCCCCTCGTCAGAGCACAGGACAGTTTTTCAATTCGCCTCAGACCATTTCAAATGATTTCAGGCTTAGAGGAGGCAGCAACGTTTCTGGATGTTGTTTATATACTGTACCACTGTCAGTGCACCAATGAACTGACATTTGTAATATGTTTTTAATGTAGTGCTGTCTGAGGATCCAAAGGTCACAGCCACTCAGTATTGTTTTTTGGCCTTGTTGAAGCACCCATTGTTTCATGCACTGAGTGACAATCCTCCCTTAAGTCTTTCTTTTGAAAGATTCTCTACAATGCTCTGTACACTAAATATCCAGTCATGATACTGACCCATTGCCACTTAACCTCAATTGTGGTGAGACCTCCTACAATTTTATCATTAAACAACTTTTACAGTGTAGACAAAATGAGCAAATATCTTCTTAAAGAAATAAGATTTGTCAGTTTAACTACTTGATATGTTGCCTTTGTAAAATTTACAATCAAATCAGCTTTTCTGGAAAGGGAGTTTGTCTTCTGTAGGAATGCAGAAGTCACATCCATTATGTACAAGTGCAATAATCCAACAAGTCACATAAAATCCCTAATATAATGTGGCTTGTTAATATGGCAAAGTCCAATACTTCTGCTAACTCATCAGTCAAACTATTTTTTTAAGTCAAATAAAAACACCTGATGACCTCACTGTATATTTGCAACAGGTTATTTTATTAGCTGCCCTTTTTTTAACTCATTATGTTGTTCGGAAATCATGAGGGATGTGACACCTCATTTTGTCATTTGATACCACTGAACAGAAGGTGTCAAGATGGTAATCATGGTAAGTTCAGAGTTTGCCTGATTTCTCATCCAAAAATAGGTAACTCTTAATTTTAGGTGAAACAGTCTAATTTGCATTACATTGATTATCTTCCTGAAGCATGACAGCATCAATGTGCACTGGTATCATATTAAGAGTGGTGTAAGTCGAAAAGTCTCACAGATAAAAAAAATACAAAAAAAAACTGCATTATACTAAAACATTCAATGTGAATATTATTTGTTTTCTGTGTCTTTCATGCTGGGTTCTGTGGTAAGGACTGAGCAGTTGGAGCCATTATCTTACAGGCTGTCTTTGTTAGCAGCGAAAAAGAACAGAGCAGAGCACAGAGGGTTACCGTAAATGAAGCTCCATATATCAAATCAGGCTTGGAGAGCAGCCTGCCCTTTATTCATTTCTCCGTCCTTTCATCTGACTGCCCACTTCAGGCTGCTTTTATAGACCTCTCATTTTACATCTTAATGTACTGAAATCTTTGATGGAGAGATTTATAGCTGTTTGGGAGTTGGAGCGGGAGTGCAAGCTGAGTAAAGAAGAGTGGGTGACGCACAAGATTAAGACGCATGGGTGGGGGGAGAGGAAAGTTGGAGGGGAGATATTGACAAAAATCTAACAAAAAGAGCAAGTCACTATATGTAACTCATCGGTGTGAGTGCAGTTATCTGACTGCAAGGGAACAGGTTCACTTAACCTGCAGGTTTACCAAAAACCCGTCCGCTTTCCGAATCATTCTTAACATCTGACATCTTGCCGCTGAGCAAATGCCACCGCAGACAGAGGAGCCACATGGTGGAGAGAAACAGATAAAAAATAAACTTCGGCAGGGATCCTCAATTGTGAGTGAGTTTAAAACACTTGTGTTTCACCAAACTCATCGAGCTTATTGCCTGCCAGTAGAAAAACCAAGATAAATGTTACAACGTGTGGAGAATCGCTCATTATGTTTGTTGGTGGGATGAATCACGCCTACCTATGTGTCTCTGTGTGTGTGTGAGGGTGTGTGTGTGTATGTGTGTCCACTATAGTCCTTTGGATTCATATCCTCTGTCTTCCCTGCAGCATGTAAACACTCTAATGATCAGCAATCACTCCTGAAGTTAGATCATGGCCGTACTCTCTTCAGGGCACCGTGACACTATGTACTTCAGCTTGCTGCTCCAGCCACGCAACACACATAAATTGGACTACCTCCACAGACACAAAGATCCAATGTGATAAGCATTAATCATGGTGTTCGTCTCATATCACTAATAAATGTACTATTGGCCTTTGTTGTTGTTTCCAAATGATCTCCCTGGTTATAGCACTGAAGGGGCAGTCCACTACAAAACCACAGAGATAAATCCTTACCCTGTCTTTCCGCTATTGGCCAACGCTGGCATCATCTGTCATAGGCTGCAGCTATGCCTCTATAATACCTCTCATACTTCTTGGAATGATTCCAGTTCTTAAAATAGTGTCAGGAACTTGGAAGAAGGTACGGCACACTAAGATAAAAGGAAACTAAGGGGAAGGCGAGAGAATATGAAAGGGAGGAAAAATGACTGCAGTAGTGATGGTAAAGAAGGCTCCTATTAGGGCAGTGGAGGGAGAAATATTGGGCAGTGGTACCCCGTGCCATTTGTCCTCGTCGGGATCTTAAATAGAATCGGGATCAATTATTCATACGGTCCATAACTGGCAATAAATGTTAGCTGAGGTAGTGCAGCCTGCGCTAAAAAGAGACAGAGAGTGAGGTTAGGAGCAGTTAAAATTCTGGACAAAACAGCTGAATAATCAATTATAGCTCAGACCTGGAAGTGACATTTAAAAACCCTTTTGTTTGTTAGATGTGCCACTAAGCGAATGATAATCTGTAAAAACACAAGGAAGCCTGAACCCAACAGGCCGACGACAACATCAGATCAGCTCGGCATGAATAATGTGAATACTGCTTGAAGCAGTACCACACACTGACCTTAAAATCATCATTTACATCAATGTGGAGGCTTCCGGTTTGCGGGCTGATTTTATTTTTCATTCTTGTATGTCTGTTGCAGCTTTATTTACAGTTTGGAAAATCACTGAGATTGAAAGGACATAAAGGAGTGCAGAGGGGTTGCTAGTTTCAGACTTCTGTATTTACATCAGCCTTGTGGGCTGACGGAAAACAGTACAGTAGATACAGGACAGAAGTACAGTCTGCTCTGTGGAAAGACGGTGCTCCACAGTGTGTGTGTTAGCTTTGCTATTTTTATTTGTCACATGCTTTTACTTCATACTTTCTCTTATTGACACATGTTCCTGTTTTCAAATTGTGCATCCTGGCCTTATTCTGTTCAATTCTAGTTCACCCACAGAGCGTGTCCTGAGGCTCTAAGGGCTTAGCCAAGCTCCCCCGACCTCCCAAGCTAAACTTACCTAATGTAAGTGTCTTTTTTTTCCTAATACGACTTTGTTTGCAGTTTTATAGATAAACAACAACTAAATTATTCATATATAATTACGAAAGGTAATTAAGTTGATGATTTAATACTTTTCTGACAGGCCCCACAACTGTGCCTTAAATTACATTTATAATAAAACGTTTTCAATTTCCTAATTTTTATGTCACACATTATAACACACACTTCCTTTTTTTTATGTTACTTTTATGTTGTGTAGAGTTGCAATGTCACAGCTACACATCGTGATAAACTTTTCCTGCAGCTTTGTACGAATTAAAATAAAAGCACCAGGGAACGAGTGCAGGGACTGAGGGTTGCTGTTGTACAGACTCTGAAGCCCGTTGCGGTAAAATTGTGATTTGGAGCTGTATAATAAAACTGATTAGATTTTGATTTGGAGGGACATCTTTACATAAGACAATACAAATTTAGCTCTTTAATTTCATATTAATGTGAAAGAAGATTGATGATGATTCACCATCTTTCTAACACAGTGCACAACGTCGATAAAATGCTCATCTTTCATTACCTGACATATCTAATTTAGCTCAAGTATGTGTCATGACAGTAACATTTTGCTTAAAATAGGTTTATCCTATTGTTATATGTTAAATTCATCATGTTCATGACTGCAAAATATTGTATCATAGAATTCTATCATGATACAGTAGTCACCCTCATTTCCCAAAGAAGTAGTTTAACACATTTTAACACGATCTTTCTGACTCATGAATCTAAATCTAACCACATTGTTTTTGTGCTTAAATTTAACCAAATCATGACATTACATAGTCACTTTTGCATTATCATAAGAGGAGACAGTCTTAAAGGATGGATCAGGGGGTGCAGATAAAAACTATATTGTTCTTCAACATAAATGAAAATGATAAACAAAGAATTCAATGCCATTTGTATCTATGTACAACAGCACATTCAGAGACAGGTGGCTCCTGTGCTTTGGCTCCAAAACTTATTGGTTTATTGATTGCGGACAACAACAAAAGCTGTTATAATGCAAAAAGTAAAAATGAAAAACATGTGGGCGTTGTCACAGAAAAGATCATCCACTATCTGTAACTGCTCATCCGGTTTAGGGTCGTGGGGGGCAGATTGAACTATCCCTGCCCACACACTGCACCACCACATGCAACAAACAGAATACATTTCTCTGTATGTTTTAATAAAAATGATGAGCAGCTCTTTGTTATTACAACTCATTCAACTGATGCACTAAACCCTAACTGTGACTATGAACCAGTGATGACTGAATACTACATTCAGTCTGAAATCTCAGTCAAAAACCTCCATCAAAATCTCTCTTGTATATCCATCCTGATGCAGAGACATAAGCCTGTGAATTGTCACACAGAGACAGTTCCGTTGATAATTGACTGAAGGAATGCCAGGCTCTTGCTGATGAACATGGAAACACTCCACTGTGCATCTCCAAATGGCTTTAGTGAGCTAATGGTGGTGTGGGAAAAATGAGCTCACATAAGGCTGGGGAGGTAATGTAGCTTCCAGCTCAGCTCATTTTCTCCAAACGAAAGACATAATCTGGACCCCCCGAAGGCCTCCAAGATTGAAAGCTTCACGAGTGGAAAGGCCAAATAAGTAAGAGAAATTAGATGTGAACCTGGGCCAACGTTTTCTCATTCCACTCCCACACCACACATCAGAGGCACTGACGCCATTCATGTGCTTACAATGAAGCAGTATAAAATAACAATCTGCATTTTTCTTTCCCACTTTCCTCACTTTTTTCCTCCCTTCTCTTTCCATCAGGTTTTGCTACAGAGGGCACAGACAGAAATGCAGAATGCTTGCGACAACTGCAGCACTTTCCATCTCTGCCCAGATGGACTGGCATCCAACTGTCTCAGCAGAACAGGCTTTCATTCCCACCAACAGCTCCTCTCCTCGCCTCCCCACTCCTGCTCAATGAAGCCGGCACAGCCAGAGTGCTGCAAGGGGTTTGAAGGCAGGAACAAAGACAAAACGGTACCATTGCAAGTATTTGTTGGGCACTGTTAGAAAACATTACAATACAACCAACCAAACCTAAGCTGAAATAAAATTGGCAATATTTCAAAAAGGATTTTCCATTTTTTTAGTTTTTAATCTCAATTAATTGGTAAAGTGATGCATTATAACACATTATGACAAAAAGAACATAATGTTTTTGTGTAATGTAGAATATGTGCTAATCATGCGTAACAGGAGAAAGAAAGCAAGCTGCACAAATTACAAGTAACAAGTAAGAAAAAAAAAGTTGCATAATACAGATTCAAATCCTTCCTGAATGAATCTGAATGAATTGAATTGAATGTAACAATGTAAAAATGTTGGGTTGAGCCAAAAAGTTTTACTTAATGATGGTAAATGGTCTGCACTACCTATTGGCACTTGAAGTGCTTCACACTGCTTCTTATTTAGCCATTCACACTCACAATCACGCACACTCATACACTGATAGGGGAGCTGCTATGCAGCCAACAGTCACCGGGAGCAACTAAGTTGGGGTTCATTGTCTTGTCAAGGACACTTCGACATTTGACCGGAGGATTGAACCAACAACTGTGAGATTGGTGACAACCGCTCTACCTTCCTGCGCCACAGTCGCTTCTTGCTGATGGAAGAAGCACTTGGTAAAGTCGTCTAAGCCCTCTTATAGACATTGGCAAACTGGTAAAAATGACATAAACTGTAAAAAAGAAAGTATTGTGTGGTGAATATACAGTGTACTGTAAAGGTGTCATGTTATCCCATTGGAGATGGGCTATGACTTGGCATAACACTTAACACAATAAATGTAACTAAATTCAGTTTAATTCAATGTAATAATATAGCCATAAAGAATTATGTCCATATATTTACAAAAACAAGACATGTAAAAGAGCTACTACAAAGATAAATTAAGTAGACAACACACAGAAGTCTGCATTGTGTTCTGCTGTCTTACCTGAGTATTACAGTAATCTCAACCACCTAAAACAAACACAGGTGTCAGTGAAGGGCAAACTAATCTTTTCCCTTCACTTTCTTTATATGACATGTCTAGCACTACACTGCAGAATGTGAATCTGGACACCCTTTCCCTGGCTGATCCCTCAGGACCCACAGCCCCTTCCAGCTCCACATAGGCAGCCCCATGCATTATGCATCACTATCCAGGCCTGTTTTGGATCAGAAAAGTAAAAAAAAAAAAAAAAACTGAGAGAAACACACAGCGTCCTGTGCTCCTGCAGTCAGTCCCACAGTTGCTCATGTGTCTGTGGAAAATATGGGCTCGTTTTGACTGTACAGAATTACCAAGAGGAAAACATAAAATATTTAGTACTGTCATCCCCTTCTTTCCCTCCCGACTTTCCAGCTCAAACTTCCTGCGGGAAAAAGTCAAAAAAGATGACAGAGGGCTTAGAGTATGTTTCCTTGTATTATTTTCTTCTTTCTGGGGGTGGCTGTGTGTAAGGAAACACCACATGGATTGGTGGAAGGCGGGATCAGAAGAGTTTGCCCCTGGGGACTCACACGTGGAACATGGGACTTGATTTATACTCCTTAAAGTGGTGGCAATGGGTGCAGAATGGTAACAGTATAGATTCAACCAGGCATGCAGGAGAATGATGATGGTTCGACAGATGAGGCATTTAACATGTATAAATATACAATGAACCGCTGTCGCGCATTTACAGAACATGCATTTACATGCATACATTCATGACAGGCTACCAATTTTTTAGACCATTTGTTCGAAGCAGCACACCTTCACACAGGGTGACCTTGACACAGACGAAGTCTCCACAGGTACCTTGCTTTAAGAATGTTTGTATGGCATCTGAATGGACCTCATCTATTGACATCAAGGCTGTCCAACAGGCAGACCTATTATTTTCTGCTCTCCAAAGGACTGCACACTGTTGGGGAGTGTATAAAGGCCATAAAAATGGACTTGCACTCCCTCAGCTTTTGTCCACTGTCTGAAATTTTAAAGCTTTTTGAATATGAAAAATGTATTTCCTGTGTGTTTGTGTGTGTAGGCATGCATTCGTTGTGAATGGCTAGTTTTAGCTTGTACTGACGCATGTCACACCACTGTTGGGCTTCTTTTTTTCCAGAAAGGCTTCCACGAGGAGGATAAAAGCAAAAATCACTCAATTGTTGGGGACCACTGGGACTCTTTCAATTCTCACAGGGACATCAAAGCACACAGCAAGACGTTGCACTATTAGAGTCCATGGGTGGGATGAAAATATATTACAAATATATCTACACTCTGCTGAAATCCATGGCTGGGGTTTCATAAAAAAGAGCAGTGTCTCTCAATCATTTGTGTCCTGTGGGGGATTCTGATTAATCTAACCTTTGATGTTTTAAAACAATAGGGAGGAGGAAGAGAAGAAAGAAATGAGGGGCAGATATGGTGGATGCATGAGGATGTAAAGACTAATAATGAAGCAAATTGAATTGAACAACCAAAATGTTAAAATGACTGCAATGCACGTAATGCAGGATGTAGGTGAACACACAACATCCTGTTAAAAGATTAGCTTGAGATAAATTGGTACAATACTCAGCTCTCAAGGGGACCCGGAAGCCATAAAGTGTCACAGGACATACAAATGTGGTACTCCTACACACACTGTTGACCACAGTACATGATTTGTGTTTACAATGCCACGTATGTGTCTGCTGTTGTGAAACACATATGTAGGAAGTTGTGACATGCACTGTAGTTGGGCAGAGATGTTGAAACACATTAGACACACACATGTGAAATCAAAACCCATGGGAAAATGCAATTGCAGTGTGTGTGTGTGTTTGTGTGTGTGTGTGTGTGAAATGCAGAATTATATATGAGTTAGCTGTCATGTATTATTAATACTTCCCCAATGAAATACAGTGCACATGTGTAAGCAGTGTGCAAGTGCAAGTACATGCTGTCCCTCTTGCTTGATTTTTACTGTAAACCAGTTATTTCCACTCTTTAACCTGTTTTTTTTTTAAATTACAAAGTCTTTTCAATTTACCTGACGAAAGCAACAAACCAGAAAGAGTGGATTTCTGACAAGTGGGCCTCCCAGTTAACAGATGGCTGGGTGTCATCTTAACTTTGATCACAGTAAAACATGTGGCACTTCTTTGCACAGAGCACAGGATATTGCCACCTCTGTAAATGGGGGCTTTCACTCATATGCAGCAACATTGCCTCAGTGTGGTGAAATAAATAAAAGTCCATAAAACCCTGAAATCGAGTTGTGAACGTTGAGAAAAAAAGTATTTCAACATCTCTATACAGATATCCAGTGGCCTAACCACTGATATACATACAACTAACAGATTATTTTCCCTTTCCTTTGGTAATTTTTAATATAAATATGTACCTCCATCATTGGATGTCTGCATTTTAGGTGTACAAACAGCCCTGTATCACAGGAGTAATGCATTAAAAAAGTCATAATGGGCTTGAGTATTGTAGTAACAAATCTGCAGACTTGCTGCATCAGGACTGTGTGGATGTGGTTTTAATCATTGACAGTTCTGGCAACATAAACAGACAAAACAAACATGATCACAAAAATGGTGCATTCTCTAAGTATACTGTGGCACCAACTGTAGTAATAAACTACTATTGTACAGCATAAAAACACCAATTATTTGACTGTTGTATTAAAAGTATTACGTTCTTAAGGAAATGTGTACTTTTTTCTATTTACTATTTACTATTACTGAAGATACTACAGTCACTATTTTTAAAATGAATATGACAAATAAGACATACTGTTTAAAGATGTATATTAATTTAAAAATTAATATGTATAACTATGGAGTAGCATTTGAATGTTTGGCTTTAAAGCTGCTTTCCTTGATCTAGCCATTTTTTGGCAACTGGAGAGCAGAATGAGATTCTAACAACACATCACTAAAATAGTTTGTTTACACAAGAACATATTTCTTTTAATTCTATACATTTGCTGCTGCTATATATGGTTTAATTTTAATTTGCAATAAGATTTATTTTGCTCCTTATGATAAAATCCTCAAAGCAATAGAGATGTGGTTCAGAAATGTCTGTTTTCAGTGCAGCAACATTGGGAACTGAAGAAACTTATCTGTCTGTCACACGCACGCGCGCACACACACACACACACACACACACACACACACACACACACACACACACACACACACACACACACAATAAATTTTCTTCATGTAATGGAACCAGTGGTTGAGGTTCTGTGGCAGGATGCTACAACATTGCTGGTCGCTACAACATTTTTTGATCTAGAAGAGTGAATTTGAAACCACATTCAGTTATCCTGACGAGGGGCCAGGCATGGGTAAACTTTATTGACATAATAATCTTTGTCTCTCTTTACATGTTTTTATTCTTTTGTCATGTAGTGGGAAATTGACTTAATGATTTGGCTGACTGAACATCTTACAGGGGCCAGGACAGACTCAATCATTTAGTACTTTTCTCTGTGACAGTTTCACAAAATTAAAAGTTACTTTTCTAGGCTGAGGGACAGTTTCACAGACACAAAACCACCAGGGTTTAAAGATTCACACCGGAAAGAGTAAAAACTGACCTTGTTTGTAGTCAGAGGTGTCTTGTGAACAGTTATATAGAAGTGTGCAGCACAGCATCTTTGTTGCAGTATCCTGAGTGGCTTAAGGACTGAGGCTTAAGGACTGAGGTGGCAAAATGTTTGGTCATGGATTTGGTCATTGCCTAATTGAAAGATAAGTGTTACATTCTATCAAATCTTAATGTGCTCTGATAAACAATAGAACACACAGTGTGCCTGACCTTTAACCCTCCACATACTACCACATCGCCACATCAAATTGCTGTTACAGATAAGTAGATAAGGCACTGTAGCGTTGCACTTGTGAAATGGTGTCATAACCACAGCTTTTTTGTTTTTTTACTGTACACTCTTTGAGAGTGCTTAAGCTCCCTTTAAAGGGATCCTGAGAACAAACTGTGTTGATCTGTTACGAGACACCCTCTGTTGATGTGTGGGAGAAGGAACAGTAACGAGACGTATCGAATGACAATTCAAGATCAATTTCAGATCTGCAATAGATAACAAACTATGGTCTAGTGGTAACACAGTAACCTTTAAACAAACCAACCAGGAACTCTGCAAACAACGTGCACCTCAGACATTCACATGACCCCACACACTGTAGCATAATTACAAGCTGTGCACATGCACTCGCACTCTGTTGCTGGTAAAGTACCTTCAGATAGTTAAAGCATAGGAATTTGAACTTGACTTTTCTTGACTTTTCTTGACTTCTGCACATTAAGGGCTTTCAGGGCTTCAGTCAGTTCAGGGCTTACATATGAGTCAACACATTTTCTTCTATTGAACTTAAAAACTTTGTTCCCAGAGATCACAACAGACAGAAAACCTTCTAGTACAGACCCTGAAGAGATATGAACTTACAGCAGGAGCAGGCAGCTGAGGTACTGTAGTCAGCACCCAGCTTTGCCTCTGCTTCTCTCCATCTTTTCTTAATTCCAGTACATTAGAATGAGTAATTGTTTATTCCTGGCCTGCTGAGGAAGTGGATAATAAAAAAGAGTTGTATCAGACTCTTTATGTGCAGCCAAGTCAGTGTAAACATACTTAATTAACAGATGCAAAACTGTTATATAAATGCAGCAAATGTTTCTCACATTCAACATGCTTACAATAGTGAAGGAGTGTGTTCACATTGCATTCACATGTATATAAACGGAGACATAACCTAACCTTAACTTACACCTAACCTCACCCTGACCCTAAAGTCATCAATAATCCAATGATTTCAGCAATGACCTCACAGTTTGGGTCCCACAATGTGAGTTATATATTGTTATAGTTATACACACACACACACACAAACTCAGTCACTATCCAAAGCAAATTATCAGGTGGACCCTGTCCTTTGGTCCACGCACACATACACACACCCAAACACACAGTGTATATAAAGGGCTGGGCCCTTGAACTGTCTCTCTCAGTGTGACAAACAAACCTAAAGGAAAACTGCTTCCTACCGTCACACGCCATTCAAAAATGCCTGCAAACTACAATGGACGCTGGGAGATGGTGAGCAATGAGAACTTTGAGGAAGTCATGAAGGCCCTTGGTGAGTTCTACTACGACTACCAGATTAAGCCATAATGACATAGAGGGGGGCGGTGTGACTTGTGTCGATTAGACGCTTACATGTAAAGATGCAGCAAAGTAAAGAGGAAGGCCTGAGCAAAAAATGACATAAAGGACGGAGTGAGAGAGCAGCAACGTGAATAAAGTAGAGGGGAGTGGGGGGAAGTCTGTGGCACTGCTTCATTTCCTCATTGAGCTGCTGTCAGGCCAAGTTAACCTCCACTCTGTTAGCGGTTGCCATCTGTTACCACGCCAAATAAATATTGATTCACTCCTTTCTGCATTTTTATCCCTGTGATCCGCAGAAAAGGAAGACAGATTCTGAGCCTGGATCAGGCAGCAGACCAGCTCGTCACTTATAAAAAGAAAACAGAGAGAGAGGGAGAGAGAGAGAGAGGCGCCAGCACTTGACTGGTCTCTCCTCCTTGTTGTGCGTCATCGCTGGGGCCAAGAAACACTTTCATTATTCACGACTTTATCTGCAATTCAAAAACAACCACACCGCAGTCAGCTCACACAAAATCCGGGAAATCCTAAATGGCGCACCTCATATTCAGTGAGCAAAGAGCGAAATTACATCCTTATGGAAATGGATCAAAAATATCATTTAGATAGGTAAATGTAGGGGACCTCATCTTTAACAGTGAGGGGAAGAAATTGAATTTTCAGTTTAGGGCAAATGGGATATGAATATATAAACAGTCAGGATGGGTGGTGCTCCCATGCTGAGCAGGGTGGAGAAAATATCTAGGCCTATTACAAGTCAGGCCAAGGTCATTTTTAAAGGGTATAAATGAGGCTGTCACATGAACCAGTGTGTGAGGAATCATAATAAGTGGCCTGTGGTGTCATGTTTGTCTGTGGATGTGTGCTTTTGGTGTTTGGGCACCTAATAATCGAATGTGTAAAAAGTCAAACTGCACACCAAACCAGGAAAACACTTTCCATAAAGCTCCTGCGAGTGGGACTGATTCACAATGCGATCAGTCCAGCATTCAGTTCTATTCAGTTTAGGTTTCTTATCATGCTTGCAGACATCGACTTTGCCACCAGAAAGATAGCTACCCACCTGCATCAGACCAAAGTGATTGTCCAGAATGGTGACAAGTTTGAAACAAAGACCCTGAGCACCTTCAGAAACTATGAGGTCAACTTCACCGTGGGAGAGGAGTTTGAGGAGCAAACAAAGGGCCTAGACAACAGAAAGGTCAAGGTGGGAGTGTTTGCTGTATTATTTTACAATTTCTCTCTAAATCATATATGTAAAGTGTGCCTAAGTGTGGCCCAATCATGATAGAAAATCACCACAGATACACTGCTCAACATTTGTATGCTTCTGTGGTGATATAACAGACACTGGTTACCTGGGATGGAGACAAGCTGGTATGTGTTCAGAAGGGGGAGAAGGAAAATCGAGGCTGGAAACACTGGATCGAAGGAGACTTGCTACACCTGGTGAGAAAAAGCAAAATAACTGCATACCACGTGAGACAGAAAGGAAAAAAAGATTTGACAGGCATTGAAAAGTTCCCCTGTGATCACAGCTGCACAGCTGCAGCACAACTGGCAGTTTGTCCCACGTTTGGCAACATTAAATAATGGAGTTAACATCAAAAATCAGCATCAAAGGAAACCAGACGTTGTCTCTTCTCTTTCTTGGTGAAAACTTTAACAGTGCGAGAGTAGATTACACTGATTTTTCTCACATCTTCTGGCTATAATGATAAAAAGATAAGTCATTATCTAAATCACAGGGATCTAAGCTCAGCCAGTTTATGTAACTATAAGTGATATTTGTTGCATCATGTTGGACTCAGTGTAAAGGTCTCTCCTCTCTTTCAGGAAATCACTGTGGTCGATAAAGTCTGCCACCAAGTATTCAAGAAGGCCCAATAACCTGGAAAAATAAAGTTTAGAATTTATCTGCACTAAACTGTTGGCCTTGTTGCATGTTGCTGTCTATTTATAATGTAATTGTAACTAAGTGTAATACATTGATTTCACACCACTTTTTTAAAGCAACTGTGATGAACCTGTAATAAATTAATTAAGTAAAATGTTTATTTAATAGCATTTTTTAAATAAAAAAGTATGCACTAAAGCGATTGATGGGTTCACATATTAAGGTCCAGCATTCAATACCTATTGTTCTCATAGTCAAGTGCAAACATGAAAACATTATCGGTGGAGTTGGTTTTTAAAGTTATTTTTGTTTTGTTTTTGAGATTATTACCTATAATTGACATATTTTTGCATTTGCTTTGACTAAAGCAAACAACCCATTAAATGAATCCTGTATTTGGTGCAGTTTAGAACAAGCTCACAGGTACCACATGCTCTCCTCCTCTGCCGGAGCCACGTGGCTAAAATAAGCTACAAAATGAACCGGATGATCCTTGCACAATTCAAATTTTATTGCAAGTACTCAGTTATTATGATAATGTACAGTGTCGTGTGTGTATATACATAGTTTACATTAGCTATAAATGTGTAATTAGTTGCCATTTTTTAGTGGTATGAACTGAAGTTTATTTCGAAATCCAATACCGGAAGTGGTTTTGTTCATGTTCCAATGTACTTGATTACGAAAAGTTCTCCGACTTCCACGGAAACGGCCTGTTTTTACTGGTCAGAACCGCAGAGACTCACATACTAAATACCGTATCAGAAGTTTTGTCTTTGCTTGTTATTTTATCGGTGGTACTGTGTGCACACAATGACTTATAGCCTTGAAATAATTAGGAGCGTTAATTCTATGAAAACCTTCAAAAGCCATACGTTCAGCAAAGCCAGAATAGAAAATAAAAGTTACTGCTGGAGCAGTATGTAACATTAAAGGGCATATATTTATAATTATATTTTGTTAGGTTAAGACATTAGAAAAGACAGAAAATAATGTAAATGAGCTTATATTTAATATCTGAGAAATAAATATAATCTATATATAATAAATAAATACATCTAATTTGAGAATCGTGGCTCAGTTCACTGAAGTTGCATTTTCATTGCTCCAAGAGTCATTTTTAGAGGGGAAAGACTTTTTAAAGTTTAGTTTTCCACACTATTAAATACAAAATCTTATGGTAAAAATTGAGCTATGTTGGGTCACCATAGCACTGATGGATACTAGGTTAGCGTGACCCAGTGCCACCCAGTATCCATAGGTACTGTCACCAGTTGAACCCAGAACAATGAGCAAATGCACTTTCACATCATTTTCTTGTCTCTTCAGGATGAAATGCACATCTGTGTGTTTAATTACAACACTCTGGAGAGAGTAAACACACGCACACACTCACTCTCACACAAACAAACACACACACACACACACACAGAGTGATTACAGGAGCACAGGAAGGAATTGCTTTAGAGAACAAACAAAAGTGCTGTTATTCATTTTAAATATAGATAAATGAGATAAAAATTAGGGAAAGACAGGGATTATATGACATATGGTTTCAATTTTGAAGAACACTACCACTAATAAAACCACTTTGATGAGATACGGGCTGGTCTTATTGATTTTTCCATACTAATAAAATTTTCAGTTCTCCACACTTATAAAAACCTAAATTTGTAATTAACTGTAACTTGAGTTTGTCCACTCGTTGCTGGACGCACTTACATGCACAATGAAAGCTACTTTGTTGTAGGTTTGGCAAATGGGCTCCAACACTCCCAAGGGAGTGAACTGTAGTGATGGCTACAGTGGAGGGATAAGCCGAGGCTGACGACCACCTGATCAAGATCAGGTATCCACTCTCACATAATACTCTGCAGCATGTTTTTAAAAACATGCATCTTAAATATGAAAAAGTGAGAGATCATCAAGTACTTTTGTGTACTTTTGGACAACATATTCAACAATACACCAAAACTAACATCTAAAAGCTTTATCGTAATAATGGTTTTCTATCCCACCTGCTGGGTTTTCTCCAAGTCTAAATGTTTCATAAGTGAACAGACAACACAATCTTTGTACAATACATATTAACAAAAAGCCTTTTTCTTTACTCTTAACTTTCTAATTAAAAAAATTGCATATTATGTAACTGTTTACAGAAGGACAGCAGAATCATAGAAATGCATTTATATTAGTCTGCTTTTTCATCAGTTTCTATTGCGTCAAGTAAATTTGCTGGTTTTCAAACGTTTCATACTGTGTAAGTCAAGTGTGTCTGAAATAAAGCATACGAGGCACACACCAGTGCGGTAGTATGTGCACATTTGTTTTTGTGAATACTAATTCATAATAATTTACACAAAGCAGTTTAGATATATTACATGTGTTGTGTGTCTTTATCAACTACAACAAAACTTGTGTTCACGTCCAGAACGTGACCTGCGCCAGCTTTCACCCTGAGCTGCTAATCATCCTCACAGGCTATGATAAGTTTGATATTTTTTATAAAGCAGTTTGAAACAACATAAACACAGCCAGTATGCAGCCAAAGTTATGTACATTTTTGTAAGGATTTAACTCCGTATCATTTACTTAGGCACTGTTCAATCGTGGCACTCCAACATTTACCGACTAGAAAACACACACACCATGGAGCGGGTGTGGTGTATGTGCAGCTCCAAGAAAGTGGCTTTGGGCTATGATGAAGGCAGCATCATCACCAAGGTACACTGTGTGGTTATAGCACTTCTTACCAGAGCACTGTCTATATTCCTTACTTTTTCTTATTTTCTAACAATGGGATCCTGATGGCTGCAGCCAAATTGAACGTTAAAGTTACATTTTAAACTGTTAGCAGTACTTCAGGTTGTTAATACCCACAAATCCCCAGAGAAGATAGAGGACATGACCTCTCTATGCTCGGCAGCAGCTAAAGGCAATCACGCAATATACTGTACCCTCAGTTAGATGTTATGATATAATAGACTGCTGTGTGTAAGCTGAAGGAATATTTGTATCATCCTCGTTGTTCCCCTCCCTCTTTGTTGCAGCTGGGGCGGGCCGGTTGTGTCAATGGACTCCAGTGGAAAGGTCATGTGGGCACACCACTCTGAGGTGCAACAGGCTAATCTGAAGGCTAGGGCAGAGGCTGAGGTCAGGGATGGGGAGAGGCTGTCGATGGGCGTCAAAGACATGGGCAACTGTGAGATTTACCCTCAGACTATCCAGCAAAGCCCAAATGGGAGATGAGACACCAGACTTTGGTGATTTGCCTGTGTCACATACATTTGGTTGCTATGGCTAAATTCGTAAATGAGTGATTTATGTCTAAATGAATCTTGGGAGGTACTTTATCTCACCACAGTGTAATTCTAAGTGGTAAGTGCAGGTAACAAAAAGGTGATTCATGACGGGCTATCTACACGGTTGCTGATGTTTTTAGAGACCTGTATCAGTTTTAGTTATGGTAACAAAATATGATTTAGTATTCAGAAGTGTTTAGTATATTTGAAGGTTTGTAGTGGTGTGCGGAGATGGGGCTGTATATCATCTAGACTGCCATGGCCTTGGGGAACAAGAGCTTTGGCTCAGCTCAAGAGATTGTCTGGGCACATGATTCATGTCATCTCCAGTCCTAAAGTAGGTTGTCATTATGAGAAATCCAGTTATTAAATTATTACCATTTTCTATCAGCATAAAAATACAAGTACACTACAACTACTCTTTTCAAATACATTTTAATTTACTGTGTACTGTGTGTTATATTTATAGGCACGCCATAAGGGAAGGCACTAAAAACCACTATGGTCAAAATATTCAAGAGAAGACAGCTTTGACTTTGGTTTAGAAGGTGAATTTCCCATCCTAATATGTTGTTTGTTGTCACAACTTGTGTGTGTGGACACTGTTTTTGTGTACACACCTGTGTCTAATGCTCAGCATCCTGCTGTGTTACAGGTATCTTTGGTGGCTTCCTGCTGGGAGGGAGGTCAAACAGTGGCCTGGCCTTTTACGACCGGGAGACTTCTGATCGGATTCCCACATTGAGATTCAACCCAAGCATTACAGTTATACTTTTATGTGTGTGTGTGTACTTTGGTCTTTGATTTATTTGGTCTTCTTTTAAATCTTTCTTTGTCTAGATCTTCTGGTCTGAGTCTGGGGAGCTGGGTGTGCATCGTTACAGATGAGTCTTTCTTTGTGCTGCGCTTTCTGCTTGAGAGAGTCTCAGCAACTTAGGAGTCCAAGGGATAGATGACAAAGGATGAGATAGAGGTAGGTATCGGTATGTATAGATAGATGAGATAGGTATAGAGAATGACATAGATGCGTTCGAGGTCAGATATGCATATCTATCCCTAAAAGACATTCAAGACATTTTAATTTTGCAGAACACACTGTAAACACACGATCATGTCCATTGATCATGCAAATGTTTTTGCATCTAATTTACTGATACAACTTTGAAATATGAATTTCTGGAAGATGCAGGTAGCCTGTAGATGAACTATGTTGGAAGGAAGCTCTCTCTCTCTCTCTCTCTCTCTTTTGCACTTTCTTTCAAATTATATGATTGTTTCTGTCTTTCTTGTTATGTCCTGCCAGGTGCTAGGAGAGTTCCCAGAGGTGGTGCAGACAGGAGCATGGGTCGAGACCGCTTCATCTACACCAGCTCTGTCAACAGACTCAACTATTATGTTGGGGGAGAAATCATCACCATTGCTCACATGGACAGGTACAATGCACCAATAATTGCAAACACATAAATGATAGGCCGGCAAGCCCATTTTGGCTTATTCATTTATTTATTCAGTCATGTCAGCAGTATGTTGCAGAATTCTCTTTTCAGCCGTGTTACAGCACAAAATTCACTCTATGGCTTGGTGTGTCATGCATTTACACTCCAGTAAATTTGAAACATGACAAAATATGTTTAACAAAGTGCCTTAAAACTGGTCTTTCTCTGGTGCAGGACTTTGTACCTGCTGGGCTATACTCCCCAGGACTACAGGCTTTACATCATCTGAACGTCATCAGCTACTCCCTGCTGCTTTCTGTGTTGGAATATCAGACCGCTGAAACAAAGAAGGACGTCATTATGGCTTACATCATTTCCAGGGAGCAGAGGACACAGGGTAGCCGACTTCTTGGAGAAATAGGTATGTTTGCCCTCTAATCTTTGTGCCGCTTAGTGGTTTTTATTTCAGCTTTAACTGAGTATAAATCAGGATTTGGATCAATGTGTAATTTACAGAACATCAGGCAGCCTCATGCAGAAAATCCCTCTGGGCAGAATTCTTGTATGTTTCTTTTAAACTGTGTTTTCTAGGGAATTTGCCTCTCATGCAGCCTCTGATAGTTGCACTTTGTCACATTCACATATGTAGTTCACACATTTGCATTAAATTTAAAAACTCTTCTTCTTCTATCTTTGACCAGTGTGCTTCTCACAGTATGTGAAATTGAAAGATTTTTATTGTGTACTTGTTTATATTGTATAGGGCTTCAGATAGCTGGCCCTGGCTCTGTCCACTGACCCAGAACACAAGTTTGAACTTGCTCTGCAGCTGGGAGAGATCAAGATAGCCTATCAGCTGGCTCTGGAGGCAGAGGTTAGATCATAATACACACATACACAAAAACAAGTTAACCTAACAAACATAACCATGTTTGGACATTCAATATAGGTTATGATTAAGGACACTGTTAGCACACAGTCGTTTTGGAGGAATATTGTTAATGTGTAATATGCAGGATAATGTATACAGAATCTGTCACTTTACTTGTAAAATATGAGATATAACTTACTAGCATTCTTTGGAAATGTTTTGCGGTCTGCTGTTGTTGAGATCCATGCTTTTCTGTCCAGTGCTAATCCTCTCTCCTGTCTCTTTGGCACCTCAGCATGTGGGGCTTCAGTCAGAGCAGAAATGGAAGCAGCTGGTAGAGCTTGCTACTGCACAGTGCCAGTTTAGCTTGGCCCAAGAGTGTCTGCACCAAGCTCAGGATTACGGGGGATTATTGCTGCTGGCCACAGCCTCGGGCAATGTCGACACGATGCGCAAACTGTCCGAAAGGGGCAGCTAGGGACGGAAAGACCAATGTGGCCTTCCTCACCTACATTTTGCAGGGCATGTAGGTGGAAGGAGAGGACTTGGAGAGGGAAGACAGATGTTCATGTTTCGATCAACGTGCTTACATTTTTTCCACTTTTTTTATTTGATCAATTTTTGTCATGTCCATCATTTGCCTTTGTCCAGACTGGACAAATGTCTGGACCTTCTCATCAAAACAAATCCATTGCCAGAGGCTGCATTCCTGGCAAGGACATATCTGCCCAGCCATGTGTCAAGGTAAAGAAAAAAAATACTCTAGTGTACTGGATGTATCGGTTCATAGATTGAACCTAATGCCTCCAATTTGTAATTCCCAGAGGAAGTTTCACAAGATTATCAAATTAAGTGAAACTTTTGTTTTCTTTTTAAGGTAGGGTAAGGTAAGATCTATATCTGAGAGTTTTCTACGCATCACAGCTGAAATGTACACAGTTCTTTTCCTCCAGGTTGGTCAAGCTGTGGAAGCAAAGTCTGCTCAAGGTCAACCAGAAGGCAGCAGATGCTCTGGCTGACCCTACCCAGTACAGCAGCCTGTTCACTGGCCTCCAGCAAGCCTTGATGGCTGAGCAGTACCTCATGTCAAGCCCGCTGCTCATCGTGCACAGTGGAAGTTAGTATATGAAGGAGAATTGGGACTTTTTCCTCACCTTATGAATTGCTGTCCATACTTTAAGCATAAGAAAGCTTTTTGATAACTTCCTGTCGCTTTACTTCCCAGCCAAATGAAAACTATAATGTCCTGGAGGAATCTGCAGGTCTTGTTTGTAAAGAAGAGGTCAATGAGCCACCGGTGAGGACCAGAATTGTCATCTCTTGATTACTGCATGATGACAATGTTTACAAGATCAATGGCAAAAAACTCCACAAACATTTAAAAATCCTTTCTATTGCAGCCAGTGAAACAGCTGACAAGCCTCTTGTTATACACAGTGCCACAGCTCCCTCTTGTGTCCAACCAAATAGAGAACAAAAATTGCACTAGCATTGTTTCTCTATCCATAAATGCTCTGACATATCTGAATTAAGCCACACAAATAACACGTCTGAATGACCATGAGCCAGCTATGGAAAGATTGCAGGTGAATAAAATTATTTTACACAGCAGTAGCAGAAGCAGCCACGGCTCCAGGACCAGCAGCAGGAGCTCTTACAAACAAAAATGAAAATTATTGACAATTTCAAAAAAAGTAGATTGAGTCCCAAGAGCATCCTGTCACCATAGCAGAAGAGCATGTTGGACCAAAACAAGCTGTCTCTTCTGAGGTATCAGCCCTTGAAACACTGATGGACATCGTCACTAAATCAGAGAAGGCTTTGGCTTCTGCAGAGGACTATCACCACAGTGAAGAGCCAGAGATGGTACAATACGGTCCTATTGAAGATGGCAGATCTTTAGTTGAGAAAGATATTCAGGAAATGTCTCCAGTAACTGAAGCAGTCTCTGCTGCCTGTGGTTCTGAAGCATCTTAAACATACAAGGAACCAAGTGAACAATGGTAACAGAAACCATAGCAGTAAAAAAAGTCCTAGTTGACATTGGTCTGACACTTGATACAAAATTGTCAGAATATGTAGCAACTGGAGAAATGTCTGTTCCTGGAAACAGATGTCTCTCTTCAGATACAATGCGATCATAGATTTTACAGCAGAGGAATGTGTCTCAGAAACTGTACCATCACCACCAACAGTGGAGGAGCTTATCTCTTTCCAAATTACCCTGTACAGCCAGTTTAGTGTCAGAGGCATCTGTCTCTCCCAAGAGCTTTCCACATTTCTACTGCCAGACTCACTTGAAGATAAAATGCCAGTGTTGGAGCAAGTCCCAACACAAATATCAGAACAAGAGATACAGCAGAAGGCTTCCCCAATAAAGCCAGAGGACAACCTGGAGGTTTCCCTGGAGCCTGAAGTTTTATCCCCAGCGGCAGCTCCCACAGACGTGAACATAGCAGAGGAGGAGGAGGCGGCGGCCTGAATGTGCAGAGGAACCTTTAGAGCATCTTGAGGCAAAATTCTAGCATTCATTTCTGTGACAAAAACAACATTAATAATGGCACAGATATTAAATATCTATGTGTGTCTCTTGGCACTGAAGCACTGAACCACCAACAGCCCTTTCCCTTCCCCAGCTGTGCAGTGCCAGTCCAAGCCTGGTAGAAATTGGGGAGGGATGCTTCATGAAGGGCATCCGGTGTAAAAACTGCCAAATCAACATGTGGACAACGATCCACTGTGGCGCCCCTGAACTCACTGGATAAGCTCAAAGGACAAAAAATAAAAATTTAAATATCTATTTGTAGAGAGTGATAGCTTTTTGCCCTTGATACAAAATGATAACGATGCCTCTTCACTTCCACACACAAATAACTTTCCATCTATAGGACCTGGATGATCTGGACGACAGACGAAACAACAAATGGGCATCACTTTACAGTATCCAGAAAAAACACTGGTACCATTTTGTTTCTCACTTATAAATTCCTAAAGCTCTACCTACACACTTAATTATGCTTTATGATTGTGACAATAAAGAATCTCACAGCCTTAAAAGCTCTCTGTTGATCAGAGTGTTAAATATTCAGACCTCAAGATACTAATACCCCAAAATATAAGTACAAAGATTTTTTATTTTGTTATGTACATTATTTGAATTGAGACATCAGGTTTGACTTGGAGCTTCACATGTAACACATATATGAACCTTCCATGAAAAAAACCCCCCACAAAGTTATAACATTGTACAAGTTGTTTCGAAGCCAATTCCTTATGTTGATGGTGGTAAAGTGTTTGGCGTTTCCTCATGGTCATGAAGCACATATTACTCTTCAAACCGTGAAAACATGCTGCCATATATTACACAGTGTGTGTGTGTATGTGTGTGTGTGTGTGTGTGTGTGTGTGTGGGGGGGGGGGGGGGGGGGGGGGGGGGGGCACAGTATGTTTGAAGCTGATTTTCCATCTAAGAGTGTGTTCATCAAGCAGCAGAGCTCTTGGCAGCTGTCTGTTCATTTGCTTGCAGGGCCAGCTCAATGTAGCCTGACCTCTGGGACTCCTTCTGGGCATAGAGCTGCAAGGACAAGGGTCAAAGGTCAGCAAAATCAAGCAGGAGAGAAATGTCACTCTAATTATTTTGAGGCTACGGCTGTGCGCATACAAGCTGTGGGAAAAAATTTAAAATAAAAAAAGTACAATCACAGTATTTATGCCTAATAAAACACAGCCTAGAAAGAACTCCACGGTCTACCATGACTAAATGAGAGACTTTCCGTGACAGTGTCTGTAACAGACAGATACACATTTGTGTCTCCTGCTGCTAACCTTTCACATTAAATGGCTGTCATTTTCAATGTCCTTTCTCAGCGCTTCAAGGCCAAGGAGCTGTTAGGACTAATATGCTCTGATGTGCCCTGGGTTTGGCCCCACAGTTCCCACAATGTAGGAAAACCCAAACTTCTCACAAGAAACTTTAGATGAGATGGGCTTGCCTTGACCTTTCAAGAACTACACTGACCCTTCATTTAACCTAATACCTTCAAGACACAACTTAAATGACCTGGAAAATTTCAGGATCAAATATCAATGATTATGCATACACACACAACCAAGTCAATAAAAGTGTTACGCAAAGTCAGCAGATTCAGATTTAAATTGTTGTCACCTTAAGCAAGTCCGTTCCAGTAGCCTGCTGGCTGGCAGCTTCCTTGGCCGATTCACTCTGGGGGTGCACCATGTGGAACAGAGAAACTAGGCTCACAGCATCCTGGAGCCTGGAAAAAAAAATTAGAAGGTCTACTAGCAGAGAGTGGGTATAGTACCAGTGTGATGTGGCTGAACTGAAACAGTGACTTCACCAATTAGTAACTTTCTTCCGATGGTTCTAGTTTGAGGACTACTAAGCAAATAAGTGAATAAAGTTTATTTAAATAGCACAGCTCTACATCCAAAAATCACAAAATGCTTCACAATACTAAAAAAAATGGGTAAAAAAAGTTTTTTAAACAAGTACATACATACAAAATAACTGGAAAAAGACCAGCAAGGCAAGTTGAAACAGATGGGTCTTGAGCTTCTTTTTTAAAATTCAAGTCCAATGGGAAAGAATTCCAGAGTTTCAGAGCCACAAGTTCAAAAGCAGAGTCTCTTAGTTATGAGTCTGGAGCCAGGATCAGTGATCAGAGGACCTTAGAGACTTGCTTGTGATGTACGGCTGCAGTAGATTTTTAATCAGTGCGTTTACACGCACCGAGCTACTCAGAGAAACCAGCCTTCTCGGTGAATGATGTTTACATGAACTTAGGAAACCTGGTGACTGGAAATCAGCATATACATGCAGCAGAATAGTAACCTGACTTCTCTTCCAACACCGACTAACTCTGGAACCCAGGCACGCAGTTTTTAACTCTATAGTGAGAGAAAAGGCTGCTTTCAGACTTGTGTGTATGCATGTTTGTGTTTATGTCTCAGTAGAGTGACAGTGCAGGGGGCATAAAGGAAAAAAAAAAGGGGAGACACAAAATGCTGATCCATCCACAACCGTGACTGTCAGAATATAAAAACATCCCTTGGGAGCGTGACTTATTTAGGCTTCTATGAAGTTTAAACGCTTTACGCAGACTTTGTTTAAAAAGCGAGGCTGCATCCCCCATTAATCTCTCATTTCATTCATTCTTTCACTCAGCTGCATGTTCCTATCTGCAGCCTTTTGTTACACACTTCACAGTTGGAGGAAGACCATTAGAAACCTGGTTATGCGTATATATGGCAAAGGAATCAGCACTAATCTTTTTACGTAAGTCAATGTGCATCGTGCGCCTGATCATGTAGGAATGTAAAGTAATCAGAAGGATGTTAAACTGGATTCTGAAATTAGACTGCATGTATTTGAATGGTATTTAACCTTACTCTGCATTCCATATATTAAACCATCTCTCTGCTTCTAGATTGAAAACTTCCCCAGATGATGAAATCAGGAGTATGTCAGCCAGAACCAGTAGACTATTAAATAAGAAAGGCAAAAGGAAGTGTAGAACTAAACCTTATGTAGACCCCAAACGTGAACAAATAGTGGCAAGTTAAAAATGGATAAAGTTGCCATGTAAACTCTGACAGTATCACCAACGACAATAAAGTCTTACATTACTGGCTGACCAATTACAAGAGTGTCACATGCCTGTATTAAAATAAATGCGTCAATAACACACTTAAACTTACAAGTGCCTCTTCAGCATGTCCACTATGAGACCGTCCACTCTGCGAACATTGACCAGGTACCAGGCCATGCCTCCAAAGTGTCTGGTGGAGCGCAGCAGCTCATATTTGCTGTGCTTGTCCAAATCTTCATAGGTGGCTGCATGTATCTAAATACGAGGCATATACAAAAGGAAGGCAATATAGACCCCAGTCATTTTGTGAAGTGATACCAAGCACAATGCTGTTCACATCACGTTTAAAAATCTTAAATCCATACACTTTTCTGCTATTTTACACTCCATTTTTAGCAAGTTACCTTAAGAAATATAGAAACTTAATGTTAAGCTTATAGTGATCTCACCCTGATGTATTCTGAAGAGTCTGGTTCAAACTGGACCAGACACAAATCCAATACATCCTCATGTCGGTCCTGAGAAAAAACTACCTGAAAAAAAAACAAAAAATAAGTCCTAACTATTTATCTGGTCTTCAGAAAAAAACAAAAAAACAAAAAACAAAAAAACAAATCAACAACAGAGATTGATGTAAATCGAGAAATGAGAAAGTTTCACATTTGTTGCTCATTTTTGAGCTTCTTCAAAAGCTTCTTTTTAAACAAAATTGTGAAGGAATAATTCATAACCAAGCAGCATTGAGAAAACTGCTAAAGTAGTCTACGATGCTTTAACTCCTAGCATCTGTGACATTTACTTGAACTTGTTAGGCTCTAGTTGGTCATGAATAGTATGTACAGGCAGTGAATAGTATTTTCAGGAGCTGCTGTTTTAACTTGACTCTATATCAGCACAGATATCTAAGTAAAGTGGCTAAAAGACAAAATAGACAGTACACAGGAATAATTTTTAAAAAAAGAAGAAAAAAGCCTCAAATGATTCAACAATCAAATTTTCCATCCGATACCTTGAGGTTCTCCTCCTTGAAGATGAGAGGGGGTGTGATTTTGCGCCCTTTCCTGGGGAAGTAGACCTGAATAAGCCTGTCTCTTTCCTCCCAGGTTGCCTTCCTAAGGATACCGTTGGGTTCCCGCACGACGACAAACCTCTCCTGAAAAAGAAACAGACTTTATAGTACAGGCTGAAATCTATAAACGGTTCCATGTATTGAATACAAAACATGTGTCTACCCTGTGAGGGATGTTGTAGGTGATATCGGTGAAGACATATTTGGCTTTGTCCATGCCATCGAGGATCTTGTCCTCTGACAGGACATCGTTGATGGGCTTCCTCTCCGGCAGTACAGGGGGCATCTCAAGCAGCTTTCTAGCCTCGTCCGTGGCCGTCTCAACCGCCTGAAAAATGCAAGGGATAAGAATAAAAATAGAGATGCTGGTGTCTCACGTGTATGTGAATGTGAATGTGAATGTGAAGGCATATTATGTTTGCACGGCACCTCCTGTAGTTGTTCATCAGTCATGAGTTTATATGAGGGTGGCTTCAGCTCCTGTTTAATAGGTCTGAACACTTTCTGCAGGTCCAGGCCTGTTATCCTGGTGAGAATTTGCTCCACTGCAGGATCTGTGACAGACACCTTTGCAATGTCTGAAAGGGCTGAGGAGGAAAATCACACTAGTTAATGCCATCTACACAGCGAGTGTGCAACGTTAACCTGAAGTGACACTACAAGGTCAGTGTTATTGTGAGAAAATTGATTTCGCTACGATAACATTAATACCATTAAAACATACCGTTGTCTTGTGCTCCACTACAAAACGTCCTGACGCTACATTTGGACAACAACTTCTTGGTCTTTGAAGCATTTTTCACTCGAGAGTAGCTCCGAGACAAGCACCGTGCTACACCGAGCGCGGCCATATTTGTTACTACCTCATCAGGGCGACGTGACCTTTCACCTCACAGCTGAACAGCCAAGTGGTCTTGGGATATGTAGTTCGTTTTTTTTTCCCGTCTTTTTTTTCATTTGTTTGTTTTTCCTCTCTACAGCTAATCATGGGACATTTCTATCAACATATGTGTAGTCGACAAAACAAGCAGAGCAGGAAGGAAAATGTGAGCTTTTCACTGTTGCTTTGTTTTGATTTTTTTCCACTTTTTAATATGCAAGTGTCCTTTTATGTGTTAAATGTCAAACTTCATGCAAACATACATTAAAATTAAAACAATCAAAAAAAGAACAGATTTACAAAATGGTTAAGGATTCATATAAATGTAGGCTAATAAAACCATTTGACTTTCATCAAAGATTAAAAAAAATAATTATTTAAATTATATTTTTGTATTTTATAATTTTTTTGTTTCAGATTCGTATAGTTCTTCTATTTGAGACTCAGTTAAAAGGAAAAAACACTACAGTAACAAATACAAATAATAAAAAAAAAAACAAAATTTAAAATACTACTTTGTCCACCAGGTGGCACTATACTACCGTTTATTCTGAATGCCCAGAACACCTGCCTGATCATCAGTGAATATTACTTTTACTTTCAGTGAGACAGTAGGACACCTGATCCCCATTTAAACACTACAGTATGTTTATATTAAAGTCACAGTGCCTTTTTCTGTCTATCTATGGTATGTGGCCTAGCCTACACACATTCCTAACTTGTCATTACAGTGTGTTCTTCAGTTGACTGATAACTGTATAATCTGTCTGGAAGATGTGAGGTTAAACATTCTACTCACAAAAACACACATGCTGGGTTTTCTTACGTTAGGAAGGAAGGCTTTTACTTTTTTTATTTTTGCCCACAGATTTTTAAATGCACATTTAACATCAAAAACCTGTACTGTGCAATAAAAATAATTAACTATTGATATTAGATTTTTACATAAATAATATTTACTCAATCCAAATATCCAAATTTGGTCAGTATGTTTCAATGTCGAATTGTATTTTAATCTTTCGGCATTATGCATTTTAAGGAAAATTGTTGACCAGTCAGTTTAATTCTTCTTCACTAAATCAACATTATGTGACGTCTTCTAGCACACTTCATCTCAGCACACTCATATGGGTGACGTGCTTCAACCTTAAAACATACACCCTCTGAAAGTGTTGCAAGTAAAACCTATAAATCTGTCACTATAATGCTGCAGCCTAATAATACTTATACTATTACACAGATTTAAAAAATCCTTTGACACTAGATACACTCCAAAACAGGCTGCAAAGCTAGTTAGTAAATTGCGCTCTGAAAAATTCAGTCACTGACACATGAAACTGAAACACATGTTATCAGACTGCTTCACAGTCACATTCAACATTGACTAAAAACCAAGTGATTTCCATCAGCAAAATGTGCAGAATAAGCTGAGTCTGAGTCACCCTAACTGGACGTGCTTTGCTCAGATTTGATGGCTTAAAGTAACCGTGATTCTGTCTTTCCACTACCAAGCTTCAAACCTATAGTAGGTGGAATTGGTTTTAAGAGCAGCTTAAACATTTTCATGTGCACCATTATAATTTAGATTAACACAAAGATCTTTCTTATGTTATGTTATCTTGCTGACATTATTCATTATTCATAGTCTGTCAACCTTGTGCTGAGACTGTTTTGAAAACTGGTATTATAAGGCCACTGTATGATACAGATAGTTTACAGTGGAAAGACTAAAATATGCTCTTCTGGTACAAGTAAATACTTTTAGAAGAACTGAAATTCATCATGTTACAGCCTACACATATATCAAAGTCTTGTGGAGGCCCTTCTGATTCATGATCAGTTACACGGTCACAGGCTGATGTGTCACCCTGACTTTATCCATTTCAGTATGAATCAACCTGAAAACTACTTAAAAAAAGTAAAAGTGATTTGACGTGACCTTGCATGATATACGGTTTTATGTAATCAATAGTTAAAGGATAATTCTGTATTTGATATTTTTGTTATTCTCAACAAATACCATGAAAAGTAATTATGTGTCAATCAACATCACAGTACTTTCCAACTTTCCAATCCTGTCTGTAGCCCTTGACTGCAAGCCTCCTTAAGATGGAAATCTTAAAAAATGAGTCCAGAACTCCTGAATATATACTAAATATTTTCCCATAAGAGCAGTGAACAGTAGTTTGTAGTGAAACTTACTTAAACAAGAGTAAACAGTTTATTTGTTGAAAGTTGTTACTGTTCACAGTAAATCGTATAGTTTACTGTATGTGGGAAGAAACTACATTGTCCATGGTCATTGTCTTGATTCATTTTCTTTCTAGTGAAATTAATTAAAGAAACAGAACATAACCAGATGTTTCGTTTACTACAAATTAATACATGAAGACATAAACTTTAGAGGACAATATTTATATCCTAATGGAAGGATTAGGAGGTCATATGATGAATCTTTGTTTCTGCTTTTCTCCTTTAACACACACAGGTCACAAGCTCCCAACATGCCACAATCCACAAAGCCAAAAAGCAGCCACCACCACACAGCCCTAGAGATCATCAATAAAACCTCATGTGCCATGCACAAACCCTTCCTTTAGTATCTTGTTTCCCCTCTTTCCGACAGTCCCCTCCCCTCCTCCCCCCGCTCCTGCCTGGTCTGGGCCCTCACTCTCCCACTAATCTGCAGCAGGATTTAGATATTAGGCCGACAGTTGGAGGCGTGGTTCGGGTGGTAATGAGGTGAGCAGTGGCAGTGAGTCCGGAGGCTCAGACACCAACAAAATGACGTGTGGATTGAGCTGTAAGAGACCCCTACACAACCAGATGTACACAGCTGTCATACTGCTGACAGAAAGTAATCCTGTGACCCCAGCCCACTGCCAGCAATGAGAGAGAAAGACAGGATTAGTGTCTCTGCTGTAGAGGTTTAAATGACTCCAAGTATTTCCTATCTATCTATCCATCTATCTATCTGTCTATCTATACTTTTATTACAGGAATGGGAGCATGAACATATAAGTGATCCTAAAGTACCACTTAGCTTCAGCTCCCAGGTATGAAATGTGAATTGCTCGCTGTTGAATTGGATTTTCTGTTTGCCTTCTGTTTGCAATGGATCCACATGGATGTGACTACTTTTTTACACACTTGTGGTCTCACAAACTGCCAAATGGAGAATTGTGCTCTTTCACTCTGCTACATTACAGTTTTTCTAGATTGCTTACACACTATTACCCGGCCTCTTACATTTCCCAAAACTATGAACAATACTGTCCTCTTTTAACACAAATTGTTGAACTTTTCTTGAAAAACTGAAAAAAAATTACACACAAATCCCTTCATTCGTCACCGTGTGCACCATGGCATTCATTGCTATAACAAGTCTTCATGGCTGCAACACAATTAACAAATTGTCCAAATTGTTCACATCTGAATCACAACTTTAGAACAGAATGTGAGTCAGTTCACACATTTTGAAACAAAGACCTGAAGGTACAAGGAGAGGAGAGGAGGTGGATAATTCATGCAGGGGTTCTTCTCCATTGACGGGTTATGCGTAATATTGTCTGCGGGTATATAGCAGGTAGAGCGGGTTCTTCTTTAACTGCAAGGTCTGTGGTTTTATCTCTGGCCCAACCAGTCCACACATTGTGTGTGTTCATGTGCAGGACACTAAACCCCAAGAGACTTCTGTTGCGTACAATTATAACCTGTAAGTATCTTCGAATAAAGTCATCTTTGTCAGTTGCACACTTTTACAGTCCTAGTAGTCTTAGTTTTAGTACATTTGAGTTTTACTCCATTTCACTTTAATTTACAACCGTACAGTGAGAAATTAAAAATTCTGAAAATATATACGTCTTTATTTTGTGATCATCAGGAAAAGAGATTGTCCTGGTGGAAAAGCATCAGCATCATTACAGTAACATGCCATTAATTGATCACTCCATTGTGTAATGACTGTTGCATAGTGTTTGTGTATTTGATGGCTTTTGTATCATGTCTCAATGCAAAGACTAATTTCCATGTAACATTACATAGATTTGGTGTGGAGAGTTTGGTTTTGACGTGGAAGTTTGAAGTTGGTAATTTGTCTGAAATGTGTCTTAGCAAAACTGTAATCCGTCAGCTTTTTTTCGGTTGCTCATTGTGACACATTTGCATTTTTCAAAACAACACTACTCAGTGGACAAGTTTATGGACAGTGGACAGTCTCAGTTATGTTGGTGAACAGTAGAACAGTAGTATTACATTAGTAGTAGAACAGAGTTCTCTGTATTTTCTGATATAAACTATGGTTAAGATTTTGATAACAACAATGATTGAAAATGTAAATGGCTCCACTTTTCTTTATAGTATATCACATTTACACTTTTACTGTTTTTCCTGTCATTTAGACACAGAAAGAAATGTTTTACAGCACAGTGTAGCACAAAGGACACCTCTGAGCTTATCTATAGAAATGGTTGATCATTGGATGATCTAATGCTTCACACGTTCCCCTTGATAAGATTTGCCTGAGAATAATTAATAACTTCCGGTCACATTTGCCAAAAAGATTGAACGCAAATGTAGATATATGCTTTATAATATATAGATTATTGTAACGTGTATGTAACAAACTAATATATACATCAGATGGTTTGGAAAGGCAAGATCTATAAAATAGCAGACAGCATGAATGTGTTAAAGTGTTCATAAGTTATTCGAAAAAAGGGAAAGATTGCTTAATGAAGCGTAAGTGATAAGATGATGTCAAGGCTAAAAAAGAGAATTTGATTTGAAGAAGAAGGCAATAATGCAAATGCTGTAATAAATGTAATAATAGATGCAACCACTGTTCACTGTGATTACTTTGAAATGTCAAACATATTTAGTTGTTAATTTTTTAATACTTGACAAAAGTAGAATTAGAGATTAGGAATGGTAGTTGTAAAGAAGTAAAGTTTTTGTTATTAAATCGTTGCCACTTTTACTTAAGTGAAGAATGGGACTAATTCTTCCACTGCTGCTCCAATGACAGTGAAAAGGTTGAGTTTTAGAGTGTGTGTCAGCGTGACTGGGAGCTGTAGGAAGCTGAGAAATGAAACCTGAGCATAGAAGAGGGGCTGAATGGGGGTGGTGGGGTTTAAAGGAAGAGGAGATGCAGGGGGTTTAAAGTGTGGTGGGCCAATAGGTGGGTGGGTGAACGGGTGAGCGGCAGTGCTAGTGGGGCACCCTGGGAATGACTCTCCACATATGTTTATTTAGCTTTCTGCACGGTGGACGGAGAACAGGTTCAGAGCAGGGTGAAACGGAAAGGTGCATGTGAGTGTGTGTGTTATGTGCAGATGAGTGTGTGTGTGTTTGTGTGTGTTTTTTGGAGAAAGAAAATGTTAAGAGAATGTCTAGCCCTAAACAACCAGACCGTCAAAATTGTAGGACTGTAAGAGAGGAGATGATGAAATGAATACCATCATTTTGAAGTTGAAACTGTGGATTTGGCAAATTGTTTCCATTTGTGTTGTATGGGATTTATGAGAAAACGTGTCAGTCTTGTGCAAATAGTTCAGTGGCTCAGGTCAGTGCTGGGAATGTTTAATATTTTTTAACGAAGAATCTTATTTTCATGACATTAGCTTTAGTTACTCATTGTTTGGGTGAGATCACAACTTTAAACTTTTAAAACATGTTATTAAAATGAGGAATAATCTGTGTTTTATAAGTTAATAACATTCCACTGCCTCAGAGACTCAAGAACATTATGGGGTTAACTAATTGACTTATATTTGTCTTTTAAGATGCAGCTGTGAAAGAATTTGAAGATCTGTGTGCATACATATGTGTGTGTGCATATATCTGCGTGCTTGTCTGTGTGTGTGAACTGCGTGTGGGTGTGTGTGTGTCTGGGTGTGCCCACCTGTGTGTAGGCTGTTGTGGCTTGAACGGGCACTCAAGGCCAGTCTTATTCTCCTCCTCCTCCCTGACTTTGAAGAAGAATGAAGATGGGGGAGGATGCAGATAGGAGGCCAGAGGAGACACAGTGATAGGAAAGATGAGGGGGAGACAGGGGAGATGAGCAAGAGAGGGGGGCAGAGGGCACAGTGACATCGCCTCGAATGGCCTCAACGACCTCCTTGTACAACAAATTTCCACTCAGGGACTGAGAAAATCAGAGTAAAGAGAAAGGTTGTGGTCACATGAGACGAGTTGCATGTTTATTTATATAATTTGATAACCGAATGAACACAATTCTTTTTTGAAACAAGTTTAAAATGTTTTTTATAAACTCATTATTTGTCTCTTCTGCTTTCACATTTGTTCTTTATTAATTCATTCAGCTTTCTCCAACATAAATCTGCTGGTGTAATCTATCAAACATGCAAACCAAATATTTAGCTTAATTTAACCTTAGTCAAACCGCACTGGCATTTTGATTTTATTTGAAGTAAAATATAATCACAGGAAACAAGGGAAGAGACAAATGGGCACGACACAGAACTGGTTGTGAAACGGTGAGATCCTTTGGTCTTAACCACTGGGTGACTAATACACTTCACCCAGCTGAATATTCTTAACCAGATTACTTAATTCTTCTCTTACCTAAAAACATAAAGATTATTGCTAGCAAATTGTCCTGCAGGAGGGTTACAGAGCTTTACATGTGTGTGTCAGGAAGGGGCCCGTGTGGTGGGTCAAAGTCAGGGAATGCAGGAGGTTTGAAAGCTGATGGCAACAGAGCTCACCTGCACTTAATGACCTTCACTGACCTCCATCCATCTGTTTATATTCACTGATTTTTGCCTCCCAGAAAAAAAACACACATTGCACATATGATGAATTGATGAATAATATATGATGAATTGCACACACACACGCACGCGCACACATAGACACACACACACACAGAACAACAATAACTAAAACGTTAAACAAAATAGATTATATGATTATGTAATATATATATATGTACCTCTGTTTTTCCATGGGCAGTTGTCTTGAGAGGCTTTTCAGCTACAGGAAAGTTACACAGATTTTATGAAACACACATTTGTATTTCTACTGGTTACTTTAAAATAAAGCACAAATAAGTTATTTACAACTTTAAATGTACCAACATTCCTAAAATGAAGTCCGAGTGTACAAAAGCACTAGCAGACAGGCAATCAGGGATGTTAGCATATGAGAACAAAGGCATTTGTATTCACACAGTTTTGTGCAATATTTATAACAGACACTTTAGCGATGCTCACTTTTTTTCATTTTTAAATAAAGCAGCTTTGATAATCTCCCTGAGCATCTGATCACTTGTGATCATACACTCTGATCTGACTTGTTGGCTCATCCCCAGATCTTTTTTAATTAATTTGATAAACACATTTTTATTCAGACCGACAGAAATAATTTACAAAATAATAAATTTACAAAAATAAAACCCAGGTTGTGATAAACCAAAATATTTGTAAAATAAGCACTGGCAAAAAAAAAAAAGGCTGTACACTCACATATGTTTTACACACATACACCAACTAACATGACTTCAGCCCCTCCAACATTCCCCACAACCCCCCACCAGCTCAAGCTGAAAGGCAAACCAACATTAGCCCACATACACCTCCACTGCATTTGTTTCCAACTAAACCCCCGGCCGGCCGGGTTAACAGTGTTTACACGCAACGCGAGAAGCAGCACACACTCCCGAGCCCCCCCACCCCCTCCTATTTAACTCTCACTTTGTTATTTTTATAATTCAAGATTGGGGTGGGTAAGAGATGGGGTGACATGGGGAGCGTGGCACTGATAAAGTAGGTAATACTCAGCTTTTTAAAAGGTCAAAGGTCACCTCTGCTTGAGGTGGTGGTGGTGGTTAAGCTGTTGTGTATGTATGAGGTAGGGTTGGGGGGTTGGGTATGGGGGGTGCTTTTTACAATTTCATGTTTAGCAATAGAAGAACAAACTGAAGAAAACAATTGCAAAGGAAAAATAGTTTGCCCAGAGACAGTAAGCAGAATCAGCGTCCCATAGGAACAGGAAATCCAGTGGGATCAGGCTTCTGATCTGCTGCAGCACTCAGACAACACACACACACACACACTTGCTACCACTAAATCAGCCTGTTGATTGAGCAGACCTCTAATTTTAGCCCCAGGCCCCAGGCTCCCGACCAGCAGCCCTTTGCATCCTGGGTCCGGTTGGGAATAGAAGGAAGACGAGGTGATTAATAACTGTCATGTCTGTCACGGCAGAGTCGCACACGAGAGGGGAGGGTCTGCATGGCTGGGGAAATGGAGTTACACGCGAGATGCTAACAGTTGTTGTTGTTGTTGTCCAGGGATAACAACGGATGAAGTGTGGGCATGTTTCTGGATTTGTTCGAGCAAAGAGTTACACAGCCGCTTCCTCAAAACATTTAATCAGCATGCAGATAATATGACACACAATTAAGACACTCAGTTAGATGCTCAGATTGAACTGGAGGGTGGAGCAACACTGAGAAAATTTTTTGAAGCTAAAAAAAAGGCAATTTATTGGTCTTCTGTTACATCAATAAAGTGAGAGTTAATGAAGATGGATTGACAGAGGTGAGAGGGATCAGTATAGATGTTTATGAAGTAAATAAAGAAAAAAACAGAGGTGAACACAAAGTTTTGACTGATGGTGAAGCTTCTGCCTGGCTGTACACCGATAACACACGTACTGTTTAAACACACACACACACACACACACACACACACACACACACACACACGCACGCACACACACACACACACACACACACACACACACACACACACACACACACACACACACACAGCTGTTCCATGTCATGTCACACTTTCACCTTGATACAACTCTGCTTTCACCCAACTCTTATGTTTATGGTTTTAGCATATATGCTATTCATTACTTTCAAGCACTTCATGGTTCCAGATTATATCTCTGAGTTAATCTCCCCTCATCAACATGCAGTCCGTGCTCCTCGGCCAAGGAACTCCTGACATTTTAAAGGCAGGTTTGAACACCAGCAACACAATACTTTAGTTATTTACATATCATTTAAAATGTCACTGCTGCTTTAATATTTATTGCCTTATGCTGCCCTTTGTAAATCACTCAGTAATTGTTGATGCCATATAAATAATAATAATAATAATCATAATAATTTATTATGATTATTATGATTATGATTATGATTGTTGTGATTATTATGATTATTATTATTATTATTATTATTATTATTATTATTATTATTATTATTATTATTATTATTATTATTATTATTATTATTATATAAAATATGATTTTACTACTTTCAGTGATCTGATATCCCTCCACAGTGACACCAAGCTGTACCTGTTGTACAGGATGGACCACTAGAGGGCATCAGGTCAGACGGCTCTAAGTGATAAAATATCCGCCTGATCTCTACAAGAACTCCAGGCTGGTTTTAAAACTACATTTTTTAAAGGTGGAATATCTTTTAACATATGGATAATTCAAAAGAATTGGAAGATAAATGCGGAAACAGAGCTCCAATGGAAGAAAACATCTAAAGCCAAGATTTTGTTTTAATGGTAATGGTAATGTTTTCATGAATTTATGCCATGAAATTAGACATTTGGTATAACTCTCATTAGGATAGTTTTGACTGTTAGGAGGAGTGTGTAGATTTTCTACATGATCATAATAAACATTTAAGCTTTATCATGGCTGAGTCTAGATGTTTAAGTGTCATGCCACAAGATATTTCACACTCTGTCACTTTGTGCCCTATATTGTGCTCTTACATCACTCATGCACTCTCTCTCACACACACTCTCTAACACCCAGACACACTACACTCCTATATTATGTTGCTTGTCAGTGCTGTGCAGACGAGTTTAATCTTAATTAACAGCCAACATTACAGATGTTTAGATGTGTCTGTCAGCACCAATCACTTAGAGCTGAGCTGGTTTTCGTAGAAATCAGCAGCAGTTGACCTTGATCCTTGGATGATTTCTTAGTTGGCACCTGTTTGGCCTTTACAGGTAAAACCCTGTTATTATTTGATATGATAGAAACTGGAGGAGAATGATGGATGACATGTTGCAGAATGGCACACCAGGATTGAAAATTTTTGGAGGACACAAAATCACTTAGTAAATAAGACCTCAGTGGACAGTAAGCATGCAGTGAAGCATGCAAGTGAGAGTGTGTGTCCATCTGTGAGTGTGACCTCAGTCTGTCCACCGTACTGTATCTCTGGCGCAGCAGAGCGTGTATCTCCAAGTGAGTGGGAGGCTCCAAGCCTTTGATGTGGCTGACAGTCATCTTCTCTCTCCCTCAGGCCTTAGATCAGTGGCCCAGGCCTCTGTCAGCTGCCCATGCGATGATCAGCTGCCAAACCCACTGGTTAGGTTCTTCTGAGTCACATGACCCAGGTCACGTGACCCAGTGGGGGCAGCCAATAGTGTTGCTGCCCTTGCCTCCTCATGCGGTGGGAAAACATTCCAACAGCTGGTCTCAGTGGTTCCAGAAACATCTGCAACATCCACCACTGTTGAGAATCCCCCCCCCCCCCCCCCCCCCCCCCCCCCCCACACACACACACACACACACACACACACACACACCCCACCCCCTGCTGAAGCACATAACGTTACTGTATGATAACAGAGTTTGGTGGATTTATATGATAGTGAAAAACTTTTTTTTTCTTTAGTTCCACTTGGGTCCGATGATGCATTTCATAAAATTTGCAGGAGAACATAAAGGTGTTTAGAGTGTGTGCATATGTGTGTGTGTGTGTGTGCTGGAGAGCAGTCCGTAGCCTTTGACATATTGTTAATTTGCAGAATGTTTGAAGTATGATGCAACATCAGCTGCTCTCACTTAGCTTTGAGCTGCTATCCTCTGAAAAGTCCCCTCCGGTCTCAAATTACCACCAAGGAAATACTGGTGTGTGCGCGTGTGTTTGTGGGTGTGTGCGTGGGTGTGTGTGTGTGAATTCCCTGTTAATGTGGTTAATGCTGTAACATGCTTTCCTCATGCGATTCATGTTTTAATGTGCTTATTTTAAGTGACAACATTTTTGGGGCATTCCAAGTTCTCAAATCCAAAATGTGGAATAGATATGATCCATATCTGTTTTGGAAATTTGTGCTTGGTTAGTGTGCTAAGGCTCCAGTTAGGGACTGTTATCAATAATATTAAAATGAATTTTGCGCACAGCTTCTTTGTTGTGATGTGAATGTTAGCATAAGTGGAATGAGTAAAATGTTGTTTTCCTAATTTTCCAAAATCTGTTCATGTAGATGTGTGGTAGACATCAATTTCTTCTGGGTTTCATTTGTTTCTTATAACAAAGAGGAAAGCATGTGACTAAACTTCTTTATCCTTTTGTCATGATGTAATATATAGAGTTTTTGTTTTCTCTGATTACAACCAAAGCACCAAATGTCCCATTGTTACAATGAGGTAATGATGAGCCGGAAATTCGGTGCTAGGCAGTCAAAGCAAGGTGGTTGAGCTGACTCTACCCTCAACCCTACCCTCGTTTCCCCATTCACACTGTCTTTCTTACACATATTGCTTCTTTCATTCCTATAATGTTCCTTAGTACATGACCTTATTTATTCATTTATCCCTCACTTGGCCTCCATCCACGCTCATCATCACGCTCAGTTACTGTTGGTACTCTGCCAGCTTTTCAGTTCAGGGTTTGGCCCTTTAGAATAAGTTGGAATTTTACATGAGCAGCAGCATTACTACTGATGCTGTAGCCTGATAAGCACAGAGTACAGCATTAACGGCGCCTCGATATACTGGTCATGGCTGCAGATGGGACGGCAGTTATTACAGAACTGAGCTGCATTTCAACCAGAGTTGTTGTGATTAAAGCAGATCCATATTTGCATGGCAAAATACCATATCTATTGGGGCTGCATAGGTACATTTTTGAAAGGTATTTGCTCATTAGAAAAGTAACATATACGGTGTTACTAATGTTTGCAGAGGTCTGATGTTGGGGCTTAGTGTTCTTGATTAATTGCACCTGCATAAAGGGTATTTTGACTTTCAGAATATGTGATTTTGCCATGCCATGCCATGCAAGCCCAAATTGACTGACAGTGTTTTAAAATATTAAAAATCTTTAAGTATAAAACAAAACAGTCTTTTTAAATATACAGATTGGATGACAAAATGTATTTTAGCTTATAGTAAAAACTGATGGAAAAACGGTTCACAGTTTTTAAAGTCAGACTTAAAACAATAGTCATCTGCCCCCATGAAGATAAACAGGTTTTGTTGCTGTAGCCCCTGAAATTCCTTTTTTATTGTGCTTCTAACAGAAGTGCTGAGAGAAAAAAATGTATTCCTCATTGTTTAGTAGTCCTCAGTATTTTTAAAATTTCAGTGAGACAGCGCTGTAAGGTTGTCGCAGTCTGAAATAGATAAATCAAACTTTCAAACCACAGTGTTTAAAATGATAAAACACTTTTTCTCGTTAGTGTTTGCCTGTATTTGAGGGAAAGGAACAAAAAAGCATTTTGTTCTAACAGGACATCAGCTTCGGATGATTTTTGTTGAAATGGCTGAAGCCTTATACTAAATTCAGATGAACTTTTGAGTACATTAATACATAGTACGTTAGATAGGAATGTTTTCATCTCAGTATAAAAAGGAGGAACGAGTTACATTAAGAAAAACCTGCTTCAGTGTTGAAACTGCTTTTAAAATTGGCAACCTTTAAAAACTAATTTCTATCAAGACCTATTCCATGCCAACAAGCCAAAATGTGCATGGATAATAAAGAAATTCAACTTAAATTATAAATTTTGCATGCATTTTTTCTTAACACTGCAGCTTAAATAGGGATACCAGTTAAACCAAGATAAATCTTAGTTGATTCCATGTTGCATGTTAACAATATCAGTTTGTTAATATACAAAAAACAGCTAGCACATTTCATTTTATAATAAAAAATTTATAATAAAAATGTGATCACAGTTAAAGGTGATTGCTAATGCTCCACCACCCACCCCTCTGCTACATAACGCTGTGCACAGTTTTCATTTGCATTATATGACACTGACTCTGACCTATCACCTACATGAAGTAAACTCAGGGTCTGCTGTTTCTTTGTATGTCTGTGCACTGTGCACAGGCCCTGTAGCTGCTAGCCTGAGGGTCAGGATGGATAAAAGCTCTCCACCATAGGAAAAGGAAGCAGCACATTTTGAGTTTGTTTTACATGAGGCTTAATGGATTCTCGCTTATGCATGCATGTGTGAACGTCCGCTTCCCTTCACCGCTGGACCAGCAGCACAGACACGCGTGACCATCCAGCATGCCTGAGGAGCGGATGGGCACCCACACATGAGCCAACATCACTGGGGTTTAGGAGGTGTGACGCATGGCCAGACAGGTTGCAGAGGCGGGCATGGCGGGCACAATGGAAGGATGTGGTGTATTGTTTTAGACCATTGGGGCAATGGGGTGAGGGGCAAACATCAAAGTTCGACACATATGATGAGGCCGATGACTGATGGTAGTAAGAACTCAACCAGTGCATGTGGAAATAGACAAAACTGGCAACTTGAACTTTTCACTGTGGTCTATATAATGGGATGTTATCAGTGACATAATAGGGCCAGGAAGGGAAGGAGAAAAAGTTATGAACATGACTAATATTGAGTAGGTGCTGCCAAAATATATTTTACAAAGGTACTGTTTTTACCATTTTGGAGCAAAACAGCCACAGCTTATAAGCTGGAGTGGTTTGGATTTTTCTAAACTTGGTGTTAGGACAATTTCAACTGTCTGTAGCAGCCATGTACAATTTGATCGGGTGACATGAATAGGAATGTAAGTTGGAGAGGGTTACATTGTGGAATGTGCCACAGCCAATCAGGCGCCTCAATCTCAGGCTGACAGCCAATCGGGTCATGGAACTTCGGGTCCCTGAGAGACCACTGAACTCTGTACAGAGGACATTTCTAAGGAGACCGTGAACTTTTTCACTCCAGGAGATCTCCACTTCATTTTTTTCAGCCATAAATTGCTTTTTTCTGTCTTAGAGAAGTATGTGGTAATTGTATTTTGCCTCATGCCAAAGAAATGTTTCCTCTCTCTCTGCCGTGGTCTCTGTCTCTCTTTCTCATTCTGTCTCTCTCCCCCCCAATCTCACTCAAGTGATGGGAACAGACCTGGAGCAGGAATTTCTGTGTCTGTGAGTGCTGTTTGGTTAAACAGAGTCATATAACATGACTATGGCGCATTCACATGTGCCTAAGTATTGAGGCAGTGACGGCTATTTACATTAAAGAGCCCAGAACGAGCACCCGTGAGGCTCCCAGCCCTCCATGGTTACATTAAGTGAAATAGAATCAGCCTAACCCTCACCACTCAATACCCTGTCTCTGTCTTCTGCTCTATCACAACACTTTGCCTGCCTCTTTCTCTCTTTCCACGATCAGTCCTCACCGTGCTCTCAAAAGCCTCCGAGGTATCTCATCATTTTAACAGCAAATTCATTTGCTCTTTCTTGCTCTTCCATTCTTAGGTGGATGTCAGTAATGTGATCACCCTCATCACCCAGGTAGCTCAGCAGCACCAGGCTGTGTTTCAGGCTCTGTCATATCTGTCAGCGGTAAATTTTCTGTGGCTCTCTGTAACCCTATTGCAGTTTGCGCCCAGAAGTACCACGTCTGGCAGGATGTTGCAGTACCTCCACCTTTACCTTTTCACCTCTGCTACTCCTCTTTCCTGTCTTTATGCTAAGCTATAAATCATACTAAAATAACATGATATTTTACAAATATAAACAAATAACAAAAAACATTGAAATATTCCTGCAGCCAATAATTGTTCCTCATCCTCATGTACAGTTTAATCTGCTGATTATTTGAGTCCTGTGTGTTTACAACTCCATTTTTTTTCATGATCTAGAAAATTAGACATGTATTGGCTTTGGCTGCTGTAGGCTCAGCCGCAGCCAAAGATCTCCTTCTCACACACACACACACGCAGTTACCATGACTAATACCATACCTCTGGGCAGACACTGACTGGGTTCGAAGGTCGACTCTGTGTCAATAAACAGGGGGCTATGTGATTGGCTCCACAGTGACTCAAAGCATTACTGTAGCCTTCGTTGATTGGTGTAAAGCCAGGATAGAACCTCTGAAGTTGTTTTTTAGTAGGTGATATTTAAATAATAGCGTTTTTGTCTGACATTCAAAATATATATATTTATTCCCCCAAGTGATTGGAGAGAATAATAACAAGACTTACATTCACATAATTATTAAGAGAGGAATATGATGATAAATCTGAAGCAGTTCATCACAATCTTCTAGTGTTTAAGATGCGTACAGACTGATAGAACTCTTAATAAATGTTCCAGTGTTTTTTGGATTTGTCCCCTGATGTGAGTTAAGCCCTGACTTTGACCCTGAGATCAATTCCTTTCCTTTTTAACCTGTCAGTATCTCTTGCTCCAGCCTGCTCCAAAAGACAGGTATAGTGTTTCTCTTTGAGCTTTACACTGTGCTTGACCCCTCCACATAGAAAACATGTTAGATAATGGGCCCAGGCCGGCTGGTGGGGCCAAGTTGCAGTGTTTGATCAGGAACGCCTGCATGTGGCTGTACTGGATGGAAATCTGATTAGTAACCTTGGTGACAAAGCGATGGGATCCACAAGGCTTTGCTTCAATCAGATGTGACAGACTGAGTTTTTGTCCACAGCTCCAGCACAGCAGGATCACCCCAGCTCTAACCCGGCCCATATAGGGCTAGATAAAGTGCCGGAGACTCTAATTGAATGCATCAGCAAAGGGCCTCAGATTATGCACTGATAACCTGCACCATTTACCTGATATTACTGTTCCCAATACCCTACACACTGTATGTGCCATGTAATGCCTCATTTCTGTAAAAGCAGTGGACATACGTATGTAGCTCAAAATATAAAACAATTTCACAGAGTTCTCGAGTTGTTTATATGAGTTATTTTAGGGTGTAGAGGGAGCAGAGCCAAGACGATGCAGTGGCCAGGAAAATCAGCAACCTGAAGGGTAAAAGTAGATTCCAGTAGTCAGGAATTTCTAAGCATAACAAACACGTCAGTCCTATTTAGCAGGCGACGGCAGTTCTCTAACCAGAGCTGTGAGGTGTATATTGTTTCTGATTAAGCGTTTCTATGCTCATGTTGCTGCACTTTGTAACAATTTACTTTAAATTCATTAGAGCTTCAAACATTTAGCTTTGTCATCTCCATAAAAAATAAATCAGCCCCGTGAAGGGAGTGAAGCTGATTAGCAGCCACTCTGAGCTATCTTCTACTTTGTACGCCAGAAGTGAAGTTCCCTAAATTTTGAAAGCATGCAGATAACATTCATTTATGTCAGTCTTACATTTGCCTTGTTTCTTTCTTTTTATGCAGCATCCAATTTGCTATTTTATCCTTATATTGATCAAGCACAGATTTCTGAAACTGGTCCTATACAATTAAATGCTCAAAAGAAATCATCTCCTGCAGTTCTCCATCTATTTTGCCCCTTACGTTCATAGATATTGATACCAAACGGAAACATTTCACACCAAAACACCTCATCCGCTCTCTCTGTGTCTCCCCCGGGGATATTGAACAAAAGGGATGAATGGGTTGACCATTAGACATCTGCTGAAAATGTAACCTTGCCGTCACTCTCATGATGTCAGCAGGCTGTTGTGTTCAGCGGGGGATTGTACTGAAACGCTTGTGATGGAGCCAAGGTAAATCGTTCCAAATGGAGCACGGCGCGGGAAAAGGGACACCGATGCAACAAAAGGAGTTAGATATGGATCATTGGGTCTGTGCACTGGCCCCAGCTTGAGCCAATTATTGGTGTCATCTTGATCCAATTTAATCATTCTGAGGGGGGACTCAGTGAGAGGGAGGGAGTGGGGAGTCGCGGGCGGGTGCAAATGTTGGTCAGATATCCTGAGCTGACTGAGGAGCTGTCAACCGCACCACTGCCACCCACACACACAACTTCATATCTCCCTACTCATCTTATCAAAAGTACTTCTCGCATAATTATTGGAATTGTGACTGATACTTATTTACATTTGGTTTCCATGCAGCGACCTTTAATTTGCATAGCCTTTAGTCTACAATCTCACAAACACTGCCTTCACCTCTAGAGAGCAACTTCACTGGGGAAATGAGAATAAGAATGCCATGTGAAGGAGGATCTCATAGCATTCAAATTGTATGTAAAAGTACAAGTGCCAGGTTTTTCCACTGTGCTTGTATTGACACTGTTTCTTTGCTTCATTGCCTTAAGGCACTGGAGCCTTCTCCTAGCGATAGGGAGTTAGAAGCGAGAAAAGGTAATGTCTTGTTCTGTGATAAGAATAGCAGCAACGTGTAGCCATAAAACACTCACTTGTTGCAGACTCACACTCAGTCTCCTTTCCCATCGTGTCTCTTTTGCATCAATTCTTGATCAGTTTGAAAGTCATGCCACGGTTTATATAAAGAACAACATAACGACCTTGTGTTGTTCTTTCCTCGTGTATGAAAACAACATCGCACACAAGACTGTTTTCTTTTGATCTATTATCTAACAAATGCGATTAACCTAATAACCATTTGGTCAAAAACAAGAGGTTGATGTGTTGGCTACTAAGCAGGTCAACACGCACATGCACATACACACACACACACACACACAGTAACTTAGAGTGTGTAACAACTCTCATTTAATCAGTGTTTTAATCTCCAGAAGTGTTGAAAAAAAATTAAGACTTTAGTAAAACAATACACACAACTTGCTATTTTTTTCCCTCTAAAGCCAAGTCATGCTCCCAATTAATCTAAAATGTTATGATGACATGCTCTCTGCTTTCACTGATAATATTAAAGTTATTCCAGTTAATGTGTCTCGGTACGGGAAGTCAACAAAATCATCAATTCCAACTGAAATGTAAAGCTTTAACCAGAAAATGTAATGAATTAGCTTAAGATGAAATTACACATGTTGTTGACTTGTCCCAGTCCAAACTCCTTCCTGACTTTTTTTAGTTGCACTAATATCACTCTTAACAGTTGTTGTAGTAATTATCTCCATGTCCCATTAATAATGTTGTGGCAATGCTGGAAGAGCCAACATTTTCAACTACAGGATGGAAGCCAATTATTTTGAGGCCACTCCAGTTTCCCAAATTAAAAATGCCTCCTTCCACTGTTGACCTTGGATCAGCTTTCCAATTCTCATTATTATTAGGTTATTAACACAAACCGCTGAAAGTATCTTTTTAAAGTCTAAAACAAATTTGATTAGGCCTCTTTACTCACACCGGTGCAGACATACCTAACGCTGTCTAACTCCTGTCTGCTCCCTATTACCTTCGACACTGAAGTCAGTGAGAGAGAGCGTGGACCTGAAAGTCTATATCCCCCTGCATGCTGGACAAGGCAGGAGGGTGCCGGGTTTGCAGCACATTACCGCTTTATTGAATTAATTACGATAAGGATCATAACTTTAAACGCGGGGTGAGGCGTGGGGCGTTTTTCGGCATGGATTGCTCGGAGCAATTTCTTCCTTGAATGACGGTGGAGGGGTTATTGGATCTGTCAGGCCTGAACTCTGTGGCATTGTAACAAGCTCCATAAGGTAAGCCGAGGTTGGGCACAGTTCGCTGCACTGATCCCTGTATGCCTGCAACCTGGGGAAATTTGTACTACATACTGAACAAATAACAAGAGAAGGGAGAGAGAGACAGAGGCAGCTGGTGAGGCCTTGTTTTGAAGGTGCCTCAGTCCAAAAGGCCTAGAGGGTCATGCAGTGTTATCCTGAGGTCTCGCACCATATACAGTTCCAGTAGATGCAATGAAGTGTATCATTATATTATGATGCTGCTTAGATGTTTTTTCCTGCTTACTAAGCTCTTACTGTTCCCAGAGGGCTGTGTGTGTGTGTTTATGGTTCATATAAAATGTATACAAGATTTGTTTTATTCTTCCGCAGGGTCCGAGAATCCCCACAAACCAGAAAGTGGTCAATTATGGCGAATTTTGACGGGACCACATCAGTCGAGAGGCTATTTTTATCCACTGCAGCTGAATTTAGGTTGAAATAAGGTAAAAGAGGCTTAGGGTCAGTGCTGGCATGCTGTCATGTCAAGTCTAGAGGTTAAAGAGACAATTTAAGTCAACAGAATGCTCAACAATTCAAGGATGTGTGTGTGTATTTAAATGCATCACCCTCCTATCCAGTGCACTTCAAAGAATTCCAGACCCGTTGAGAGTCCCTTCTTATTTTCATTGAGTGGCAACGAACATTTAGTGAGAAACATTTGTTGTTTTTTTTTCGGATATCAAAAGGCTTTAACTTGCGTGGCTGTGAGGAGTAAAGGCTTAGTTGAGGAAGGAAGGAAACACCATGGTGTACTCCATTTTGCATTAGCTGCCATATTGATCAGGCGTCTAACAGTGGCTGATCGGCTGCTGAAGATATGCAGAAATCACTTTGCTTCACTTTGTGTATGTGTGTGTGTGTGTGTGTATACGCAACTTTATATCTGGGCAAGTATAAAGCTGAGAGCTAAATATGTGCAGATGTATCATAATATTTTTACAATTAAAAAAAAAAAGGGAGAATAATCTGCAGCTGAATCAGCGTGCTGCCCCACCACGCGAGGGCCTTTCATATGAGCAACTCAACTATCTGGAGAATGTGTAGGCTCACACAGGGTGAGAGATTTCTCTTCTTCTCTTTGCCTCTTTCACAAGCCTGCATACATATACAGTAAGCTGCTCTAACATCAACTTGATCCTTTTTTTGCTGTGTATCTTTCTTTCCATGTAACACCCACCAATGGCTTGACAGAACAACAATCGTGACACACATTTCAAGTTATAGTTGGGTTTTATGGCACACGTGTAAGAGTTGCGTACGTTACACACACATTTGCATGCACAGAAAACAAGCGTTTTTGATCGCAAACCCTTGCATGCAGCGTCGCTCGTATTTGTGATAAAGGGTGCAAAGTCTGTTATGGGGGTGTTTGGGGCAAACAGTGGGGAGATGAGATGTAATCACAGGCTTGTACAGCTGGCTCTTGTTTAGTTGGTCGACACCATCGAAGGGGGAGGAAAGCTAATTCCCAATCAAAATATATGAGCATCAAATAGCCTCCAATAAAGCTTTAAAAGCAATGGCTGCAAGTTTAAATAATTCAATGATCTTTTATTTACTATTACCAATACTAAGTATTGACATGATTATATTGAGCGTTATTGACTGGTAACAATTAGTTTCCTACAAAGGGGTACGGGGTCTTACATCATCACAAGATTTAGAAGAATTTGCTTTAGCTGTGCATGGGAAAAGAGATTGTGGGTTTAGGAATAATGGTGATTACAGGGAAGGAGCGCAATCTTTTCATCCCCAGGTTTTATTTGTCAGGTTACAACTGCTCTATGTTACATGTGGGTTAAGGTTAATGCTGCATAAAACTTTACATTTTTGAGTAAAAAAGCAAAAAAAACAGCAACAAAAGTAAATTTTACCTGTTTAAATTGTTTTTACAATATGCTAGAATCAGTCAAAATATGAAAGTTAAGCATAATCCTTGTAGTTAGGTGGGTAAAAACAATCTCTGAGTATCTATAAAGCGATTTTAGGTGGTGTACGGTACATTAGAATACATGTAAATAAAATAAAAATAAAATAAAAAACAATATGTTTTTACTGCATTTATAAGGCAAATTATCAACATCAGAAATATGGTGCTGCACTCATTTTCATACGTCACACTGTTTTCTCCCATCCTTCTCTATCTTCAGTGCTCAAAGTAAAACTACACCCAATGTTACACAATGTAAATCCATCATGGGCAACTACGTTTGCATAGGCAATGTTTAAATGAATAATAGCATTAATATGACTGTGAGTGTTCTTTCCAATTCGTCTTTATGGGTATTTTTTATAGTATTACCACAACTGGATGTTTGACAGTACACCACATATTGCATCCATGACAGATTGTATCCATGCCGCAGTAGTTTGTGCAAATGTAGACATTTGCACAAACTACTGCGCCCCGTTTGTGCAAATGTCTATATACTGTACAGACAGTATACTAATAATGTAGTGTACTGTTAATTTTAATAAATATTCTCAGTAACTGAGCCTCTGAGAATAATAAAAGTGTCAGCTCCTGCTTTTCTGTTGTACCACATACTTCATCAGAAATGTCAAATATGCACATACTTTAATTACAACAAACCTGGACAAAGTGTGTTATTGCTTAGTAAAATCTAGATTGAAGGGGGCTCACATAGCAGAATATAGCTTTTTCCTGTTACTTTTGACTATTTCTGCATACATTTCTCTCATAGACATTCACATTAAGAGAAATTACTCTGCATCCCTTCTCCACCCCCTCCTTCTCTCCCTCTTTTTATTCTTTTTGCTGAATAAATATTCACGTGGATCGTGGACTGACAGCGTCTCTGGGCTCCACAGAAAAGCCTCTGTCTTTCACACTCCAGACCTTACTGGCTGAGGTATCTTTCCATCTTTGGCCCAGATGAACCTCTCCATTTTCTGGCCTGCTCTCTATCTTTACATCTCTGTCTCATTGCCTCTCTTTCTTCTCTTGCCTCTCCCTCATCTCTATCCCTCAGATTGTTTTTCCCGTAACACCTCATTTTATCACCTTTTCCTGCATTTCTTTCTCAGGCAAAGCACATTTTTTTACTGCATGATTTAGACATGAAGTAATAACATGTTGTAGGCCTGTGGGAATGTCATATTTTCTTCAGCTGATCTCTTTATCATTTTGTTCACCCACCTTTGTGTGATTTTTTTTGTTTGTTTGTTTGTTTTCCTTCTGTGTGGGTTTGCAGTACTGCAGTAGTATTTTTGTTTTGCTCACTTGTCACCTTATTATTTGTTGTGGCACAGTACAGTAAATGTTTCTGATAGAGATAGGAGTGAGCAGAACAGCACTCACTCAAACTTTATTTGTTTTGTGTTTATTTTGTTATCCTCCCCTCACTCTCTTTCTCTTCATCTCTTGGAGGCGAGCAGAGCCTAGTCTTTATCTGGCAGCCAAGTTTAGACACTAGAAGGAGAGAGAGGCTTCAAACAAACAGTTTAGCTACTCTTAATATAAACACCAGCACTTAACCAGACCAAATATTTACCTTTCGCCTCCGTTGATCCTTCTGTTCAGCCTCTCTTTCACGTTGCGGTGCCACACGCCAGCAGATGGATATCACACACTGCTTGTATCAATATTTCGGTATGAATATAAGGAGGCCCCGGTGTTTTAGATAAGTCCTTAGTGTGTAAATGTATGTGTGTCAACAGGTGGCATTTAAAGTATTTGAATCTACCTCAACAACCCTTAAACAGTTAAGTTTGTTTTCATATTTCGTGTTTTCAAAATAATGCAGCAGGCCTCGTCTCTTTCTCTCTCTCTCTCTCTCTCTCTCACACACACACACACACACACACACACACACACACTCACGTACACACATACACACACACACAAATCTCAGTGGTTTGTTTTTATACTTCTTTCACAAACAGTAAAACCTACCTAGGTCTTTTAGTATCTGTCATGCATATATGCACACACACACACACACACACACACACATACACACACACACCCCTACACAGGCTCTCTCTTCTCCCCATCTTTCCCCACAGTCTGCTGTTTAGAAGAAGGTGGAACAGGGCAGGATATGCTTGGGTTTAAATGCTTAGTGCACAGATTGACACATAAACACACTTTAGCAGATAAGCCAACTTTACATGGGAACCACTTACAGTACTTCTATAGGCCTGCGTGTGTGTGTGTGTGTATGTTTTAGTCTCAATGCTTATTGTGTTTGTGTGTTTGTTTAGGGGCACGGCTTTTGTTTGCTCCTGTCAGCTGTCCCATCACTGGTTTCCTGCTCCATGTGTGTGTGCCTGTGTGATTATAGGTGTCCCCATCCATGAGTGAGATGTGTGTTTTGGGGCTCTAGACTCATGCTCAGTTGTTCAGGTCATTAATGTGAAATTTCAGTAAATCAGGGTCGGCTGATGTGTGCATGTAAAATACATACACGTAAATAAAACCTTCATACAGGGGGGCTTTCTATATGGGTTTAAATCTACAAACAGGTGAATAATAAACACACCAGTTTGTGCCGAATACTGACTGACACTTCAGGTTTTTTCTTTCTTTTTGTTCCGCTATGTGAGGGTTGGCAGCATTTTTAAGAGCACACAGAGCTTTACACTATGAGTATCATATACACTGATCACACATAACATTATGAACACCTCTGCAATTTATTGCAGTCCAATACAGAGGCTCTGCCATGATTTCTTTTTAGGTTGAAACTGTCAGAAAGGGGATAATTCTACTATGTGTTTATTATTAGGGTCATAGTGGGTTGTGGAGTATTACTGTAGTGCATTGTAAGAAGAGGTGATTCTAATATTTTGGAAACCCAATGAATGAGGTGGCCAAAACATTATGACCACTTCTTCTTATAATACCTTTTTAAGATATTTATTATTGCATTGTTGCTAATAAATTATCAAAGTACATACAAAGGCATAGGGCGTTGACACACAAATAATTTTTCCCTCACTTCAGGAAGGAATGTAGTAGTTGGAAGTAAACATATTTTTATTTCACTGTTTTATACCACTGCCTGTTCTTTTAGCCTAGAAAGATAAAGCACGAGGATTTGAGCACTTCCCTGTTACAACTACCACCACAATCCCTCCTCCACATCCCTATCGTATTTGGGAGCCTCTCACGAATACCAGCATGGATAAGCGTGTCCTACCACTGAACCCCATCCCACCTCCCTGGTGAAATACACACTCATATACACAGAAGCACACACACATGCATACTCACCCTTATCTTCAGCATCAAGCTGCAGAGTGGGTGCAGGCCAGCATGCACACAAATATACTCCAACACACACTCTTGCACTTTCATACAACCAGCATCATCATAAAAGCAGTTTTACCTTATTGGGCTGTGATTTAATCACACATAACTTTATGTTCACCCACACACACACCAAACCTTGGACACTCACTTGCTCTGCGGTATGTGATGGTGGGATGATGATGATGATGGTGTGTGTGTGTGTGTCCTGTCTGAGATTTGGTGGAGATTTCTATCTGGACCCTACGCTGTGAGTTAAGCAGACAACAGATGAGAATGAGACAGAAGGACAGAATGGAAGGAGTAATTGCATCTCATTTTGGTGCCAGGTACAACATGACAGATCACATCTCCTAATGGCACCAACATGGCTGCTCGTGCAATACTTTGTAATACTTTGTCCGAAAGGTTTGAAAATGCTAGATTTAAGTGTGCAAACACAGATGTTTGATCAGGGTTAAGCAAAAAGGCTTTAGATGTAGGCACTAAAAAAATTGTTATGGTTGGTAAAAAAATTTTGCATTTTGCCTTAAAAATGACTGTTGTGTTAATGTCACATCATGTGTCACATGACATGCATCACATGAATGGTTGCAAAAAAAAAGCAATAACAGTAGTTTTACACTGGACACAAATTGTAGTCTCTTGTGGTAAAGGTCTGTGTTTTGTGAGCCACCCCAACACCTTAACATCCTCCTGATAAACCTTAGAACATCTAAATACTACATGACTGTCTCACTACAGCACACACACGCACACACACACACACACACACACACACACACACACACACACACACACACACACACACACACACACACACACACACACACACCACAGACAATCACAATTAGCAGTGGTTTTGCCTGGAGGCTGAGAGTCTTGGTAATAAGTGTTTGCTGATGTTTTCCAAATCTTGCTAATAGAAAGAATAAACACTGGCTAACCTTTTAATTGAGTGATGACATGACGATGATGGAGAGATTGCTAAGGACTCAGTGTGCAGCCAAAGAGGAGAGTCCTTGAGTTCCCTTCTTTAATTTCGCCCCTCAATCCCTTGCCTACTTCCTGTTTGTGTTAATTAAGGCCATTGACAATGTCAGAGTGTCTTAGTGGAGTGTAGATTTTTTGTTTTCTCCTCTGTCTGTACAATGTGCCTCCCTGTCACTGCTCGATCTACGTAGTGGAAATGCAGCGTGTAACCTTGGGATCATCTCCTCATCCTCTCTGTTTCTTTTTGTGAGCTCTCCTGTCAGAATCCTGTCAGAGCTCAAATCTGGACAAAAAAATGTGGGTTTATGTCGGATAGTCTGAGTGCTGTTGAGTTAAGGATTATGTCAGTAAAAATGCTAAAAGACTGTCTTAATTACTTATTTTCACATGAACTAAAAAGAAACAAAAAGAGCTAACTTTATATCATCCCCTGGCCTGTCTGGTCTGCTGTTGGGCCTCTATGGACTAGTGCATGAACATGAACCCAGCATGAGATTCGGACTGGTAGGATTTTCCATCTCTGTGTTCTCAGTACTGCTGTAATTTTGGTGTTTGTGGTAGTAATGGCAGTGCCAGAATCAGTCACCACATGCTCTGCACATCTAACTCATGACATTCTGGCTGAGAGGAAAAAGGCAGAAAACTAGGTTATACAGGCCACTTTAAAGGGAGTATGTTATAAACACATCAACAGTTCTTTCACATGAAACACAAGTTGACCATAAGCGATGATGTTACTAATGAGTAAAGTCACTACGTACCTTAGTAGAGGGCACTGGAACCGTCTCTTACACATTTCAACACAGGAAACATTGAAGTTATAGTATATAGTTTACTAGAGGACTGATTTCTCCATATGCCTTTAAAATAAAGAAAGGCAGGGTTTTATTGTTGTTTTTGAGATGCTTTGCAATGGCAGGACAGAGTGACCTTGCAGATTTTAGTGTATACAATCCGAACTCTAATGTGTGTCTGTGTTATACAGCTGAGCAATAATATATAAGGGGAGCAGTAGAGTTCACTTCCAATATTTTGCTGGTTTGAAAACAAGCTCAAATGCATGATCACTTCCAAACTTTTGCTTTTTAAAGATATAATTCCCACAGGAGGCCGCCACAGTACAAAATCCTCCCTCTTTCTTTTTTGTCCTTTTTGTTTCAGAATTTCTGCATCAATTCCTCACAAGTTACAAATGTGTGTTGGACTGTTTTTCACCACAAATTCCTTTTACGCACATTTTTTAAACCAGACTAGATCAACAACAGACAGGTGTAAACTGGCTCTGTCTTTGTCACCCACACACATTCATACACACTCCTAAGTGCAGAGTCTGTATCTGTATAAGCATAAGGGAGGTCCATGGCCCCCAGGGAACCAATAGGAGGTCAGGATTGTGAGGCCAGAGGGGGGGCTCTCAGCCTATTAGAGAGCCGCAGAGGAATTCTCTGTGAAACACAGACCAGCCGGCTGAGAGAGACAACACACAGCTGCACGACTGCAGTGCTGCTGACAGGCTTTACTCCCTGTCTTTTTAAACTTGTTTTGTGAGTCCTCAAACCCATTTCCCTTTGTTGTCAATCTTGTGAACTTCCTCCAGCTGAATCTACTCCTTCAAGTGGTAACTTAAGACAACAGGGGACACAAACTGTATTCTTTTGAGGCAGTATCTGCAAACAAGTGGTTTGTTCTTTTATGGAAAATCAATTGGACTCAACGTAAAATACAACGAGAAGATTTTATGCTTGTTTAGAGCAACAATGAAAGTTAAATAATACATACACACACCACTTTTCTTTAAGTTTCAGCACAGCTGGGAAATTTGGAGGAGGGGGGTGTGTGTTGAGATATGAGTGTATCACACACACCTAGTGTTTGCCTTGGCTTCAGAGGTGCAGACACAGACAAAAAGAGAAGAGGAGGAGAGTGAAGAGCCATGCCCTGCAGTGTTTAGATAATGAGCCGTGTGTGTGCCTGTGTGTGTTAGGATTGAAACAGCATGTGGATTCTCTTCTCACAAGTTAAATGATTTTCATTCTTTCAGCGTGTGAACGGAGACAAGACATTATCGCACATGCCACTCAGTTCTACAACAAGGAGAAATGCCAAAGAGGAGCTGGGAGCAACAGGTTTCTGTAGCCACAATGTTTTGCTTTCACATCATCTCACGAGTGATTCACACGTTTTGCTCTCAAGTCATTTCACCTCATTCATCGACATCCAAAAACTTTTGTTTTATATTTGCTATCATTATTTGGAATCCATAACCAGCAAACTGTGCATATACAATGCTCACAGATACACACTGTGATATACACGAGTGTGGTTCTTGTGCTGTGGCAGGTTGATTGGCAGGCAGTAGAAAGGAGAGGAAGTGAAGCTGACAACACTCTCAGGTGGTGTTAACTCCTGACTGACAGGTCAGGCCGCACCCTCACTGACAGGCAAAGAAAGTCCCTTAACTCTTCCCTGACCAGGCTCTTCGGCTGTATTAAAATATTTCAGACTTTTGTTTCTTTCTTTAAATAGCGTCAATGTTTGGGAAATAAGCTGAAGACATGCACAACAGGCTGTCACCTTGGTTGCACTGTATGTTAACTTTATGTTGATTGATTGTAAGTGAATTTTGTGTTGCATTTCATTGGCTGACACATTGACCTTTCAATCATTACCTCTAGATTTTTTTAAGTTTCACTTTTTTTGTCCCCCGTTCCAACTACCACCCTCCACCCCTTCGCTCTCTTGTTGAGTAGTATCTTACATCTGGTCCCTTCTGTGTTCTCCTGTTTCTTTAGAGTGTTTCTGCTGATCCCTGTCTTTCCCTGAAGTTCTCTCTCTGTCTGTGTGTGCATGCAAAGCCAGGTGTCTGCTCTTTGGGCTGTGTCTGTCAATGGTGTCAGAGTGGGAGGGGGTTGTGAGTATAGAAGCTGCCAGGGCACTGTGACCAGGAGCGTCTGGGAGAAATTCCCAACATTCCCAGGGATCTGCTTGGGATAAAAACTCCACAGCGATGCATGCACCTGGGTGAGAGAGGGAGACTGAGATATACAGGCATGGCCCGATCCCTGACACATGCACACGCACACACACACATACACACACGCACACACACACACACCCTCTCTGCACCAATTAACCTGAAATGTAAAACTACACCATCAAGCACAAAGGTCAAATAGAAAAATTGTTACCCAAGGACCACCCCACCTCCCCGTTCCTGACAAAACAGTCACTGTGTTTTTTCAACAATTTATCTATTTTTTGTCCTTTCGGCTTATCCACTGAATTCAGGGTCGCCATAGCGGATCATTGTCCACATCTTTGATTTGGCTTAGTTTTCACGCCGGAAGCCCTTCTTGACGCAACCCTCCACAATTTCTAACGGCTTGGACTGGCACTGCACAGCTGGGGATCGGAAAGGGCTGTTGGGGGTTCAGTGTCTTCCCCAGAGACACTTCGAAATATAGCCGTGTTTTTTCAACAATAAATGCCCATTTTTAAATCACAAATGGATTTTCTAACAGAAGGAATTTATTAACAAAATTACTAAACCTAACATGAATCCTGAAGACTTAAATTACAATAAAGGGTATCTTCTTGTGTTCTGAAGGACTGCCAGTCAAGCTGAGCGTAATAAAAGTGAGTGTAACAGTGAGTGAAAGTGCTGGTGAAGCTGTTTGTGTGATCAGAGGCCCTTGACAGTCTGTTGTCTGTCATCACTAGTCATCAAGAGCTCTGAGAAAACAACCACAGACACAGACAGTCCCAGTGTGTGGAGGAAAGAGTGTTACAAGAGATGAAAGTCTGGTTAAACATTGTGTTTATATGGTTATTCAATATGTAGTTATAGTATATGGACACAGCCAGTCTGGACTGAAAAACATAACGGCAGGACGAAATAAGTGACAGTGTATAGTGTGCTTCTTCTTGTTCAATTTGTTTTTTTTCATTGCCAGTAATGTACCCTATGTATTTTACTCAAGATTTTCTATTATTTTAAATTATTTAAGATCATTTTTCCTGGACACTTACGATCAACTATCCTTAGACAACATTAAAACACTGCTCAAACATTTATTTCTCTGTAGCACTAATATGTTTAATGATATTTCCTCTTCTGCATCCAAATACTTTACTTTACATACTTTAAGTTAATTTAATTGCATTATATGTTATCAGGGTTTTTTTTAATTTAATTTGTGAGTAAATGAGAATTATTGTCCATTTCACAGTCTATAGTTATAAATAAATAAATAAATAAGTCTCATAAATGGCCTATATGACATAACTCATTGTGAAATAATACTGAATAAAGTATCATGCCATTAATTGCTAAATGATTGTACGCTATCATGTGATGAGTCGCTCTCCACAGCCTGTTTTAGCTCAGTTTAAAGTTTTTCTCTTTGATATAGTGCAAGTGTTTACTTGTACTTCACTCCCCTCCTGTTCTTTTGTTATTCCTCCCTTCCCCTCTCCCTGCCCTTTCCTCTTCCCTCCCTCTCTTCTGCGTGCACAAGTCTTTATGTCTGTGTGCATGCATGCAGGTGTGTTTTTGTGTGTGTGTGTGTGTGTGTGTGTGTGTGTGTGTGTGTGTGTGTGTGTGTGTGTGTGTGTGTGTGTGTGTGTGTGTGTGTGTGTGGCTGCTGGAATGTTGACCCACACGGAAACAGGGTGAAAGACTTCCCAGACATCAAAAGGCAGGTAGCTGACAGTCAGAAGAGGGGCCGATAAGTCCAGTTGCTTGACAATGGACCCCAACGCACACCTGGACTGTATGGAAAGGCAGTGACGTGGAGAGAAGTGCACACACATACGCTTATGCCGCACACCCGCCGCTCAACACATTCTCCTTCATTGCCCTGTCTTGTCATGCTTTAAACACATACACACACACACACACACACACACACACACACATCTTCTTAAACGCCTTCAAGCACTTAGCTCGGTTACCAAGCGTATCTCCGTAACATTCATACGTACCTCTCAGCCTCCCTGCAATCCACCCACAGAGACCCCCACATGATCCTCTTTTTCTGACCTCTGCACCCACAGGTGTTGAGGTCTTTGTCCTTGGACATGTGTGAGCAGCCCAGTGTTGTGACGAGCCCTCAGACCCTCAACCACCCCGTTGTCTTCTCTCTCAGGTGCAGCACGGTCTCAGGTGAACTTGTAAGGGGGCTGGGGACCAGGATGCAGTTAACTTAGTTTGGTGGTCTTTTTTCCCCGTTTTAGATTATTATCCTTTTTTGTGAAGATAATTTAATTTATGGTGGTTTCATAAAAAAAAAAAAAAATGTGTCTAAACACTATAGGGTAAATTAAATATTAACTGTCTATGAAGTTTAGTGTTATCAGACAAACCTGCGATGAACTGACACTCTATTCAATCTGCGAACCTTCAAACAACAGACTTAAATGGTGAACATCTAATAAACATAGGGAAGCATTTATGAAATGAAAATACAGATCAACAACTCCTGCAGACCAGCAGAAGTGTGGACCACGAATGGGGAAATAAATATTGAAGCTTTATATCTTCACTGGCCTTCAGTGTGTAATGAAATAGAAGAGGGCTCTGTCATCCAGGAACATATTTCTTTCGCTAATCAACAAAATTACTTCAAGACTTCTTTGTGATTAAAAGAGGCCATCTCACCCTTACTCAGCCTTCACAGCTTTTCAGACATTTTCTGTTTTGACAGCTGGGACCTACAATTCTGAATATTGGTAACTCATCACTTAATGGCACCATCTCCACTAGTTTCAAAGTCTCTATGCTGAAAAAGCCACAGCTTGATTCAGTGTTTCTTCATTATTATGTACTAGTCTCGAACATTTCATTCTTTTTAAAAGTACAAGGAAGAGTTGTGTCTCAGCAGCTCTCAGTACACCTATCTAACAGTAATCTTTCTGAGCTATTTTATTCTGCCTTTAGGGCCTGTCAATCCACTGCACTTAATAATCTGGTAAATTATCTGCTGCTTCTTACTTGCTCATATCCCACCACCATGCTTCCTCCCCTGTTTGTTCTACTATTTGTTCACCTTTTTATTCAATAGATCATAGCACAATTCTAGATATATTGGAAAATCATGCTTCACATCTCGTTAGACTTTGAATTGAAGCTCTCAAAATCAAATAAGTAGACACACATTTCCTAAACGAATTTAATGTCAGTGTTTTCTGATGTGAAATAAGGAGTACCCCAGGGCTCTGTTCTTGGCCCTCTGCTTTTCTCAACTCACATTTAAAATCTCGCAGTTATCAAATATTTTTCTGCTCTGCTAATTATACTCAGCTGTATGTCAAATGACCCTTAGATTATTGAAGTACAATACAGGCCATGAAGATTGTAATTGCATAAAAATGTTCAATAGGTAATCACTTTACTTTGTTTGTCTGCCATTTAGTAAAAGGCAGATGGTGTATGGTCTGTTTTTAGATCTTTTATGCTGAGACCAGTGAGACTAAACTAAAAGACCAAAAGTTTCAGGCATCAACCTTTACACTAAACAATAATTAGAAAGACATTAAAATGACTAAGTTGACCCATTGCTCATAACCAACCAACAAACAAATTGATTAGTGCAGCTTTAAAGAGGTGATATTGTGGTGATGGATGAATGTTGTTAGTGTGCGTAAACATTGTTTCTATCAGTCATATGCTAAAACTAAGCTAGCTAATTAATTTTACATTACATTGTTAGAAAAGGTAGGCACAATCTTAAGGTTCTGAAATATCCTGATCCCTTTCACATTCAGCCAAAAGACTTTACAGATCACTTTGTACTCTTAATAACACGGGTGTCACTGCAGCGTAACTAAACCAGGCCCATATTTCCAGCTCTTTAAATAAATGCAAAGAATTAAAGATTGTTTATTACATAATAATCTATGTATGTGTATTTATGGATAAATATGTCTGTAAGGAATGTGCGTTGTATGTTTACTCAAAACATATCCATTGTGTTCACTTGCTCGATTCTGCGTGACGTGGTCCTGTATAACTTCCTCCAGGAAGAAAAAGGAAACATATTATTGTATTAACATATGTCAAAACACTCTGTCCTTTATACACATCACACTTCAACTTCAGAGGAGGTGAAGACCAATCGCTAAGGTTATGAGAAAAATTATTTGACATTTACCTGCCTAAAAGCTTTGCTTTTGTTTCAAAGGGTCAAGCTGGGTTATAATGAGGCAAAGAGCTTCTAAGTGGCTCAGCTTTTGTTTAAGCAGAGGGAACCACACTGAGCCCTCACTGACATACTTTATTAAATAAAAATGCTCATCTTGTGCACCATTTAGACTATATATTCCTCTCTTCATTTTGATTCTATAAACTTGATGAACCTGAAAACTTACCTCCTCATTAGAGAGGCAGGTGTTTTGTCTGATAAGTAGCCCAAGGACTCAGTAGGGAGGAAGAAAGGAAGATAACATAGAGAACAGAAATGATTGGATTAACAATGACCTTCTGCAGCCTTGTACCCTAGCACTGGCAATGGCAATGTGGTGGTGTGGGTTGAGGTAGGAGGTGGTAAAGTTTCACTGAGTTGTCAGAAAGACACACGTGGAAGAGAGATATAGCAGGATTTATTGCCAAGCGTTCAATTCAAAATGCTGACTGACACATGACTGTGAAACATATGTGCCCTAAGATACAAAGTCACACTTATGTCCAAAGCAAACTGACCTACTGAGAAAAAATTGCCTTTAGGGACAAATTGAAATTGAAGCCTGTTCACATGGTTGCCGTGTTTATTTTAAGTGACACGGTCCCATTAACACTTGTACCAGAAAATGAAAGAGGGGAAAGGGGCGGAGCTACCAGCCACTCAGTGCCTTTCTTATCTGACTGCACGCGAATGAGGAGGGGTCCAATCAGAGTTGCTCCTAACTCTCACTTCCTGTTTTTCCTAGCGGGATATCCCGTCACCTTGGCAACCCAGTGGCACATGCAGCCTCTCAGTACCCCCCTTTCTTCAAAGGAGTCAGTAGGCCTCAGGAAATTAGTTTAAGGTCTCTAAGAGGGAATCAGTCCATTTCCTAATGGGCACTCATTAGAACAATGGCTAAATGCCAAGTCCACGCTGACTTCAGTGTGACGTGTTTTCCTTCTCCGTGTTGATTTTGTTTGATTTTCCATCTATCACATGTTGTGTCTTTTTTATTTTTATTTTTTTTGTCCACCAGCATGCCTCTTGGTACACTCTGTTTTCCAGTTAAACTCTAATGGAACTGGGTAATACTTTTGTTTAGCTTGTAAACCCTTTACATTATAAATGCTTCTGTCTGTTTCTATCATCTAAAATTGTTATCTGAACATCTATTTATATTGGCCGTATTATTGCCGCAGTTCTATGTCCAATCAAGTCAGTCATCCAAACATAGGTTTACTTTTAGTACCAGTGTTATCTGTATATCTGCTCAAGGCAACTACAGCATGGTGAAGAAAGATTATGGCAAATACGCTATAATTGAGGTAAGGTTACTAAAGAACATGTGGAAATTGTGGTTGTAGTTTATAAAATGCAGCTAATTCAAGGGCTGCAACAGGACACAAGCTGCAGTGTCTCATATGAAAATCATATGTACAGGCACATCCATGACGCAGACCACTAAACCCTAATTATTTAGGGTGGAATTCAAATCAAAAAACACCCAGACAACCGCAGGACTAAAATTATTACCAGTGCTTTCAGGAGTTTGCTGTTCATGTAGCAGTAAGGTATATGACAGGTCTCGCCCTGTGCTTACCAAAGATATGGAAAGGGTTCATTGAGGTTGCACGGTGTACCGAGCAAGGGAGCTGGTGTTGAGGCCAAATGCAAATAAGTTATCTGTCAAATGAATCTGACCAAGTCATATTACCAGGACAGTAGCCTGTCTATTCGGTCATCACATACGTACTGTGGCCATTCCCTCTGTTTGTTGGAATCAGGTACTGTATGAGTGGCTTTTCATTACACATATCTGTGACTTGGTCTGGCAGAACTTTCTGTTAATGTAGCAGGGAAAGTATTTAGGCTGAACTGGGATGTGTTGGCCACAGTGTTTTGACCCAGACCTTATGTGGCCAGGCTCGTTTATGGTGTTTTCTGTGGCACTTTGGGGTTATGTAAGATTTTTAAATGTGTGCGGACTCACTTTGAAAGTCCTTTGTTTATGCTGATTTGGAGATTTCATTAGAGATTCTTCTAATGAAACAGCATGAGATTGCACATGCATATATGCACATGTGTGTTCTCCCTCGGGTTTTGCTAAAGGTCAGGGTTGAACCTAGGGGAGACAGCCAGGCACACGCTCATTTCACCCCCTTCCAAACCCCTGTACAGTTTTCCACCTTTCATTCATAGTAAGGTTAACAAAATCTGTCACCACCTCGCCCTGCATTTATTATTAGTGGGCTCTTTCCTGTGTCAGGTAAAAATAATCGAGCAGTTCCATGGATGCATTTGACCGATGGGGGAATCTTTGGGGGGGGACAGCTTATTTGTTTTTATTGCAGATTCTCCAGGGGGCACTGGATAGAGGGAGGGATCAAGAGGAAGTGACTTAAGGTTTTAGGTTTATGGTCAGGAATGCTGAGATCACATCCTCAGAATTCAAAATTCATACTAATAAAGGGTGAACTTGGTATGTGGCTCCTTTGTTCTTAAGATACAAAACACAAAACTAAATGGCTTCTAAATGTTTCCCTAGCAACTCAAAATGCTCATGATTAGCTTATGTGGGAAGCATAATTATTGCTACACCAATGCAAGTTTGCTTGTGTTGCCCAACTAAAAGCTCTAAAAATTACATTTGAAAACAACAACACTACACAAATTCTCCCTACGTAGTGCGTGATGCATTTGCCAGAAGAACTCAACTAGAAATATGCAAAAGTAGAAAAACACTTTTCTGAAGTGTTGGAATTTTCGATAAAGTAGTTTTCAGTTCAGGATATCAGGTGATAGAGTAGTGTCCACATTCCATCTTCCACTTTTGTTTGTTTTGGTTTAATTTTATTTCCTACTTCTATCATTTCACTATTTTCCTTTCAATCTTTCAGTCTGTTTGACCTCAGTCCAACTATTCAACATGCTCACATACTGTAGTGTCCTAAACCTTTAAACCTTACTCACCGCGTCCCTCTGCCCGTTTTTCACATTCGTAACTGACTGCAAGCCTCCATTACCCAACATGCACACAGACACATATTTAAGAGAGAATGCACACACCACATGGTGAGATATGAAGACTGCCTGAACTGATTATATAATGCACCTGTCAGCAAATGTGGACACCCACAGTATTCACACCCATCCACAGATACCCACTAGACAGGAGCTGTTTATCCCAGCCAGAGTAGAGATGTAGGTCCATGTAGGCCAATGTCAGCTTTAGGAGAAGCAAAATATTTTCTTTGTGAGAGTATCTGTTCTTGTCAACAATCTGATACGGCGTCGGTAGAGATAGGAGGTTCCCATGAGGACTGTGGCCTAGGCAGCGACAGAGAAGAGGAGACTGGGGTTGGGGAGGTATTGAGGGTGGTAGGAGGGGGTGTTAGGATTGGTTGTTCCCAGTTATCAGGAACATGGTGAGTGTCAACACCTCCAGAGGAGTAGATAGAGGGAGGTCAGGACGTGACAGACGAGTGATAGCCACTGTGATACAGGTGATTCTACAACTGAGACATACAAATTCTTATTGTAGCTGCTGAGGAGCTATTAGTAAGGTCCCCCTTCCCCCCCCAAAAAAGAAACACCTTTTGTTAATCCGACTTAATACAAAAAATTCTTTTTTTTACACGTCTTGGTATTTAGCCTTGTAGATCAGGCAATGTAATGTAATTTTTTAAAATTAGGAGCAGTTTCTCTTTAAATTACTTATCACTGAATTGCTCACATATTTTCGTGGGCACCATTTCTTTGCTAAAAAGCAGCTGAAAATGAAGGGAAGCAAAAAAAGTCCAGGGTGGCCACTTATCAGGGTCCAGATCCTCCGGGACCAAAATAAATTGAAAAAAAAATTGCAATGTATTAATTAGAACAATGTCAATTTAGCTAATAGTGAACTAATAGTGAACTACGAAAAATTTCAAACCAACTCTTTCTTCTGTAGGGGATTAATGCTTTTTAGTTAATTATTCTCAGTTGTGTTCAGATAGTATATATCCAAACACAACAGTTATGGAAAATATACCATACTTGAGGTTAGTTAACTAAAATACACTTTTTAATCCAAAGCACTTTACAGTTTCTCTCAAAGCACATACATTCTCACACAAGTCTCTGGAAAAGAGTACTTTTTGTGATTACTTGGAATTTGAAAATTAAAATCATCTAGTGTAGCTCAGTTTGGGTCCAGCTTTTGCCTTGGAGTTAATCCAACCCTGTTAAGAAAAAAATGTTTATTTAAAAAAAAAAAAGTTATTTTATTGTATTGTTATTTATTGTTCAGTACCACTGTCTAGTTGTGTCCTTCACTGTTGAATGTTTTTTTTCTTCTGCCTAAATTCTTTTACATCTCCACTCTCATTAAAGAGTTGAACTCCCTGCTAACGCCTTTGTTCATAACAATTTACTCTTAACTGACTCGACGCCTGAAAAAAAAAAATATTGAAAGTGTACAACTGTAAGTCAGACTGTGTGTTTTTCTGAATGAACATTTCCCCATTTAAAAGGCTTTGTGTTTTCATAGCACTCTCAGCAACACCAGCCCAACACTCTCCAAGCATCTGTCATGGCCTGACAGATTTCTGGTGATGAAATAACAAACTCATCTTTACTCATCCACAGATGAAGGCCGAGAAAATGCAAATTGATTGGAACTGTGATTACTGTATATCTTTTCTATTCAATTAGCCCATAATGCTGTCATAATATTGGTGTTGCATCTGTCACAACATGCAGGGGCCTGTTATGCCTTAGGTGTTGTTTTTTTAAACAGAGATTACCCTGGTAATCATCCCTTCAACATTTATGAGAAAAAGAATTCAACCTGTGTTGCTCACTAAAACTTCAAAAAATAAATTTTGAGTCTGTATTTATAACATAAAGCATGATACAGACTTTTAGGTGTCAGACACTCTTGTGTAGAAGTGATATTTAGGTCTACGGTTACTGAAACAATTGTATAATATACGTTATTCTTAATGTTACAATTAAACAAAAACTATAATTAAAATGAAAATTTAATTTAGCTTTGATAAACATATGACAACAGTAAATCATATATATTTATAGCTATTAAATAATGATTTGAGGTAGTGACAGTAATAAAGTCTTAAAAATATTAACTAATCTGAAGACGCAATGATCTCTATAATAGGATGTTTGAAATAATAATCTAATAAATTCAATTTACAGAACAGACACTAACAGCAGACCAAGGCTTTACCCTTGAGCAACATTTGGAGAACAGTCGGTTCTTCTCTGACCTGATGTCTGTGACAAGCCGCACCACTGCTACACGCCTTGTCAGAGGACACACCGACAGTGGCCTTCACTGAGGAATGTTTAGCCTTAACTCTGGATCAACAACATCTTGGGAAAATATTTTTGACTTTAAAAATAGTTTTCTATACATAACAAAAAATGGGAGCAAAGGGTACACTTTAGAGTTTGATACACAATTTCCAGGATGTAAGCAAAACGATTAAGAAAGTATAACACTATGAGAATAAAATAAGCATTAAAGGGGGATGCTCAACAGCTAGCCTCATTGTAGCATAAGTACATAAAAGCTCTTCTAATTAGTATTTCATGTCTTTGGGGCATCAGTTATCTGTTATGATGAGTCCAGCTTTCTTAACTCTTCTGTTCACTTTACAGCAGGTTGTTTTTGCATTTAATTGCTTGTAACTGAACGCTATTAAAACATGCAGGTAATAAAAGGCTCATTACATTTGATTATGGCTATGTAAACTCTGCACAAAAAGTTTTATGTTGGGATGCATTTTTTCCTCGGTGGGATTTTTAGGTTGGATGAATAAGGCTTCTGTACACCCAGACTGCTCCACCAACAGAGCGGCAGTTAAAAAAGTCTCGGCACTGATGTGAATTTGTGCCTGCTCTTCTGCTCGCATAATTGTCAACAGACGAAGGTCCTGCGTGTATACAAAAATTAATGTCAAATGAGAATTTCAAGCCACGTGTGTTTGTTTATGACATTTTGCATGGGTTTCATTTGTTATAAGTATGTAGTAAGAAAATGAGTGTTGAAAAAAGACCACAAGTCATTTTTGAAATCTACAGTTGCATGAATATTTTCACATTGCAGTAGCCTCTTTCTTTTTCTTCATTTTTTTAATGTCATGATACCCTGAGGTGAACTGTAGGAAGAGGGTGTATCATGCAGAACGAATAAAAAAGATTGACAAAGAGGAAAAGAAAGGAAGGGTAAAGGAGAGGTTAGCTGGGAGGCAGTCATAGGAAGGAGGAAGTTCATCCACCTGTGTCTGATTTACAGCAGTCGGCTATAATCTCCCTGACTAGAGAGAGATACAACTCTTTTTCAGATCAATATGCTCAAATGGGGCTACATAGGATGAGGCCTGTTCTTGATATCTGACTACAGATATCGGACAAAGGAGGTAACAGCACAGCAGTATGGGAAACGTATGGCTGTAGATCAAAGACATGAGACATCAGATGTTCCACATTTATTTGGTTTAAAAGATAAAATATATTGCTGGATAATAGGTGATGAAAAATGCATAGTTACTGCATCTTTATTGGTAATGGTATTTAAAATATGAGGAGTTAGTTCAATATGATATGAACACTGTATTTTTTTAATGTCAGAGTTTCCTAGTGGCTCAGGAATTGATAGGATTAAATGTTTTGCTCATGTACGCTACGGCTAGCTAGATGCCGACATTTGGCACTAGGTATAACATGGTACCCGGGACTAATTTGGTGAGCAAAAATATGATAACAACTAATGCAACTAATGCAGCGCAACACTTTGGTACTGTTTAGTGTTCAATGGGAAAAAATGAAAAAAGACTGATGAGAGCTGTGAGACTGAAGCAAAACAGCAACACTTTGGTTTGTGAAACCAAAATAATGAAAAAAGGCCAACACACGCCACCGGAACTGAGGGGAAGTGTGGATGATGATAAATCATTTCCACAGTACACATCATAAGTTGATCTGTTGTAATTTTGTAAATATTGCAGCACACCTGGAAGAGTTTCTGCTGATGGTTTTTAATGCAGCCATCAAACGTTCCATACATGAACATAGGCTGACGACAATGACCTTCCAGCCAACAAGGTGACTGTGTGTGTTTGAGGCACTAGTTGCATTACAGATTCATTCTTGTAATACATTGATCTGAAAATGTACAAGCTGCACGAACTTAATTCTAAAAGTTAAAATCATTAGAGCATTGATCAAAGACAAATGACTGCAGCATACAAATAGCTTTGAAAATGAAGGAAACATCTGCAGTCTCAACCTGCAGAATGAGCCTTATGTGCCACCAGCTCTGGTTTGTTCATAATTCTATTTTCTGATTCTCCTATTGGAATATAGGACACAGTTTGCTTTCCTTCAGTATGTTTATATTTGTGATTTATTTGATGACTATTAGATTTTGCCCTATGTGATCACAATCATAAGCAAAGTGTTCTTTTCACCATGTTTTCATGTAGTTTATGTTTTCTGTCTCGTTTTCTGACGGTATTTTCCATATGGTCACTGGTACATTTATCAAGATAAAATCCAACATTACTACTAATACCAGCAGTTCCGCTCATGAGGTTAGAGTTACACACTGTTTGTTTGCATCTAGTTACACTGGTTATTTAACATTTATAGATTTGCATCACAAAAAGTGGTTTGTTATTATTTTTTAGATGTCTTTTTAGCCATTGGGCCGACTACTCTAGAATAATGCATGAACACCTTCATGTTGGAATAAGAAATGTTTTTTTTTCTTTTTAATGTGTTGACATTTTGACAATAGGTTAAAAATCACACATCCTGTAATTAACTTGTTACAAGTTCAAATTGCATTTATAAATGTAAAATAATAATATGTTTATGATTAGATTTTTGTTATTGCATTGAAAATGGAATATCATTTCCAAATTTTACAGGCCTTGAGTTATAACTCAAGCTGCCACACTACATTTCCACTATATGCACGGAAGCTAATCAGAGCTTAGTTCGGTGGTGCCACCGCCGTAACCCCACCATAGTGACATTTCCTAGCAGCAAAGGGTCTGCTGAATGACACCCTCCGGTTCATTCACTGTACCCAGACCCCATTCAAAGAAACTGATGAAGCAAAGGCGGCTGCTTAGTGCATCGTCCGCACACTCTCGGCCTCCTCTTTCCTCGCTCTTTTCTTTAATCATGGGTGAAACACAGTACAGCTCTTAGAACAAAGGGCGGTGTTTGTTTTTTTGCGGCCTTTTTATTTCAGGCATGTTTCCTGTTGTGCGTATGCTGGCCTTTGATGTGTAACACACCAGAGTTTGCCTCTGCTGCCCAGTGTACTGAGCGATCTAGGCCTTCCACAAAAGCGTGCAGAGGGGAGGGAAGAAGTATCTAGAGGAGAGAACAAGTGTTTTCTTTCCTTCTAAATCATAAATACACATTTTTACATTTTAATGTTTTAGCCAGGAGACACTCAGCTCTTGTTGGATGTAATCAAATTATGTCACGATGAACAAGTGGATCTTATGTGGGCCATTGCTAAATTTAGCTCAGACTTGTTCGACCTGAAATAACAATATTCTTTTCCTGCCGAGGCTGTTGATTACCAGGAAACTGAATTCTGTAGATTTTAACTTGTTGAGCTGCATTTCACAAAGAGTCTCCTGAACACTTCTTTAGTTTAACATGTTCAGACAGTCTCTGAAACACAAAAGCACAATATTTCTGTCAGAAAGCAGGCTGCTAACCTATCTGGCACATGCTGCCAGGAATTGATTGAGAGATAGGGGGGAGTTCCCTCCATAAAAGATTATTGAGAATAAGAGTCAGATGATGACGAGACAGAAGCCGATAAGATGGTGTGACATGATGAGTCCCCCCAAACACACATATGCACACACTTCTCCATAGTCTGCTGGATATTACGCTTGAACTCACACGGACAATGCCTTGTGTGTGTGAGTGTTTGTCATTGGGCAAAGCAGAGAAGGTGTGAAAAGTCTGACTTCTAATTCACCTCCCTCTGCATAGGGGTTAATTCTTCCTTTCCATCCGGCTTACTTGAGATTTAACAGAAGGGGGAACTGAAGTGGCAACAGATGCATAAATCTGCATGTGGGTATGTTATTAGAGTAAGGACCTTCAGATTCAGACCTGGCTGTCATCCAACCAACATCCTAAAGTTTAATAATTAATAAATCATTTTGAGTGAAAGCCTACTTCCTCATTTGAACTTAAGTTGAAAACACATCTCCAATAATAATCATTATCATTCTCCCCACAGCCTGTTAATCTCTCTGGGTTTTTACGAGCTTTCTGAACAGACGGGGGCTGTTTGAAAAAACACATCTAAAAACAAAACAAAACAGACTCTTATCAGGCTGGGATCAGTCCATCACAGACAGTTAAGCTGTTTATGCTCTGCAGCGGTCCACAAGGGGGCAACGTCTGTAGGCCAAATGCTTGCCAAGATATACTGTAGTGAGCTGAGGCTTAAGTCCATCAGGTTTTAAACACTTTAATGTGATCACACCTGACATGTGACCAGGTGAAGTAAACTCAAAATAAGTCAGTATCCTTTAAAAAGTTAACAGACTGTAACTATTATCCCACAATACACAGAAGAAATCAAGAAAGTCGTCATTTCTACACCGACATTCTAATCACATACAAAAGGTGGTGAGAAAGCTGAAACCCTTTGGAAAAAAATAACAAAAGGTTATCAGCAATGAAAATGTTAATAATTATATTTTTTTTTTTTGTACAAAACTATTAAGTAAATTGACTGTTTTCCATATTAACTAGTCAATTCAATGCACTGTAAAACTTGAGATAATTCATGCTAACATTTTTAGAAATGCTTGTTTCTTTTTGGGACAGTGATGCACACATTGTGCACAGTTAGCATGTGCCATGGAATCAGAGCGCTGTCATAGTGAAATCCTTCAGATTTTTTCTGCTGGCTGACATCTTCTTAGTTTACCTACTTTTAACACTTTTCTAGGATGGATTTAGAAGCTTGTCAGTTTAAGTATGAAGTGTATTGTTAAATATCAGTTAACAGTAAAAACAACACTTTCACGGCTAAATTCATGAGATGCTGAAGCCGTTTTTTTTGTCCACATTGTTTCACTTTGAAGTATGACAAGACTTGGGTATAAAATGCAAAATGCTGAAAGCATAAACTGCAGACCACTTTATTTTCATGATTTCATGAAATTTGATTATAAGGATATAAAATCACAGGCGTATGCGGAGTCGTAAAAAATGCAAAAATGAGATTTGACAAATCATTTTAATTATGTTAGTCCTCCCTGTGTTGTTCTTCATGATAAACAGTGACATTGGTACACAGCTTTGGTGATATTTTACTGTGGATACCTGACACTGTATTGACTCTCTCAACATACAGAGGAGGGGGACTCAGGTATAAAGAAAAGAAGATCAATACAGGTCCTATCAACCTCCTTGAAGACTTTCAGTGTAATTTCTTTACATACTCATTTACAGTGTTTCATCATTACACCTGATAAATTATCAATATTTCTCAAAAAATGTCTTTACCTGCAGCCTGACTTCATATTAAAGTCCAAGTCCCCCTTCGCTGGTAGCCAGTCCGGGTAATACCATACATGCCCTGCAAAGGCTCATAATTGCCAAGTGCTATTAGATGTCTAAACGGGATTATTTCTTCAAAAGAAACATTAGCTGCCTTTAGGAAGGAGTGTGAGGGATTGGGGCTTGGCTGCTCCCCCCTAATCTGGCTGGAGACCCCCACAGTCACACTCCTCCACCTGGCTCCCATTACCCCTCCACAAATCCCTAATCCCTCCGTTTGTTTTCCCGGATAGAGACCAAGAAGAATGGAGGAGAGAGCAGGCGGAGGAGGAAAGAGGAGGCAGGATTTGGGGTCATGGGTGATGATGATAATAGTTATTTGACAACTATTTGTCAATGGTGATTTACAGATGTTTAAATCTTTGTGTTAATAATACATTAAGCTCTAATTTATCTTGTGGTGTTTCTCCCCTGTTTGGTAAGGGTGTGTGTGTATGTGTGTGTGGGGCTGCCCTCAGCGGTCTTTTCTCTTTAATAAACGTATTGTTTGTGTTTGTCCTGATTGGGAACACATTGGGCCTGGGTCTGGCCATGCCGGGGCTGGGGTACAGGGTCTGGGGCAGACCAGGGGTCCTGTTCTCCGGGGGTCTCTCTTCTGGTCCTTCCTCCTCTCTCTTCAGAAGTCCCGTCTTCTCAGGGGGCCAGGAGGGGCGGCAGGGTCGCCCCTGAGAAGTAACCCGCCGCGGGATGACCCTGCGCTGCCTCTATCAGGGGGTAACCCTAGTCCCCTCCTAACAGGCCCCCTCCCTTCCCTGCAGGGATTTTATCCACACACACCAGCCAGTCACCAAACAGCCACACAGGGTGATGAAATACACATGCACACACAAAAATCACATACCCAGCCATTGTTCTCTTTGTACCAGACTGAGAAACACATGCAGACATGCACATTCACACTCTTTTGCTTTCCCTATTACACACACACACACACACACAAAACCACCGAGACCAGCATGCAGGTTGAGCCCAGCTCTGCCTGTGTGGCTTCAGCTTTGTTGTCTTGACAACGCCCTGTGTTTGAGATCTGCACATCTGATAGTGTTAAAATGATCAAATTCAAGCTGCTAGAGCCATGTAGCAGATGAAGAAACAGCAGAGAAAGAGAAAGAATTTTTATTAAAAAATGTAACAAGGCCATAATGATGAAAACTAAGTGGTGGCGGGGCAAATAATGAAGCATAAGAAAAACAATGATAAGAAACCACTTCAGATATTGCCAAAATGACTACAATAATTTTTTCATGCCCCCTTGTTTTTATCTCTTGCTCTCTTTCTCTATGTCTCTCAATCAGCTATGGTTCTACCAGCTTCTAACAGCTTGAATTTGATCATGTTAACACTATCGGACGTGGAGATCTCAAACACATGGACTCTATATTAGCTCATGGAGTTAACAGGCAGCAGCGGCGCTCTGACATGAGCTCATGTGTTTGGACAGATCTGCTGAAGGTTTAAGACCAGTACTGAAGTCTTATCTGATCCAGAGATAAAGTCTTACACTAAGAATGAGAGGAAAACGCACACATACACGCACAGAGGCAGCTAGTGTGAATGAATGGCCAGGAGAAGAGTAGAGGAGTGAGAGAAATGTGGCATATGTACAAAGGAGAGAGAAAGAGGAAGAGAAAGAGTGGGCCCGGGCCTGGATGGAGACTCAAAGAGCGTTAGAGGGTCCTGGGAGACCTCCGGCCATAGAGTTTACCCTGGGTGTGTATTAGCTATGAAGTCAGTGTGACTTACAAAATTGTGGATGGATATGAGAACAAATGTCATGACCAGCACTGGGTTCTGGGTTTACATCAAGTAATAACACACTAGATATAACCCAATATCAAATTCTTTTCGCCTAAACAACTATTTTATTAGTTTACTTTTAAAAAACTACTTTATACGTTTTTTCCGCGCTCCCATTGTAACTGCAGAACTTCAGAATTTTAATTATAAAAACTTTTAATATTTCATGTTTAAAATACATTTGAGCAGCACACAGTTTGTTTTCTTTCATTTTTAGCTGCCATTTAAGAGGCATTTCAGCTATTTAAGATATTATAAGTTATTATAATTTTTTGTTTCTGTTTTTGTTTTAAATAATGTTGCCCTATTTGCCACATTTTCTGTACGGTCTTGTAACTGAAGGTTTATTTTCTTTTTCTTTATTTCAAAGCCAAATTGTCCAAACTAGTGTCACTTTGTGATTTGGACAAACACATACTGTATGCTTTGGCGACAGTCATACATTCTCCCAGTATTTCCCAACCTCTTGAAGTGCATTGTACAAAACTGAACTATTCTATCCAGCTTCTCACATCAATTACATTAGACTTTTTGCACATCTGTTGTTGTATTACATCTGTAGACAGCACACATCGGTACCAGATCTCAATAGTCAGAGCTTGCCAAGGCCTTTGGTGCCCAGCGTGATGTGGCTTCCTGCAGGAAGAGGGAGAGCAGAGGAAAAGCAAAACAGGACATCTTCACATATGTCAGGGGAGCAGCCCCTCTCCTCCTTCTTTGCCCTCAGGGGAAAATGCACCAAGGGAAGTGCTCTCTCCCTCCTTTTATCCCCCTTTACTGGCCTTGCTCTGCTCTGCTCTCCCTGTGATGTGCTCTCCCTTCTAATACACTACGCGTTTCCTCTGTGACTGAACTAAACAGTGATAGCTGTCACCTTGCCTGATCTCTTTAATAGTTTTTAAAAGTCATACTGATGTGAATGAGCTAGAACAAACTGACGGCTTCTATATTTATTGTAAACAATGGGGTGTTGACCAATGGCACACTTTTCTACGCCCCTCCTTTTAAGCATTTAGCATTTCTAAAATATTCATCACTAGATTGAATAGAAAACCACTTTAAGAATGACATTGTCATTACTTTTTGTCATATATATTCATGTTGTATGATCTTTGTTTTAACTTCACAAAAGAAATCTTATTGTTCTCAGAGTCCTATTACAAAGAGGAATTCTGATTCAGTCTATTTGCATGGGCATGGCATGTTCTGTACATGTTTTTGTGTCGTAATATCCAACCATCTTAAACTTCAAAACGTTGCATGAAAAAACCAAAAACAATGTTGCAGTTAAACTAGATGCTGTACTGCATGGTAAGATATTTGCATTGAAAAGACAGGCATTGTTTGAAGAACATGTCATTTACATGTTCAGTATAAACATATTGGTTAATTGAGATTTGAGTTAACATAAAGAGGGTGTTGACAGTTAACAAAACCATAATCCTGTTTGTTATGTTGTTTACCAAACATATTGGTGTTTTACTTTAGGTATCGAAGCATCATTTTTACAACAAAAGGCTGTTTAGTAGATGAGAGTCTTAACTAACTATTTGATAATGTATTAAAATAAAAACACCCTGATCCATTTACTGTGCACAACAATATAACCTACAACTGGAAATATGTAAGGGGGATAAATAGTTGCAATACTTATATACTGTGATGTGATGAAAATACCTTTTGCCCACATTTCACTTTTTGGGGGGGGACCGTGCACATTTTCCAGCAGTATTTAGGTGATTATGATTTGTCTTTGTGGAGCCAGAAGAGATTCTGCTGTGTTGCAGCTGGAAACAGTAACTTTAAATTCTCTCCCTATCCACTGCTCCTGGCAATAAGCCCATCTTAAACCATCATCCATGTTACCACAGCCACTGTTTGTGAGTGAATATGCCCATGTTTCTTTGATTCTTTTAGTTTTTCAACGCAAGTGATTTTGTCCCTTCATGCCTCTGCGTTCCATTGCCTGGTTTTCCTGTTTGTCATTGTGGTCATGATGGAGGCATGGAAGCTGGAACTGGGGAGGTTTGTGTGGTGCGCTCTGTGCAAGCAGATCCTACAGAGAATGAAAACTCTGACTGAAAACAGAGTGTTTTATTGGTGCCTGTGGTTTCAAGATCTCAACTTCAAATTATGTTCAATGGATCTGTTTGAAGACAGCATTGGTGGCCTTGGTCATCATCTCCCAGCACTAACAACATCCTGTCCTAAAAGTAAAATATGGCCAAATCCGAAATGAAGAGTCTTTGAGTGACTTAAAGTCTCCTTTTGGTGCTCAAAGTTGGCTTGTGTCAGAGAAAGTCGTATTTCTTTCCTGACTTTCGCTTTTCTATCCCCAAACTGTTACCTCTAACCATCCTGTTAACTCAAATCATTTTTAAGGCTGCAAACATTGGTGTATCTACTCTAGATATACTGGAGTGTAAAAGTGTAAAATGTCATTTTATTACTTCTGCTGCCTCATTTTGAACCATTACCTACCTCTTGTTCCTCTTTCTCTTTTATGTTGCAGCATTTTAAACTGTAATGCATGAGAGCCCTCTCTTACAGCAGCTTCTGTTTGGTCAATCAGTAAGATTGTCATTAGAAAAGCAGCATAGCATGAAGCCAGAGCTATACATATGCTTAATGAACAATCACGAGATGGGGAGATAAATAAGCTACACATGAACAATATAGAACACTGATGAGGGACAGACAGGAAACATGTAGAGAGACCATAACGGACAGCTGGCGCTCAGTAGAGACTGTCTGGCTTCCCATTGCTCTTCTTTCCATGTGGCGATTAGATAACATCTCTTACCTTATTCACTGCAACCCACATACACTCTGCTCTATTGTACACAGGTAGGCTGGCACGTTAGAGAAGAGAAGAATAACCTTGTTGGGTTGCCATGACAACACTGTAGTTCAAAGGGAGACTGCACAGTGTGAAAGAAAGAGAAACAGAAAGAATAGCAACAGCTTGTGTGTTTAAACACGAGCCTGGATTGGTCAAATAAAACACTACTGATGATAATTTTACTATATATAAAGTTGCAGTTTTGGTTTAGGAGCAACTATAAAAAAGGTTGTGGTGATTCCAAGGCCGACCAACTTTTAAAAGTTTAAGATGGCATGAAATAAGGAGACCTACTCCTTGTTTCATGAAAAACAAACAGACTTAACAGATGCTTTTATAATAAGATAGTCATTGAAACACATTCACCATGTCTGATATTCCTCACCAGACCACCCATGTGGGGGTGGCACTTTGCTGTTCTGCACCATTTACACACACTGTTCATACACGCAGCCTAACGTGAGGAAAATTGTGTGTAAAGTGTACGCATGCTCGCATCAACGCATAGCGTAAGAGAAAACGAGAGCCTGGTTAACAAGCAAGTGTTGTGAATGTTTTCCTCCCGTTCCTTGTCAGGGCGACACTTTGATCTGTCTTCAGGGTGTCAGCTGGCAGTCGTGTTTGTTTGCCCAGAGAGGTAGGCTACCTGTGTAATTACCTCTAACGAAGTGACTTGTTTTGATTTGGCCTGAAATCTAATCCCCAGCCGGGATAAAGATGTGGAAATTGGTTTGAGGTTACTCAGGGATTTTGACGTGTGAGTTTGGCTTTGGCTGTGACTAGTTGAGCTGTTTCAGGGGTGAAAAGGTTCAGCTAGTGAGTTTGAAGGAAGTTTATATTGTCGAGGAGGAAAACTTTGGGTGGATGTGAATAACAAGCCAAAGTCACATATGTCAGAGCTTTCATTATTACCAGCTCACCTTGTTTTTCCTCATTTTTCTACTTATCTCACTCTCGTTGCTTCTCACATAAGTTTATGCTCAGACACACACACACAAACACACAATCTACATGTTGACCCAAAACCTCTCTCTCAGATCAGATGCATATAAAGTACACACACACACACACACACACACACACACACTTCTGTTCCTGTGAATCATTTAAAATCTGGCAGCAGTTCCAGGAAACCTCAAAGAGAAAATCTTGTTGGCAGGAGGCTGCAGCACTTCACCTCTGAGTAAAGGTTAGTAAGAACACAAAGTGGTTCTCCTCTGCTCTGTCCTCCCCTTTTCACCTCTCCTTTTTACCTCCTCATCTCTTATCATTTTTCATTATTCAGTGCATTTTTCTCTGTTAATGAACTTACAGAAAAATAAGTGATGGTCCATCTTTGATTTCTGCACCTACACTAGCAAACCTACATGCAACTACATTTCAATATTTCAGTTACTGCAAGTATTCAAACGTGTTTTGTTTTTTTTCAGTCTCAAGTGTGAAATTGTTTTAAAGTGAGCTGAGTGAAAAAAAAAACTGGCAACAAAGTGAGATAAGCAAAAGTGCTTTGAATTTTTGCATTCAGGCTCCCTAGCTTTTAATGGATTATGCCCGTGTCACAGACGTTATAGTGGAGGGCCATAGCGCTTCCTAAAGGTTTCCTGCAGCAGATAAGAAAGCTCAACACACAACCCCCCACCCCTTAAAAAACAAAATAACCCACACATAACCCTGTGCAGTAGGAACTAAAGAAGAGCTAAAGGTGAGGGGGTGCACTCATATAATGGTCTGAGTGTTTGAAGGGAATGAACTGTACAAAGTAAGGAAGTGTCCGCCACACACCATTCAGCATCCCCTCCCCACCTGTGTGTGCATGTGCATATGTGTATATGCCAGTGTGTGTTCCCTAGCCTCATCACCCCCCCCCCAAACGCTAATCCATACTGGCAGGGAAGTAAAGGGGATGTGGGGAATCTGGTGGTCAGTGTTTATTTGCTCTCTTTTTTTTTTTTTTGGAGAGGAACAAGAGCCATGCTGGAGACGCTCCATGAGGGCTGAGGGTACATCCTTCTCTTTCACTTTAAGCCTCTGTCTCCCATTTTTGTCCTGCACCTAATACAGATTCCAGTGAGGAGAGGGACTGTTTAATCATGCAGATGAACCAGACACAATGTGGTGAGATCAAACTAGGTGAGAGATGTTTCGCTGCACCCTGCAGATTAGGGATGAAATAATTAACAAAACTATTAAGATGCTAGTTCAGACACAATATGAGGTATATTTTTGTGGGCACCATGTAGCTATGAAGAGAACTGTGAAAAAGCCCAAGCATTAAAAATAACTCATGATGCATAACTGTTCATTTAAACAATATGGACATTTCCTTTGGCTCATAATTGACAAATTTATTATCCAAAATTAGTTTTTCAAAACATTAATTTGCATTTTCTCCATCTTATAAGATATAACTCAGATTATGATCTATTTTCATTGAAGTTTTGTTTATAAGATATCAGTGCGACCACACCCCGCCAAAATGTTTTTGTCAGTTTATCAGTTCACCCGTGAAAGACATACACACAAAATATCTCTCTTATTATACTGCAGAGTGTAGACTTCTAAAAAAGAAACCAGAAAAGTTAAGACATAAAAACACAATGATTGTTAGTAATTATAACTTACAGCTGAATAAAATAGACTACTTCACATTCTGTCGTTGTACTAATAACACGGTCGATAATAGGCCTATGATGAGGATGATATAAATATTGTATACATGTCTTGTTGTTTGCTAATAAAATATAAATAAATATTGATAATATTCTACATAGTAATATTGCACTACTGTTGTGTTTATATCTTTATAATAATAATTAAGTAATACATCATCTCACATTTAGATATCTTTTTAAACATTCGCTTCTGCCTTCCTCCAAGCTTGTCCAGCCCGGGTCGTTGTACTCCGGTCCCGACCTGACCTGGAGGATCCGTCCGCCGCATTCCACCCGCACGCGCTATCATAAACATCCTAGTCCCAGACCCGCGAGGGCAGGAAGTGCGCGAGGACAGGAATTCCACTCTTTCAAATTATATTAGGGCCCGTTACAATGACGGCTCTTCGGTTTATTGTGGGCCTATAGCACCAGGATTACGGGCCTGTGTCAAATCAAATATACAGTATGATACAAACAGCGAAGCAAAGCTTTGGACGGTTTTATTTAGCCTATAGCTCGATGTCTGCCATTAACCATGGCCACAATCATTTTACTGAAACTGTTGAAAGTTTACAGCTTACAGAAAGGGATCAACTGATTTTACTAGATTGTTGTAATGATTACAAGTAATTTTCTCCTCACATAAATCACAGAGTTTCTCTTTACCCTTAAGTGTATGACTTACCTTTGCAATAGACCATTTTAGGCTATTTTCACATTGGCCAAAATGATACAAAAACTCATACATAGATTAATGCAAATAAGATTTTAAGCTTTCAACTGTTAGGAAACAGTGTGTGGGCGCAACGTGGATATTGGTATTTGATCTATTTTTTCTTTTTTTTTTCGTTTTGTTTTGTTCGTGAGCTGTTACGGATTAAGCGATAACTTGAGAAAGACTTTTAGAGGATGTCTGTTTTTCTAAGGGTAAAACACGGACTCTTCTGTCTTTGATGGCATCCTTGGTAACTGGAGCGCACGCCGCTGTCTCACTAACCTCAGGATTTAGGAAAAAAATATAAAAGTTTTGTGTTTTGACAGGATTGACCATGACGTGCATTCTTTGTTACAATTAATCCAAGTCTCATTAAAAAAACAGTCATGTTGCGTGTTTCGCATACAACTTTGTAAAGAAAGGCCTGTTTATGTTTATGACGTTTATGTTTATGTTAATTAGGTGCTCAGATCAACACTCAGATTGTGGCAATAGATGTCAATGCAGAAATGTTAATAATAATAATCATCATTATGATTTAAAGTTTTAGAATCCACGTGTCAAAAATAGTCTATAATAGGTCCAGAGCAAATTTGCAGAACTACTATTAGTATTGTTACCACCGTTTGCATAGCTTATTTTAATGTCATTATTTTAATTATATTAATTAATGTAACCCATTTATTTTTTGCAAATATAAGTCCCTGCCTACAGAAACTCTCAAATTAATATTCCACACAGCCATAGTGAAGCTCAGAACCAGTTCAATTGTCAGGGTCCTTGTTGTCCACCTGCAAAGTTTACACCTTTGTTGTGACAAGACGCGCGCAACTGCGGCAGCTCAGAACATCCTGAGACCAACAGCTTTACCTGGAGAGACAGATGTCAGGTAGGCTGGTTTGCAATATAGACACGAAATGTCTTAAGTGTTTTTTTTTTTCAGGTGATATAAATATTTGTTAGGAGAACTATTGTGAAAGTCAACAGGTAACGTGAACATAAACTTGAAATAGGCCTAATAACGTCGCTCACTGCATAACGAGGACATTTCTTGCCACATCTTAACATTTACCATTTAATGTTTTTGTGTTTATAGGTGATCTGCAGAGTTAAATGAGCGAGGTTGTCCTTTGCACAATGACAAAAAAAATTGTTGACACGTTTTATCTGTTAAATTAATTAACCATCAACTAGATACTGCAACCACCACTTTCTTTTTTTATATTTAGAATAAATGTTTTCGAGCAGGTGTCTTTGGTCCAATCGCAAATACTATAATATTTAAAGATGCATGATTTTGAACAAAATGCCGCTTTGAACTGTGTTCAAAAGTTTGTGGAGTGAGTCCTCTGCCACTATTTGTGTTCGCATGCAGAACAAGGGAACAGGAGACCACAGGCTTTCACTGGAACAATAAAATAAGAAAACAACTCGAAATGGGAACATGAGGTAAATCTAAGCAGCTAAAGACAAAACACTCTCTTTTGTGCTTTCTAATGTTTTTTGACAAACGTACAAAGCACTTTTTCTGTTTTGTGTCTGTCATGTAAATAACCAGTAAAGTTTCCTTATTTCAATATAAATTGAAAAGAAGAAATACGTCACTATAGTCCAGCCATTGTTTCTTTAACGCATTTTAGTGTCCTACCACAAACAAGAATTTATTAAATTAATTTCTAAATTTTCTATAGTTGTTGTTTTTCTTGAGTTATTTTTTTAACTGTAGCCATCTGCCTCATCTTGCGTAATTTGATATCCGATGAATTGTGTCACATTTTAAACAAGACAAATAATCACAGCGCAAAAGGCATAATTGTGTTGTTGAGATTATCGGGAAATGCACTTCGTCTTAAACATGTGAAAAGGACACGGAAACAAGCAACAACATCGCGCTGAGACGCTTGAACCCGTGAGTCTGCGGTAATTGCACGTTGAGAGATGGTTGGCTCTCACAGCGATTCAGCTGCTGCGGCCGGGCTGCAGACTGGGTGCAGGGTGATGACACACATGCCAATGCTGTTCCACCTGCACAGGCGGCCAGAGCACGGAAATATACTCGCGGAGAAAGCCGAGGGGACCCTCATGGGTGGCCAAAGAAATGTATACCTCTTCACGAACTTCCCTCTCACCGTGAGCTAATTAAGCTGCACCATCTCTTCAGATTTCCTTCGAGCTGTGGACTTTAATCCGGTTGCAACTATATGTACGATTTTGGCCTGGGGTTATAATGTGGGAGCCTCAATATGACCGAATTGGTGAAATGTGATTTGGTTATAGTTTGACTAAAGATGCTTTGCATGAATTTAGTTGAAACAACTGTTTGTCCAAGCTAGAAAACAAATGCAAAAAGGAACTTCATTTAATTTCCCAAATGCACGTGTAATGTCACGATTATAAATCAAAATAAATGCGATTCTTAAATATTTCGTTTCTGCGTTGCATTTCATCACATATATAAAAAACTGCAATGCTTTTTTTCTAAACCAAAGCGCAAAACTCAAGAAAGTGGTGATAAGCCGTTTATGTGATTGTTTGGATGTCTGTGCGCATATATATTATAGGCATACTGTACAGAAACGTAGTACGTGATTTAACAAATATCTGTAATATTTAATGGTATATCCATGCTAATAGTTTACTCAGTACATGCTCTCATTTGATGAATATTGATGTTAAATGTCCACAGTCTGCCATTTTTGACCCAGGTATGATAAACAAGAATTTCAAGTTAAGAAGAGCAGATTACTTTTTCATTCACTGTAAACTTTGGAGGCGGAACTCTAACACGCACAAATCAGGAAGCGCAACGTCGTTCCATGGAGCGCGTTGGAGCAAAAGCAGCCTCTCAGTGGACCTTAAAAAAGAGGAAAGGGGTGGGCTTACTGACTCGCAGAAAGCGTCCTGGGTTGCGCCTGCACCCGAAACCAGTTTAGAAAAACCCCCGTGGAAGAGAGAAGTAGTATTGGTGCATGTCACCTAGTCAAGTGAGCTGCAAAAAAGGTTTCTTTGTGCGGAAACTGGAAGGCAACTTTGTATTCCCGCAGCATCCTGAGGTTCTCCGGCACATCATTTTGTTCATCGAGCGCCGTTGATAGTTTTGTTTTTAGTATTTGGACTGGACTTGTTTTTGTTTTGGTGTGCGCAATGATGGCCACGTACCAAAACCCGGAGGATGACGCAATGGCCATAATGATACATGACAGCAACACAAACAAGGAGAAAGAGCGACCCAAAGAAGAGCCGGTCCAGGAGAAGGTTTCGGAGAAGCCGGATCCGTCCCAGAAACCGCCGTACTCCTATGTCGCTCTCATTGCCATGGCTATTCGCGAGAGCTCCGAGAAGCGCCTCACTCTGTCTGGTATTTACCAGTATATAATCAGCAAATTTCCCTTCTATGAGAAAAATAAAAAAGGTTGGCAAAACAGCATTAGACACAATTTAAGTCTAAACGAGTGCTTCATCAAGGTTCCGCGTGAGGGCGGCGGGGAAAGAAAAGGGAATTACTGGACACTCGACCCAGCCTGTGAGGACATGTTTGAAAAGGGGAACTACAGGAGACGCCGCAGGATGAAGCGGCCGTTCAGACCCCCACCGACACACTTCCAGCCGGGAAAGTCCTTGTTTGGGGGCGATGGCTATGGCTATTTGTCCCCACCTAAGTACCTGCAGTCTAGCTTCATGAACAACTCTTGGTCGCTAGGCCAACCGCCCAATCCAATGTCCTACACGTCCTGTCAGATGGCGGGTGGCAACGTAAGTCCAGTGAACGTCAAGGGACTGTCCGCCCCCTCATCTTACAACCCCTACTCTCGGGTGCAGAGCATGGCGCTGCCGAGCATGGTGAATTCTTACAACGGCATGAGCCACCATCACCATCCCGCGCATCCCCACCATACCCAGCAGCTGAGCCCGGCCACGGCAGCACCTCCCCCTGTCTCCTCTGGTAACGGAGCCGGCCTTCAGTTCGCCTGCTCCCGCCAGCCCGCGGAGCTCTCCATGATGCACTGCTCTTACTGGGAACACGAGACCAAACACTCGGCGTTACACACGAGGATTGATATTTAAAGTTTACCAAATGGTTTGCGCAAAACGAGGACTAAGAGTGAGAAATAATTCCTGTGATTTCAAAACAGAACCAAGAGTATTTTTGAAGAGACGATTCCGACGAGCTGTTTGGGTCCAGCTGACATCTCTCAAGGCCTGTGTGGAGGCATGCCAGTCGATGTTGAGAAAGTTTTCCAAAATGGAAACGTGAGGCGATGCAGTCATCGGGACACATCAGGTAGCACCAGCTCTGGGAACCATTTCATGTGCCTGGTTTACTTGGACTGATGGCCACAACTTGGTATTGTATAGTCAAAATTGTGCCAATGAGAAACTTTTCACTTTCACGGGATTGCCGACACGGCCTTAGCTGTGTGTTACTGGATGCGTAAGGATTTTATTCACAGCCTTTCCTAACTGTTGCCAAATCAAACGAGAACATAAGATGCCCACATAAAGTCAGCGCTTTGATGAGTGAATCAGAGCTCATTTGGCCTTAGTAGCATACACTCAGCAAGGCCTGCATGGGTAAACATCGCCTCTTGTTCTGGTTGTGAACTATGTTCATTTGAAAAGGTGAAAGTGTGGGTAGAGATGATCAGACTGCCAAAAATACAATTCAGGGTTTTTCCTATTTCTTGATGCCATATGTATGTATGATATAATTTACAGTATGACGCCAGCCAGTGCCAGGTTTTGTTAATCTAATTATTATTTTTTATAAACGTGATTAGCTATATTGTCTCATCATGTTGGGGCCATGTTTTATTTTAATTAGCACTTTTCCCTCTTTTCTAGGTTTGTGAATTTCTTAATAAACTTGTACTTCTTAAAGTAAAACAGTGGTCATGAAGTAATCTCTTTTATGCTTTAGACAGTGATAGTAACCACTGTTGGCACTAGATAAGCGGAAAAAAACAAGTCCGTGAAGGCAACGCAGCATTTTTTTTTCTTTTAAATGGCATGAGTATAAAAATGTTAGGTAAATCACTGCGCGGTTTTTAGATGAGGGTTGGTCTACATTTATTTCCCTGTTTGCTGCGGTAATGTCTGATATTCTGGCGCAATGTCTAAAACTGGAAAATTGCAACATTTTATAATATTTTACAATATTAAGTAGTAATCACTTATCATGCTGCTAATTAGCTCTCTGAATTAATGCGCAATTAATTTATGTACCTTGATAAAAGTGAGAACTTTCTATCTACAGAATTCTAATATTATAATAATATTTATAATGATTATTATAATTCTTTGCGTCTAAATGTATTTACTGTTTAAGTGCTCCACAGCTCAGATTATGCATTTATTATTTTCTTCTGCTGAAGTTCACTTGCAGTATTTTATTTTGTCCTATACATTATCATTCGTATAATAATAAACAACTTACCACGTGACACTATAAACTATTGGCATCCCTAGTTACATCTATTATTATTTTTCTTATTTTGATAAAAGGAAGCAAAACCACACTAATCAGATGGAAAGTTATACAGCCCCCACTTGACAAAAACAAACGCGAGAGATTACTAACAGTAATGTTTAATAACAATTTTCGTTATTATATTTGCCACTTATTAGACTACAGAACCAATTTTCGGTTTATTGTTAGCTATGCGTATAGCAGCAAGAAAATTATGTTAATGCAGTTTACTTGTCGACTTTAGAAATCAGAATAATTTTGGAAATAAAGCCAACAAAGACCGGACGTGTGGTGTAAAAGTCGACAATGCAAATTACTAATTGTGACTGCAAATAACCATTATGATAAATTTGTCTAAATATTGATGTATGCAGACAGGACCTTCTCTGGGGTATCAAAGTTTAAAACTCAGACAGACTGCTCCTCCCTGTTGGTTGTGTTTTAGTGAGACTGTTAAATTACGCTGACACATTTTCGTGAGTCCCAAAGGAACCAGACCTCCTGAGCCTCCTTCTTGATTAAAAAAAATGTTGGCTGCATCGACTGATCTCAACCCCGTTCACCCTAATATTATATTATATTATTACAAAGCATCAGGATATTAGTTCCATTTTGGTTTTGACTTTTAAAGGATGTATCACCAGGGAAAATTAACTGTTTTGACAACGCATCACATTTATGATGCACACTGAGTTATCATTTTTAAGCGGGCCGATCACACAAACAAATACATTTTAAATTAGGTTTTGGGATCGCCCTTGAACAAGCACTCGCATTTGGCGCCGGAGTTCAAGCTGAAGCAAAATCCACCGACTTCCAGCATGAATAGAGCGCCTGGAGGCGAATCCACATTCACCTTGATCCGCCCTCTCTGCTCACAGCGAATGTCAAACACAGACTCATCATCCAAACGCCCTACAAATATACACACTCGTTTTGCGCTGCAATAGAAATCAGTGAATAAAATAAAACTACGTATTATGGCGTATGCACCACACTTGCGCCTTAAGTAATGGCCACTCCTTTAATTATTGTTAATTAATTTCTGAGCTGTGGCACTGTTCGTGACTCTGGCACATTTAGCGCGTTGATTTAAAACCATATAACTTCAAGAAAACGGAGCAACATAAACGCAACGAGAGCAAAACCCAAACACCAAACAACAACAGATATAGGACTTTGTCATGCCAGCATTTGTATTTATGTAATTATTTTCATCCTACTGTAAATACACCAACATGCTTATTTTAAATGCCAAAAACCACATATTGTGCAAAAATAAAACCGGCTACTGCCAAATCAATTATGTGCCGTTGAAATACTAATTCTATTTTACAAAATACAATAAACTCTGCACAAAATGCAGTTTCTTTGTGGTCAGACAGGCCACAGAGAATGAGGCGCCTGGTCCCTGCTGACATGGTTTTGGAAATTCTATTTGTTTTTAACTGCATCACAATTCAGCAAACAGCTAATCGCACTGTCTGACACTGAATCTGGGTAGGGTTACTTCTATTAGGTTACGAGCATCATCTTTTTAACGCTAAAACTTAAAAAGAGAGTCGCTTGACTAGTAAGCCTGCTTGCAACTGCAGAGCTTCCAGTGAAAATACCATGAGCACCATTACTGAACATCCGGGGTCCCGGTCGACGAAAGCCTGACACTTCTCCATCCTCCTGAGCGCAAAGTGAGCCTGAAATGTAGCTGTGTACATTGTCTGCTTCCTCACATTAATGTTTTGTAAACAATAAAGAGATAAGGGCGCATTTGAAAGGCAACTCTCCTAAAAATAATAAATACAAGCGTTTTACAAGAAATAATGTTTCAGCTAGTGTAACTAACTTCTACATAAACTATACAGGTAGATATTAATTCAATATTTTTAAAGTAAAAAAATAATAGAAAAATGTATACCTTTTCTTGGCCTAAAATTAAGAGTCGTAATAAATACATTTATATATAATTATTAAGGAATTAATAAAGATTAAAAACAAAATTGAATGTATTATCATTGAATAATTATTTATAGTGGCTTATTTGAAAAGACAGCGAAGCTATTTGGCCTAAATTTTGCATTTATTTTTTGCTCCCTTAGTCATGTGTTTATAGGGAAACGTGACAATTTGTTAAAGTTCTATCAAATATTAACTAATATATGGCCTATAAATGCATGTATCCTGCACAATTAAACATACACGCATGGCATATTTTGTCAAAGCAGTAGTAGTCATGTCTAAAAGTCACAAACTGTATACATTTTTATGGACTCGGCGCGGCAGGTGTGGATTTGCTCAGAAAGGTTGACAATTCAGCCGGGCGGCCAGGGAACAATGGGCGTGCACACAGGATGTTTCAGGGGCTGAGAAAGATAAATCTGTCCGAGGTTCATGGCTCCAACACAGGCCAGCTTTATTATATTGACTCACCCACGTCTGGACACGCATATTAATACGTTTATTTACAAAATTGCACTGGGTTTTCTTTTCTTTTTCTTTTTTCTTTTTTTTTTGGCAAAATACTTTAGCCGATTTCAGATAGTTTCGATAACTTCTGCCAAAGACTTGGCAGACTATTGCATTATAAAAGGACTGCCCTTAGAAATGACTGGTTCACTCTGGCGCAAAAACTTGGAGAGTTCCTAGTGTATAAAAAGTAGAACACTCAGGCAAATTCTGGGATTCTTATTCCATAAATGAGCCCAAGCTGGTGGTCATGTAACAGTAAACACACCTCAGCAATCAGGATGGTGCTGAATAAGACGTACCTCCATAAAGCTGTAGGCGGTGAATTGATGTTTCTATTAATCCTCAATTATTTCTGCGCGGGGTGAAAAGGTTTAGTGCAATGTGAAGTTTTTGTTTTAGTGCGTCGCTTCCGCTGAGTGCGTACTGAATGACCGTGATGGTATCATTTGTTGTGCTCTCATGCAGAGATGACAGATCATAATCAACAAGACGAATGAGGTCAACTCATTGTAGAAGCAACACATTTGACCCTTGCTTCTTCTTCTCGACGTAAACAGAGAAAGAAAAAAAGGAGAGAGCGACGCACACGCGGAGGAGCATACCTGGCTCGTTCCGCATATGACAGCTTGTACGCTCGACGGGCAGCCGGCGATGCGACCCGGCCGGTCAAGTCACACGTAGGCTGCAGGTTTCCCAGTGCCTGCACACAATTGAATTCCTGCCTTTCCCGCTAATGTTTGAGACTGAGGAGCAACAGTTTCCACTAAGAAGCACCGCACATCACCCCAAACCCATTGAAAAAGGGAGTCGGGGGTCACCACTGTTTGGTGCTCTGCTCCAAACAGGAAAATATGCAAAGATTTGATTCGCATAAAATCCGGCAATTGTTCAGATCAGCATGAGTTTTTTTTGTCTTTCTCTCTTACTCGAGCAGAAGTAGAAGTTTTATTCTGCGCGGTGCATATCTGTGCTATTTCTATGACATGACACAATGTCGAGATGTTTATTTTCTGAGCGCGTCCTCTGGTGAATCTCCAATGTAAGCAACTTGTCACAGTGATACGTGATGTTTTCACTAACTGCTGATTTCTATCTTAATGACAGTCCTGCGAAACAATAGATTACATGCAATAATTCTTTTAATAAGTACAAATAAGTACAATAGAGTGTGTTGATAAACTGCAACCGTTTATAAATAGGAACCACGCGTTTGTGAACTGGACCTTTGGTCAACAGAGGTTCATCAAATGTCTAGAAACATCATGTCTAAAAATACACCGAGTGTAATCTATTCAAGGACAAGATGGACCGACATCTATTCACAGAAAAAAAAAATCATCACGCACTGACCTCCTTTTACCCTCCGGTCACCACCAGGCCACTCAAATGTCACATACTCTCCATCGCTAAACAGACTGTCCAAAAGAAGAGGGTCGGGACTGTGGCCCTGACCTCCAGGAGGCAGAGAGTGGGTTTTTGTCAATTCACTTACATTAAAAAACATGAAATGACGCCGATTGGAGCAAATGTGGCAACGGACTTGTTAGAACGACTTACACACAGGGCAACACTTACATGCGTTTGTCTGATGTTAATTTCGGCTGTGGATGTGGCGGAACTGGCCAGCTTATACTGTACAAGGGAAATGCGATAAAATGTTTCCGTTCTCTTGATTATGAACTGCAAATTGCTTTGTCGGGATTTAAATGGCAAGTCTTTTCCCATCGTGCTCTGATGGAGTCTATTTTTAAACGCCTTTCCTTTCTCCACCGCCCCCCTAAAAACTTCCGCAGGGTTGGCAACAAGAAGCTATTAGGGCAACTCTTCTGCTGTTAACGTACCAATTAATCAAAGATGAAACCAAATTCCCACAGGGATCATTAAGGGTCAGCACCTGTTCTTGTGATACTATGGGCTAAATAATAAACCAGGACAACTTCACGCTCGGACTCCGGGGACGGTGTGAAACATATATGCACTGCAAACATATCAACCTACTATCAGTAATAGAAATATAACCTCGTTCAAGAATGAATGACAAACACTGAGCTTATATCATATCCAAAACAATTCCACATCCTCTTATTTAAACTTCCAGGATTTACTTAAATTTCACAACATTGCAGTGCAGCCCTAGAATACAAATTGCATGAGAAGTTTTTCACAAACTTAATGGCACATTCTCTGATTAAATTAAATGATGACTCGGTCAGTTATTGCACTAACTTTCCATCACATATATATTATGCTTCTATATTCTAATTCTCAATTTTCCTTAAATGATAATGTTTCTGAAGCAAGTCTCTCTCAATTGGCTATATAATGCACACATACAAAACAGGATGTTGGCCTGGGGCCTGACCCTTGCCCTGCCTTTATGTACATGCCAAACCCACCCCCAGGTCAGATCTCAGACAATCCAATTTCAGCCATACTTCTTTCAAGCAATTACATACTGCCTGGCAAGGCCTCACAATTAAACAAATGATTATATTTTGATATCCATAATTATACGCATTGGCATAAGGGATACTTTCAAGTTAAATGTGCTTTTTATTACACGCTTATCATATGTGATGAGATTATGCATAGTGTGGGTTTGGAATAGGTTAGGGTACATTTAATCAAATTAGAGGAGCTGTAATGGAAGCATGCTGGATCCAGGACTGCACTGCATAGGCTTCGCTCTTTGAGCCCAGCATACGTTTAACAAATTTCAGACAATGAGAACGTTATGAGGGAAACTCTGATGGAGAGCCTTTAACCCCTGCTCACTAGTAGGTAAAACACAAAGCACATAACATGTTGCCTTTGCCACACAAGTATGTGGCCTGAGGAGACACTTTGAGCATATTTCTGGCAAAACTATTGCCAGTATGGTTCTGATCAGTGTGATCACCCTGTAGGACGTTTACATCCAGCTCTTTACTGTACACAGCAGTGCAACAGAAGAATGTGGAACAATGAAACAAATAATAAATGGGAACAAATTATTTTACAGAAGTCAGTCAAATGTGCCACTCCTGAAACAGGAATCACCAGTTCTCCCTTAAAAATGTATTGTTGCACAGAAGCAAGAACTGTTTTGTGTGGGTCTTTGCTGCCCCCATGTGACAAGGCATAGGTAGTCACTTGAGTCAATAAGGCAGCACTCTTGTGGAAAATGTATTTTGTACAAAGCACAGACGCTTCAGCTGTAGCGCTCCTTTAGTGTGCAAACAAACAGTTTATGTAGCTCACTGGCCCAAAGGTGGTCATACAACACAATCCAGAGCAGCTTTGTAACCAATCAGAGGAAGATGAGAAGTCATTTCATTGATCGGTTTCTTATTCATAGAGTCAAATTATCTATTTTGATCAGAAATCACTAATCACTGTGTCATAAACAAACAATATTTAAGTTCAGTTGAATTTCAAAGTGCATTAAAAAAAATTAACTTGTCGAAAAATCACAAATAACAAGACAAAATGTCTTACAACTCTGTACAATGTAATTCTTTTATTCTAGAACTGATCAGCATAGTTCAGTAAGAGGTGGAATAACGTCCAACATCTTTTGTGGTGTATTTACTTAAATGCTCTTGTTTGTGTTGGCAAGCACAACACAGATAGAAAACTTGCATAAGTGACCACAAATGTATTAGTAATCACGTTGAGAGGTCTTGGGTTGCTTGGCATTTCTACGCACCTAACTATACTGTTAGTGATTCTTGACACAAAAATACGATACATAAACATGTAAACATTTTTCCTACAAGTTAAGTGTTTTCAAATATAGACATTTGGTTTATGTGACACATTTCTATGTTTTCTACTGATGAGCAGAACATCAGCTCCCTGACAGAGAAGCAGCAGAGGATGTATTTCCTGCAGCAGCTGAAGAGGTTCAACCTGCTTAGGACTGTTATCCCCCTGACCTGCTGTTTTTCAGGCACTGTTTGTCTGTACCCATCGACTGCTGTAGTTTTTCCTAATTGCGTATGCTATAAATGCACCAAGAAAATTCCTTGAATGTGAGGTCTTCTATGGAAATAAACTCAGTGTTGATTCTGATCAAGATCAATGCAGTTAATTATAAATGTATTTGATATGGAGCCTATTAGTCAACAGAGGCATCCATTTCCATCAAGGCAGGAAGGAACAACACACATATTGCATCTTGTGTTTAGGGGTGAGAGGGTGAATGCAACAAATGCATTTCCAACAGCCAGACCATGTATCGTAAGATAATGTAAAGCCACACAGTAGCATGCTTAATGAGGGTGAGACAGTTTTCCAGAGGGAAAAAACACCGAAAAAACACAAACAAGCATATTCAGCAAAAGCCATCATGTGTCAATATAAATATGTCAAACATGGGAAAGAAAAATAGGTTCCCTAAAAACCGTCAAAAGCTCCAAATAATAAATATAAGGATGACTGAATTGCATTTAGCTGCCTCCCCTTCATGGCCCTGGTGTTGGTTTACTGGGGCACTCCAGTAGAACTAAGTTGCTGGTGTTCGTAAATGCTTAGATGGGCCGAGGATACCGAACCAGAGACATTTCAGTGAAGCGAACCGTGTCAATACATTGTTATCAGTTTGTATCGAATAAAAAATAACATCACGTGACCGATGACGTCGAAGCGTCAAACGTCACCAGTTCAGAAAACTTCATCGAGGTCGAGTTTTTAATGTCTAGCAGCTAAATTAGGCACATTCGCGGACCACAAAAATATCGATATACTGCAAGTAGTAATTGTAACAATATCCACAATCTGTACCCTGTAATAATGTTATATAAGTATTATTTTATAAATCGTTCTCCAATCTAATAAAAACCATAAAAGCTAATTATTACATCTGTGTCGACAACACACAGCTTCAAGGACTTTTGATGAGACAAATTTAATAAAAATAAGGGAGATGGTGAAGACTTCGTCTTGTTTTTTTAACATGCCAGTAGATGTCGCTGTACTTTCTTTGTTTAAAAGCTTAAAAGCCTCAAATCTAATTTTGGGAAAAAAAATAAATTAACGCCTATTACTCCTAATGCTGTCCCTGCAGCTGAAAACTCGGAAGGTCTGCTGTGAAAACGGATTACTGTTAATTTTGGTTTCAACATTTTGAAAAGAACATTACTTTTTCAAGGTCTTTCTTATGTAATCTAAGAAAGATACACAGTACTTTTTTTCACCGCTTTGAAAAGAAGCCTACAACAGAAACGTGGCGATTCTGTGTGATTCATGGGTTTTTGTTTCTCAACTCCTCTCTGTACTGTGGTTTGCATGCTGCGTTAGACCCAGGAACTGACAAACCAAAGCTCAGCCCATTTGGACACCTTTTATGGTCAAGTTCCTGGAGGAATGCGCCAAGTGCGGTGGAGATCGAAGGAAGGGCTGTGTTTCTGAGCTTTACTGTTTGTTGATTGTTGGTTTGTAATGAATACTCCTCCCGTCCTATGACCTGGATAAATTAGTTTCCACTGACAATACTTTCCCAATGTCAACTTGTAATAATTATTTATTAGGTAACAGTAGAAATACCTGTTGTAAGTTAAATTATTTGTTTATTGTTACTGTCTATACAGCAAACAAGATAACTGTATATGTGCCAAGGATCTGACTTTGAAGGGTCATATCTGGATTCAGCAATTCCTTGTTTGTTTCCCTTTATGCTATATCTTCAGTTTAGGTGTTAAGTGTTCAAAATAATAGTAAATGTTCCTTTAAATTCTGTATAAACAGTGAAAATTATGGCAAAGAAAATATACAGATAATGCAAATAAGAACAAAGATCTGTGTTACTATAAAGATTTGGTGTGGAACAGAAGAAACAGCCGGTAAAGATGGAGCTTATTGACAGCTGGTTCTATAATCATCTATAGTAATATATAGTAATTTCTTAATTCAGTATATTTTGTATTCAAAATCTAAAAGTTCAATTAATGCTGTCAAGTAATGCAGTTGAGTAAAACGTACAATATTCCTATCTAAAATGGAGTAAAAATAAAATGGAAATACTCAAGAAAACTACAAGTAGACCTCAGAACTATACGACAAGACTTGGGTAAAGTTACTTACCACCTCTGAATAATAGTACAAGACATTATACTTCTCCATAGTTTTAAAATGATTTAATGGTGTGTAAAAAAGGCTCTATTATTAGTAAATGCCAGCTCGGTGATCATTTAGTTTGAGGTCTGCTTTGTATTTTTACAAAATATGTAGTAACACGTTTGATCCACAGAGGACAGCAAATCTCACCATTTAGTACCAAACCACACACTTTAACGGAGCTGTAAACATCTTAAAGGGGTAAAACGCTCTTTCTGTACTATTTATTCTTCCTCTTTGCTTGAGGCTAAATAACTGATAAAGAAAGGTACAGTGGCTTCAGTCATAAGCCAACTATAATTTGCAGGTGTTGCTTGGCTTTACATTCACTCCATTTGGTGTAAGGAAGACGTTGAAAATAAAATTTCCTTGTGAAATAACCTCCCCAAAGTTTTGGGTGGTGTGTGACTGAAAGCCGTTTATCCTCCATACCTCCATCCATAACTCAGCTGCTTTGAATTCACCGACTGACTGGCTACCAGAAGAAAGAAGTTGTGCCTTTCACAATAAAAGTCTCTAGGTCTAAATGAGACACAACCGCTTTCATCTCAATGTGTGTAGTGTTTATACGGTCATAAGACTGGCCATAGATAGTTAGGCATAGGATTAGCAAGAAATTAGTAAATAGAACCATTTATCATTTTCAGTATGTACTGGGGTGATTTCTGGTACACTGGTACTGGTGGTTGAGTAGAATAATAGTGGATGCCCACCACACTAGCTTGTGATGTTGGGTATGTACTGATATATTATAGTGAATTTGTAGATTCAAATAGGCTGCATATTATTGTATGTACATAGCTGCTGTTATAGGCTAATGCTACTAGAATTATAGACAAACAAACAGAAAATGTAACATTAATGTTAACTAATTTAAATCAGACCTCAAACAACGCTTAATATTGACATGAACAAATTTATTATTTTGAGATTCTTGCATCTCACTAGCTATTTAGGAATATTGGCTTGTATCTGCATTGCAGAACTACAGAGGACTGCAGCTTCAGGGCTCTTTTGTGTGCATCATTTAATTTCGAATAAATTAGACTAAGCATTAAAACGTAGGACAAAAAAACTTATGGTTTATACTATGTAGGCCTACTGACTTATGTTAAATAAATAAGAACATTTAATGTGAGGTTATAATTTCCTCCTTTATCGTTCTGAATCGCAGAGAGGATGCAGTCAAAAAGGATAAAGGGTTTTTATTTTGAACTCGGTGACCGGAGGTCCTGTTTCTCTGCCGCTGCCTCAGAATTTACAGAGGAGGGAGCGGACGGAGAGCTGGCAGAGGAAGAGGTGGCGGTGGTTCACCTTCTGAAACAAACAGGAAGCGTGTCCGCGCTCCTGTCCACCTGGCGACGTCCTGCCTACAAACAGCCGAGCTGTGGGTCGGCGCTCACACACACACTCTTGTTGTCCTTTGACCTGAACTCATAGCAGTGATATTAAGTGAACTTCCAGCTGTTTGCTCGTCCGGTACGTTTTTCAACAACCACGCGATAGAGTGAGTCAAGGTAAGTCCTCAATTGTCATTTTTTCTTTTTAATGGGATTGACGTTAGCGTGTATTTTTCACCTGTCGAGTGAGAACGTCACGCCAAACTCCGTTCATCAATCTGCCAATTAAATGTCGCAATAGAAAAAGGGACTTCAACGGAAAACGATAACATCACGATTTAAGTTACGCCAATGAACAGCATGAACACCTCGATCGAACTTATAACCAGCAAATAAGTCCTAATTGATTTATTAGCCATTAAGCTAACTAATCAAACGTCTTCTTAATGCAGTCGGGGGCTACGAGAGGGTTCAAGTTACAATCTTATGAATATCGAGGGTTGTCCCTGGTTATAAATATTGCCGAATATCTCAAGAGACCTTGAAGATTTATAGATTCAGAATTTGTCCGGGAAGTTGTTGTCTACAGCTAAAAGCAAGACATTTACAAACTCATTAGATTTGAGTTTGTTGGGTGTTTCTTCTTTACGAGGACGTAAAGCGACGTTCCTCAGTGCTTCTGGCTCAGCCGTAAATCTGAGAAGTGCTTTCATTGTTATGTAGGGTTGTTATTTTTGGTTAGAAAAGGATGTGTGGTTTTGTTTTGTTCTTCATTTTGAAAACTTTGTTAAGACCTAGCTTCTCAACTTGGACTTTGCTGTGCTGGAGTTTTTTATTAGTGTATAATCAAATTAATGTAGTTTCTGATTATAGGTCCCGTTGAAAAGTTGTTTACAATTGCCTGCATTTGTGATTATTTATTTTGGATTGTAGTAAGGCTTTTAAGTGTTTTTTTTCCTAGAGTTCCCCCCTTATTTTCTCTACTTTTGAGAAACGTTGATCTAAATTCTCAAAATAGTCTCACTGTGACGCCTTTCTTACTCCAAGCAGCGTGACTGTCTGTTTTATTATTGAGAAAGACAGACTGTATGTAGGATGTGAAACTTTTGAGAGTAATTCATGTAGTCAGCTATTCTGCCATAACCATATTAACTTTTTTCTTTAGTGTAAGACAAAAGTCAGCAATGTCTAAATATATTTTGGAGAGTGCAGCTCTAAAGTTAGATGACATCATCCTCCAGATGTAGGTGAACTTAAGCTGGTTCATTTAAAAAAACAAAAAAAACTTTGTCTATCAACAGCTGTGGACTAATTTTACTTAAATTGGGAACTTCTTTTTTACCAATCAGTCAATTGTTGACAGGCTAGAAATCAGCAATACTAACCTCTAAGACTTACAAGTAGCATGTTTTAAGTGTTTAACAAGTAACAGGTGATGACTGTTAAAGCTGCTTCTTTAGAATTGTCTTAGTTTAGCTTCGGGTTTTGGCACCTCTGCTGCCTCAGTCATCCTATTTCTCTGGTAACATTAGGATCAGTGCCAACTCTATCACGTGTTTTAGATCGCTGAAATTGTGTCTGACTGATTCTGTGTGTGTGGCTGCATGTTTGTGTTAAACAACCCATTTGTCATAATTTCAAATAAGCTAACGGATGTGGATTTGTGAGTTTTAGATTGAGCTCACTCTGTGTCAGTGGGTTTGTTGCTATAATATGTCCATTAGGCATTAGGAAAATGAATTCAGCTGTGTGACCAGGTGTCTGCATGGGCATCCTCATGTGAACTTACTGTGTCTCATCAGCAGCATGAAGGTTGAGCTTTAGGCTGCTCAATATAACAGTTCTTTTTAACTATGCGTTAAGTTAGTCAGTTTAAATTGTATAAAATATTAATAAAATGTCCTCTGTTCTGTCCCTCACTGTTGATGAAGACTTAAGCCTCAGAGCCATACTTTACAAAAGGGGAGGAGAGTGTCCAAAGGGAATTGGGCAATATCTGCTACTACTTTACTTTTTGTTTTAAATTGTCACCTACCACTTTTGATGTTATTTCACTCAGGCAGTGATCCAGGCAGCCCTGTTTAGGGCAGGGTCTGCTGTCAGCTCTACTCCGAGGTGAAGTTAAAGGAACGCTGATAAGACTAACTGACGTCACACTACAGACATCAGCCAACAATGCTGCTATTTAATCCAAGCCAGATTTAGTCCCAAAGCAGGCCTCTCTCTTTAGAAACTGGGCACAAATGAAGGCAGAATTCTAAAAAAGTGCTCCACAACTACAAATGAAAACTGTGCGGATGTTTGTCTTGTGTCAGTGGCCTTACAAACCTGAACAGAACTGTGAGTCATTTTCTGTGTAAGGTGTCTCATTTGCATGGTGAAATTCTGAGGTAAAGATAAGAGCAAGAAGCCCTGTGGCTGATACAGCCAGACTTCCTTTACATGCAGCTGTGTGTTAAGTGTCATTTATCACAACAGATAGCATTTTTCACTGTGCTGCTCTATGACTCTCCAAATGTTAGACTAAAGCACATTAAAAAAAACAAACAAAAAAACACCATGGTGTAATGGCATATTGTTGCATGGTTAAACCAAACACACAGTGCTGTCAGTAACTATTTAGACAGTGGTGTGTATTTCATTGTTTTGGCTCCAACTGTATAGGTTGGATTTCAAATGAAACAATGTGATAACGCTGACTTTTAACTTTTAAGGTTGTTCCCATCCTAACTGGGCGAACAGTGTGGGAAAGCTAAATGTCAACACTTAGTGTAGTTTTGATTTCAAGCCTGACTATGCGGCCAATACTTGCAGACTGCATTGTATAGAAACCTAAATACCTGAAGAGACTCCAGAATAATGGATGGTAGTAAGGTAAAATCTTCACTGTTTAAATCAAAGTACATTAAACAACTTAGAAAAAGTTGTTTTTGACAATTTAAATATGGAGACTAAATGATACGGATGAGCAGTGTGTTTGTTTACTGTGTCAGAAAAGCTCTGTGTGCACTGAGACCGTGGCCATTGACCAGCTGATCTACTGTTCCCCCTACCTTTTCAATTTGTCTCTGAATGCCTGTTGTGGTTGACTACTGGGACACTAAGCAGCGGGGAAGCATTATAATAAAACACAGTTTTTCTGTGTTTTTCTTAGAACAATACCCCTGTGTAAAACACTTATGTGTTTTTTGAAGCCCACTTTGTAACCTGTATTGTATGTCTGAACTCTTGTTTTGCAACTGTTGTAATTTGCACTATTGTGTTTTTTGTTCTCCCTATCCCCACACACTGTCTTGCTCATTCACACTTCCTGCTGTTCCACCTTTAAAGTAATCAACCCCATTAGTATGAAAGGCTTGCGTAACATCCTCTCAAAGAGTAGTATGAAATGTAGCTGAAATGTCAGTGAGCTTGCAGGATCACTATTGTCTTTTTGAGCCACACATTATACTCCACTACCAGTACTGAATGAGGAAAGTTCAGTATTTGCTTAAACAAACTGAATGCTGTACCTTAACTGCATAAAATAACACGTGTATAAAAATGGAAATTGCCATAGCATGAAATGTGACTGACTATGAAATGAGAGCGACCTGCTGGAATTCTTAACTTTGCTGCACAACAGGCCAGGACCTGCCAAGGAATGCAGAGAAGACAGCAAAAGAAAACTACAGGGAGACACGATGAACAGATGTACAGTGAAATCTTGGAGGATAAAATCTTAAATGAGATAAGATTATATAGAAGTCTAAACTGCCACTTTGTAAAATAATGTCTGATTAGGCTCATCCAAAAAAAGCAGAAACACATTACATTTGACTGCAGAAACAATAAAAATGCACATTAGATTTAGCCACTTTTACTTTAATGTGCAAGTTGCAAGTGGATATTGTTGTTGTGCTGTTGAAACTTGATTTCTTAAATGTCAGACCATATATGGATGAAGTTTGAAGAAAACGGACATTAAAGGAGCTTTAGTCAGTTAAACATGTAAAAAGTAAAGCTTCGCTCAACATGAACCTTGCTACATGTTGCTCTGTGTGACAGACTTGAGTCTGCTGCATTCAGCAGCACTTATGTACGAAAATCAAACTCGATTAGAAACTATTATTATAAAATATTATAAAAAGGCAACAGAATATATTTTGCTGTGCTCCAGGTTGTTGACTGTTATCTTCTACAACTTACGTGAGATGCTGTGTATTTTTAGCCAGTCAGTCGACAAGCGATATTTACAAATGATTAAAGTATCTGAGAGTTTTTACTTCAACTAAGGTTTCCAGGTAAAACAGACTCTCAAACAGTAAAAGCATCAACTGGCACGTACGTCTGTACACACTGTCTGTAAAACATTGGGCAATCACTCAACTAAATTGTTTCAAAGAAAATGTTTACGTGTGCATAGTAGAAAAATATAACCTAATATATGATTTTTAGCTACAATTTTCCATTTTAAAATGGAACGTAGGTAAATCACACATGTAAACAAAATCTGAATGCAAGATATCAAATGATGTCAAGAGTCAACGTTTCCTGAATTAGAGTGGATTTGTAGCAATAGACACAACTATTGAGTAGAAGATAAGGGCTGAACATAGTGTAATAAACACTAAAAACCATCGCGAGCAACATTGGAAAAATATATATTGGGCTGTGATCTTCATGTGGTCTGTTTCCACAGATTTTTGAGTTGCAGTTAAGTGTTATGCAAGACAGAAAGGGATCTGTAACAATTCCTTTTTTTTTTTTTTAAATTAACAGACTGGTTTCAGGTGAAACTTTAGTTGAAGCTACAGTACAGACCAAATGCACATTAACCAACAAAGCTTTACCAATATACACTGTACGTTTGTGTTTACATAAAAAAAAAAAAAAATTGCAAGTGGGTTTATAAGAAACCCAATTTTATTTATCACAATGCATAAATATAATTGCAAAACCATTTTAGAGTAAGTGTAACGTACTTTAGGCCTGTGACATTTTAAAGATGTGTTGCAAATATTTTCTAAAACCACTTTTGCAGTAGTCACAGAATAAACAAATGATTTGTAAATGATTTGTCTGTAGTTCAGATTATTCTTCATATATCATAACATGTAATAAACACCAATCCATAAAGAACCAGACATCTCTGGTCACTGGGGACACCTGTGGCTGTTCATCCTCCCCTCAGGTAGCCTTGATACAGTAACCACATAAGCCCTGGATACACAAACAGCATTCTGGTTATGCTGCCGCCCGGGGATAGGGGGTGGGGGGGTCCAGCCTCTGCTCTGTAACCTGAGACCTCAGCTTCATGTGTCTATGGGAACACTTTCTCACAGCGCTGGTCCTTATCTGCAGCTGCTGATGACACATGTACGCTGCGTCACACGCAAACAGCTGAGAGAGTGTGGGTCAAGCCTTGTCATAATATGCAAAAAGCTGTGGTTAAAAACAGACGTCCTATCATACCTCCACAACATCATTGTATACCTGGAAAACTGGTTATGTTCTTGTGCACACAAACATATTAGGGTGTGTGTTTTAGAGATGGTACAATATAAGATGCAGTGCAGGATGGTGAGCATTTAGAACTTCTCTTTTGCACAAATTGTCACGAAGGTACAGAAACCTGTAAGAAAATGGAGAACTGAAGACAGGTGACAATGTGTCCTCACAGGCACTGTACAGCAAGAACAGTATGGACAGTTTCATACGGTCTTCCTTCTATGTCTGATTTATGTGGTGCAAAGTAGATTTTGAATACGGGCGGGTGGAGTGCGTTTTTTGTGTCTCTTCAGAGTGATCAGCCACCACCCCCCAGGCTGAGGGGGACCTTTGCTCTGTCAGGCAGCCATAACGTAACTGATTTACAGCGTCCGATGGGAAATTTTGAGACTGCATACTTTTACACTCCACCCACCGAAGGGCAGCCTGACAATAGCTGCTATAAATAGAGATTGAAGCAGGGTAGCTAAATAAAGGAAGACAGAGGAGAACTTGGTAAAGGCCACAGGTAGACACAGACACCACAGAGGAATGCAATGATTGATTAAACCTCAAAGTTTTTCTAAACTTTCTTGGATGACAGTAAAACTCATGTGGTTTATCATGGTTCAAGGTGAAGGAGGGTCATAAACATCCCACTCTGGTAATGAGTGGGTGTGTCTTGTTTTTAGAAATGGATGGACAGTGGTCTTTTGTTTACAGTGAGGCAGTGATGACGCATGGTCAAATGTAATAGCCCTTCAGACCACACTTGGTTTGGGGAGTGTGTGAAATGTGTGTACTAGTGCATTCCTCCAACATTCCTTTAGCTTGTTATGAACTCCTTAAATATATAATGATCATTTCTGGTATGATTTGGTTTCTGAACACTTTCCTGAGCATATAACGTGGTTTAAAGCTTACTCCGTTTAGAGCAGCCTGCACTTTTTATTAGTGCCAATATAGTAAATCTTATGAAAAATTTGTGGTGACCTTGCTGCTCATTGTCTGTTTACAGTTTATTTTCATGTATGCTCTGTCAGTGTCAGGACATGGAGGGCTTGATGGCCTGAAGGTTATTGAGGGAATTTATGAGAGATGTTGAAGAGCAAAAGCAGTAACTGTCCCACATGACCCAAGCAATAAGAAATATTGAAGAATGCAAGATTATTTATTTTTTTGTCTGTGTTGGAAGTGCCCTAAGGTGAGGCAGAGCGAGAGACTTGGCTGCTGATGAGCCCCCAGTCATTTTAGGATTGTGCATTCCTTACATTCTTGTAACAGAGGGCAGGGGATTGAGAGGAGGGGGGTGTGTATGGTGTAGGAAGAGAAAGTTATATTAGTTAGACTCTGCAATAATGAGTAACATGAATCTCTAGTAGGGCAAAATCTGTATGATGTACAGTGCATGTGGTTGATCAGAGCAGTGGCATGTGCTGCAACCTAATTTCTTTTGTGTAAGAAGCCACACTAGAGACACAGACCCCTATAGGCTAACGTCGGTAACCACTTCTATGTGCATTGTGCTGGAAATTGTTTTTCCATTGAATGGCCTGCTCAGACAAACTGATGTCGTCATTTGTAGCTAACAGTACTATACTGAAAATTCATCAACCATAGCAAAGCCAGAAATGAGCAAAGTTAACTCTAAGAAATGAAGCACTGCTGGGTTTGTCACTAAATAATTATGCCTCATTAAGGCCTGAACTCTTGCACCTATGCTGCATTTCACAGTAGAGTTACAACTTTAGACTCCCATTGTAATTTAAAAGTGTGAATAAATTATAAAATACATTTTGTAGTTTCAAAAATGTAAGAAATGTAATTTTTTTTTTTGTCAAGATAAACTCATCTTGTTTAAGTGTTAAATCATTTCACCATGACGATGTTTAAGAGCCAACTTTTATGAAAGACATTGTCAGCTGTGACAAAGTGACTGCTGACACTTTTTCCCCTTTAAAGTCAGGATCTTACTGCAGTCTTTACATTAATAGGAAATTTAGAGTTGGGGCAAATGCTTAGAAAGGTATTTTCTCATTTCTGGAAAAACACAAAAGTGATGGTTAAGGTGAAATCTCAGGCTTAAAGGAAGTCCATTCAGAGATCTGATTAAACACAGATTATTTTCAGAACTACCCCAAAATTAAGCTCAAAAGCCCTTTGACGTCACTGAAGTTGTATAAAACGGAACTGTGGCAAAGCGAACACTGTCATCCCTAAAGCTCTCTATACTGGACCCTCTGTCTGTCTCACTCTGTTTCTCCTAAAATGAACACACAAACACACAGATTCTGTGTATCGTGGTTCTTTCATCTGAGTCCAGTTGGGGAGTTAAACATTGACTGTCTGTGGCCTGAGATTTTATCATGGTGTTAAACAGCACACTTCCTGGAACTGGTCATCCCGTGAGTGTGTGTGTGCTTAAGTAAACGACACAAAATAATTTTCGTAGCCCATTTTCTGGAGAAACCCATAGTCACCTCTTTCCATGAAACTATCCTTGACCCTACTGTAAATGTACAAACATAACTGTCTATACATCAAACATAACTGACTCACCCACTCATCAGTTGTTTTCTGTTTTCTTCTGTCACACCCTGATAAACAAAACAGGAGGAGACAAGACCTTGACTGGCCTCAATCAGTGTGTGCATTGCGTGTCAACAGCATGCATTGGTCTCACTTTGTATGTTTTGCCTGCAGTAGGTTTGTTGGCTGTAATGTTACAGTTTACCTCTTAGACTTGGACTGTCCTACACTTCCTGTGACCTTATTTTAACGTTTCCAGTTTTTGTTCTCTTGTAAACCTAAAATCCGAATATAAGTTTAAGAGTTACTGTACAACTGCCAAAGACTTAAACAAATTATGTTTTTGCTGACTTCTTTACAGCATTATCTCTTGTCCAAAACAGTTGAAAATGCTGAAAACAGTTTAACCTTGACTTGCATGGCTTTCATCTACTGTATAGATTTAAAATCAGTCAAAATACTAAATATATAAGTTTGCACCTGACTAAAATAAGAGGGAACCCCTTTTCTAAGTTCCAGCTACTTACAGTGATAATGTGGAACCATCTTTGACCACTTAATCAGTTTGTATGAGGATATTAATACTGGAACACACATACACACACAGTAAGCACAAATACACTCAAAAGTTTGTATTCAATGTTCTATTATTAGCAACTGTGATATAATTCTTCCAGTCAGTCTATGGTACATCTCAGTCGCAGTATCAGCAGGTTTTCTACAGTACAATCTTTTTGTGTTAGAACTGGTAAACATGACTAAAACTGGAAAAGATGAATCATGGATTGTTGTTTTTCAGTCTTTAAATACATCTGCTTGGTGTTTTAGTGATGATCCTTTTTATTTTTCAGTCTTTCCAGAGGTCAAAAATGGCTCACAGGGAATAGTCCTTAGTGATTTCTAAAATTATCTCCGTCATCATGGCCTTGAGTGGAAGGAAAAGGATCTGGTTTCATCAAAACATTAGGTAGACAGAATAGATGGTAAGAAAAGATGGACAGTGAAGAAGGGCATAAAGGGCACTTTGTACTTTGTGTTGTCCCATGTTGAATAGCTGGCTAGCTGAGTGTGTGTTCACTTATGGAGCAAACCTTGCTTTGTGCATTGACTCAATCACAATCAATCTTTTCACTCACTGTTGATTAATTTGCTAACTCTTGAAGTTGATTTTTGTTTTTTATTTTTTTTGTTTCTCCCCCTCCCCTAAAAGTCACTTTGTTTTATCCTCTTGTCCCTCAGATGGAGCGTCCAAAAGGTTGTCCAGACATCGCCAGTAAGAAGCAGAGGCACAGAAAATAGGACACCTTAGGAAACAGCAGGTAAAACCACAAAAGCATTCTGTAACTTGTAATTATTATGATCTACATTACCGTGTGTGTAAGGGTGAGAGAGGAGGCGGCTGATTTGGTTGGAATTTGGCAGAGTAGGCCTCGTCCTGACAGGCGAGTAAGGTGTGGAAGTCAACCAGCATGCTTTAAGTTCAAGTACACCAAAATAGATATTTAGTGTTTTGTTTTTTCCCTTAGTCGGCTATGAGTTGTATGAAATTTTATTTTTTTACCTTGTAGACCTCTTTTCTGTAGTCAACATTGTCGTAAGTTATTAATCAAGTTTGAGCTGTTGACGCTCCTGGAAGTAAGTTCCTGGTTAAAAGTAATGATAGTTTGTGTTGTCTGGTGCCAGACTTTGGAGTGTTTATGTAGTTGTGTATCCTTTGCAGAAAATAACTATGCAGTACCTATTGCAAGTTCTTTTGGTTTTTTTTTTTGGTTTTTTTGTTTTTTAAATGGCACATAATTACAAATTTGCCCTGTGGAGCATCATTATATGTACAATATGAGGCACCATGTGTCCTTGGACACTTTCTAAAGAACTAACAGAAAACTACCCAAGAAGCCTTTAGGAAGAGCAACAGTGGCGGGGACATCTAATAGATGTCTTTTGTGCAAAAGAGAGAAACCAATTAGATAAAGATATAGGAACATGATAATGGCACTGATCTCTCGATTATTTTTTTTATGCTTTCAATTCATGATTATTCACTTAGTTTAAACAAATAACAATGTTGCATAAAGAACTTTACTGTTCAATTAAAAATTGTTTGAAGTTTTTCCTAAAAATGCGAAATTGAGAAAATGTGTCACATATTAAGAATGCATCATATTCAGAGGGGGTAGTAATGTTTTGGCCATCCTATTTAAAATAAGGAAGTGCCAAAACTTTAGAACCACCCCCTAATATAACGCACTACAATATGACTCCAACACCCACTAAGACCACAATAATAACCACATTACTTATATATAGTATGAACTTTGGAAAGTGAGAAATTATAACCTAATAAATGTATAAATCATGGAAGAGCTGCATTAGATTAGATTTCATTTTACAAGTGTACCTAATAACGTGGCCAATGAGTGTATACTTTTACATTGTGATGCACTCAAATAGTATTTCTCTTTAAAAAAAACTTGTGGACTATTTTATTTTTTTCATCCTGCTGTGGTAAGTAGTTGCCTAGTGAGCTGATTAGCAAGCCCTGCATCTAGCACAGATGTGGGGATTGGCTGAATGGCGTTGTGAAATTCACCATTAAAGTGCTGAACTGTAGCACTCTCAGCACTACTGACCCAATTTGTTGATCCAGCTGTGGGAGTATGTGAGTCCGCTGCTTATTAAGTGCAGAACAGCATCTTCATTATGAGTTCTCCTATTTAAGTCCTTTATTAATATGTAACAGCTTTAATAACCTGTTCCTGTTTGAATTCAGCTTAAAGCCCTAAAAAAATAGTAAGGCAAACTGATTAATGGAGTGATCAAGAAAAAGTTAGGGCATCTACTTGTCTTCTCCCGACTGGCATGTGTGCCTGCTGCAAACTCTGGCAAACACTGTTAATATCCGCCTCCTTCTCAAATGTAATACTTTATAAATGTGGCAGTACAGGTGCAGCTTTGAAATCTAGCAGCATAATAAGCAAATTTCCTGCTGTCAATCAGCACAGGTGGCCAATAACCACCAGCAGCATGGCTCCCACCTGTGCTCTGTGCCCACCCCCCCCTTCCCCTCACTCCTACCCAAATGTGGAAAAATGGCTTGATCCAATTACTCATGCTGTGTTCTGTCTCGGGTGATGTTACCACCAACACCATTATGTTATCAACACAAGCAGAGGTTGTTTTAATGGCATTGTGGAATCATGACGTAGCTTCTCATGAAAGAAATGAGGATTGTCTGTGCTGAGGGTTTTCTGGGGGGTGGGTGTGTGTGTTTTTTGTTTTTCCCCAGAAAAGACCTTTCTTCTTGCTTTTAGTGTCAATATTAAGCTGTTTGCTGAAATCCTTTTACTCACACAGTCATAGGAAGCCCTGCCCTTGCCCTCATTATTAGGAGTGTGTTTGGGTGGCATTGACCTCATGGCATGACCTTGCTACTTGAGATATTGCAGAGTCTGTGTAAAATTAGACTGCCCTGTGTCTTCAGTTGTACAATAGAACATGGTCTGCTACACTTAAATAATTTTAGAAAGTATCAGTTTACTTGTGTGATATATTTCATGTCTGCAGTACCAACAGATGCAATTATCTATGTAGATAACAAAGAGAACCCAATATACTTGTCTCTAATTCTTAGGGAAAACATTGGCTTGGGAGTGTTATTAAGTAATGGCCACGCTGAAAGGGGCTCTGTGGCAGGTCATTGTGTCAACTTGAGCTGAGCAGATGTATGGATGTCTAAACTGGAGCGCTGGACATCAGCACGTCATTTACCACAGTTATATGTTAACAGCAAGCCAGTCACCTCTATAGTGAAACGATAACCTGGAAATGGAAGCCACTTCTTAGCTCTGGCTATGTAAGATTCACTGCCATTGTGTGGCTCTCTGTATATGGGGGAAATACAATTGGTGGTTTGGCAAATTTACTGAAATCTTGGTAGTGTGTGTGTGGGATCCATCCCTGCTACACTCACAGTAAGTACTGTTTATTTGAGCTACGGCCATTTCATTACAGTCTTTCCACTGCAATAGTCCAGTGGAGGTTGTGTGACAGGTTGGGGTTTTATTTAAATCAATTTTCTATCTTTTCACCCTCAAAGAATCTTGTTGCAGGGAATCATACTTCCTGACTGTGACCTTGAACAACCCCTCAATCAGCTTTGTTGCATTTGGGTAGTGACTGTGGCACAGGAAGGTAGAGCGGTTGTCCACCAATCTCAGTTGTTGGTTCAATCCCCGGCTCCTCTGGTCACATGTCGAAGTGTCCTTGAGCAAGACAATGAACCCCAAATTAGTTGCTCCCGGTGAGTGTTGGCCAGCTGCATAGCAGCTGCCCCATCGGTGTATGAGTGTGTGTCTGATTGTGAGTGCGAATGGGTGAATAAGAAGCAGTGTAAAGTGCTTTGTGTGGCAATAGGTAAAAAAGCGCTATATAAGTGCAGTGCAGACCATTTACTTGTTTTTTGATGTAGATCTATCACTCCCATGGTGTGGCTGTGGTTTAGTGTCTTTTTGGAGAGGTGTTCAGACATACCAGATTTACTTTTTTAATAAACCAGAGGTTCTTTTTAAAATTTGAAGCATGACTTGCATGGGCTGCGTTAAAGGACAGAAGTCAAATTCAAGTGACACGTTAATGTGTCTTAGATTACCTTATCAATCTCAATCTGTCTGTTTATGCATCTTTACCTTTTTTTTTTCCTCAGTATCAAAGAACTTTATCGACATGTGTACCTTGCAAGACATAACTGCTAAGAGCTATTGTAGCATGGTTTTAAAGGTGCATACATGTTAAATGGTAAATGGTCTGCACTTCTATAGCGCTTTTCTACCTATTGGCACTCAAAGCACTTTACACTGCTTCTTATTCACCCATTCACACTCCCAATCACACGCACACACTCTGGGGGGAGCTGCTATGCAGCTGGCCAACGCTCACCGGGAGCAAACTAAGTTGGGGTTCAGTGTCTTGCTCAGACGTTGGCTATAAACATAGACCCCTGGTTGGATCCCACAACACAACTCACTGAATCATTAACAAAATTCCACAAAGCATTATGGGATCTACAGCCTAGTTGCAAAACTATAAGTATGATTATCAATTAAATAGAAAATGTAGTCTAAAAAGAATTGGGGGGGAATTGTCCAAAACATGTTGACTCCCTAATGATTGTTGTTCATAGTTTCCTCTTTGTCAGAGTTTCCAAGGAGAGCTTCCTCTGTCTTTTTCAAAAAAAGAAGCCGTTGTGTCAAATGGAACAAAGGGTAGTCCTTACTTCACCCTCACAGAGCAGCTATTAGTACAGTATCCAGCTCAACATCAAAACAGGATGAACCATACCATACTACAGTCGGCATACATAACTAGGCTGAGACCAAGGATGGCTCCAGATTTTTATTTTTTACAGTTTATTAAAATAAAAAGGAAGTAGTCCTTAATATAGCATGCACATACATCTGATGACATAAAGTATATTTATAGGAGAGTTTTTGTAAAAATCTTTCCCTGTCTGTGCTTGAATCATTGTCAAGAGTGGAGATGGTAAAGAAGACAATACTGTATGTGTGTGTGTATGTGGATATGCCTGCACTAAATTTCTTCACTTCCTCTTTTAGAGTCAGATTGGTATGTCAGACTTTGTATATGTTTTTTCCCCTCCTGCAGGCTCATGCATGATCTTTAAATAATAAACTGTGATTGTGGAGCTTCCATAGCCTTGTAAAGTTAGGGCAAACATCAGCCATCTTTGTCGGCCGTAGACATCTAGTTGTCAGGATAGCTGATATATATTTACTATAGTACTATAATCAGTAGCAGCTTATTTAAATGTGCTTAGGCACTGACCCTTGGGGCCTTACAAGTGGACATATGAAAACCACTGAAGATGTGAATAAGCCGTCCCTCTAGCCATCTATAGATCCCACACAGCAAAATGCAGTAAATCATGTGAATGTAGTTGTTTATTGTGGGGGCACTGTGTGATCAGTGTCATGTCACCCCGCTGCCCCTTCAAGCCTCTGTTTTCTAATTGAGCTCAGTGTGTGATAGGGCTTTTGGTGGGTCTGAGAGTGAGAGAGACAAAAATGTTATGGGGGGGTTGGTTGATTGTGAGGGTTGATGTTGGAAACACAAGAGGAGTGTTTGTGCAGGGCACGGGACTGTCCTCACTGGCATGCATGCACACATGCATACACACAAACACACACAGGCACGCGCCAAAAAACAGAGGCTTATTGTGGACGCCCAGCCCAGTTGGGTCTGCCCAGTTGGGTCCACCCACTACAGTCACACACTGTATCAGCCTTTGCCTTTCCATCTACCTCTTTCTGATCTCTCTCTCCCTCTTTATCTGCCAAAAATCACTTTTTCTTCTGCTCTGTCACTTCCCTCACTCGGTTTTCAACTTTTACTCTCGTTCCACAAGTTTGTAACATTATTAAGCCTTCTCATTCCTGCTTCACCTGTAAGATTAGCTCATCAGTGTGGCATTTGATTCCCTTGTGCCCTGCTTGGATCTGTGAGCATCTTTTTGTCTTTCCTCTGTCCCTTCTTCACGACAGACTCTTGAAAACATCTTGAATTGTCCTCCCATCCTCTCTTTCCTTCTTATCTCTGGGGGAGGTGCGAAAAGTCTAACAGTTGAGTCACGGAGAGAGAAATGCATTCTAGCACTGCTTATATTTGTCTCTGTGTGTATCCTGTGTGCTTTTCTTCACTTGTCTGTTTTCTGAAGTGAATCAGGCTCTGTGGAACATCACACTTGCACAGCCACCACTCCCCCACCGTCTTCCTCACATATACAGATGGAGATGGAAGCTAATAAGATGAACTCTTAATCTGTCTTTATTATGAAGATAGAAATAAGAATAGTTTAGGGTGTAAATGTACATTAATGCTTTTAAAATTGCCTATATTAAACTATTTCTCCAATTCTAGCTGAAAAACTCGTCCAGATGACATCACCTGGAGGAGTTTTTCATCAGGATGTCATCTGGGGGAGCTCTGGAAAAGCAGGTTGACCATGATTACAAACTCCATAGTGTGAGCAACAAGATAACAACATAATCCTAACTGAAGGTTCCTCCAAGTGACATCTTCTAAAGGCACTTTTTAGCTAAAAGTAGAGATATTTTGATGTACAGAAGGCAGTGGTAAGTTTAATGGCATTTATGTACATGTTACCTAAGTTAGAACCATAAAAAGCAAGTTCAAAATCAGTGAACGCATCCTTTAAATTCACACACAACACTATGACCTTTTTATAAAAGGAGTAATTATTGTGTGACTTGTATTACCCTACATTACTTTTATTTAGGTGGCTGTTAGCTTGCAACTAAGAACATGCACAGAGATGGTACATAATGGAACTGACTATTTTGTTGCAATACACCCTTGCTCATGCATGACACAGTTCAGTGTGTTCTGGGCAGGTTCAAACTGATACAGCCTGCTAGTGGAAGTTGTGAGATCATGTTTTCACCATGGGAAGTGTAGTACGTAATGTGTTTGCCGTTCAAGTGGTGTAACTTGAAGAGAGCATTGTTGCTAGGCAACTGGTACAAAAAAATGAATGTTGCTAAATGCTCTTGTAGAAGTGATGAATGATTGTTTTTGTTTTTGTTTTGTGGGGTTTTTTGCATTCAGGTCTGCTGTGGGAAGGCACTTTCACCAGCATGTTCAAACCCCAGTCAGTGATGTTACTGCAGGTGTTTTTCATCTGTTGTGAGAGCTATGGTTCCTGCTCAACATTAGTTGTATATTTTTAAAGTGCAAAGGCAATGAAGCATTTAGAAAAACTTGGCAAAATCCAGTATTCACATATGGGGGATGTATATTAACTACTACACTGGACACACCAGACATAGTGTGTCTTTATTGCCATTAGTGCATATTGTTGGTAGGATTTTACATCGCTGTAAGAGCTGTCTCTCCTGAGTCGCCTCTATCTGTGTCTCTCCATCCTCCCCCCACTTAGCTAATGGCCTGACCTGGTCCTCCTGATACAGAAATAGAAGGCAAGGATCACACATCAGACCCTCTTGTGTCATTCAGACTTGATATTGTCACAGTCATGAAGTCACAAATAATTTGATGCGTTTGTGCATATTTGTTATAGCTTATTTTCAGAAATAAGCTGATATGAGTGGTGTCTTTTCTTTCCTGTGATGTAACTACAGTCAACAGATTGGCCATGCAACAAGTATCACTTTATAACCTTCAATGTAATGTAGTAAAAGGTTAAGTCTTGCTCAGCACTAAATACCTCAGTGAAACGTCATAACCTAATAATCCATTATACAAGATGTCTATGCGTCATAAAGTCATGAATGTGATCTCAGTGATATTTGGCAAACCCTTCCCCTCCGGCAGCCCCTAATATCGGTAAGATGGTTGGGAGTGCTGGGTCTATTGAGTCATACTTCTGCTGGGACTGGAGACTATTGACACATTAGGGATGTGTGCCAGACAGAAGGCTGGGGCTCAGGCAGGAGAAAAGAGAACATTCCTGACAATCCAGAGAATGTGGTGGAATTTGTGAAAAGTAACATTTTAGCACTGTTTATTCTCCCCAAAGGACTGATTTATCATGTGTGCAGAAGAGTTTGACATCAAGGGCTGCTACTACAACTCCTCAAATCTCTTCTTTTCCTTATTTGAATCTAGTACAAAAGTAGACAAAGTAAAGAGTAATCGCATCAAGTTTTTAACTTCAATGGAGACCCTTTTCTTTCCAAGTTTTTGAATTTGTGATTATTTGCATATTAGCATTTACTTTTTATGGACTCGTCGTTTCTAAAATTGACTTCAGCTTCTGTTAGATTCTTAACACTTAGCATAAATAACTTGCCTGTGACTTTTTTCTTTTTAAATGAATGACTGACTGGGACTCTGCCTAAGGTTGTTGTCACTCACTTCCTGTCTACTGTCACTGCTTCCTGTGTCAGTAGTGGGTGTGTGCCACCATGTCACTGGAAGTAATTAGTATAATGGAGCCCTGTTAGCTGGATGGATTTGGTTATTTCACAAAGCACGGAAACGCACACTTTCACTCGCACCTGCTGCCACTCAGTCTCTTCATTCACATTTCCTGTCAGATGCAGGACGTATGGAGATACATTTTCCTGTCTGAGTTTTACGGTGGATTTGGTTTCAAGGTGCTTTCTGACTTCCATTATTGCTCATGATGTGTCTTTATCTGCACTAAATATGATTAGATTTGCAGCATCAGGAACTAGGTCACTGAAGTTATAAGTAATGAACTGTCATAGGCGGCAACAAAAATGCTATTTAACATATAAAAAAGGTTATAAGAAACTGTTGCGTCCTTAATGTCAGCATACTACAGTCACTTTGTACAAACACATACGTACAAATGCGTCTAGTCACTCATCTAGTCACAGTTAAAATGACCATTACCCCTGAATATGTGTTTACAGTCTACAGCCACCACCTACGTCCACTCCTAAATACAGTCAGTGCCGCTCAACTGGTGAGTCACACTGCAGCCACAGTACACAGACACACACACCCCTGCTGACAGTTTATCCACACTTCAGGCCGGGCAAGCTCATTGTTGGGCTTAACAGCTTTTCTATTATGTTACAGGCCAGTACACAGTAATATTTTGTCGGGTTTTTAACATAGTATGTGTATGGGTCACGACGCTATCAATGCTGTTCATTCACCTAGGTGTCTGGCACTGCTTCTTCATCTAGCGTTGTGTTGCAGCTTCATAAGCTGTGTGTTTCATTCTGTGCCTTTTTGTGGTTAGTGGCTGAAAGTGAAACAAGATAAGTGGTAGTGGCACTGTGATGCTAAAGGAAGTGGATCTATCAAATGAGATTGTGCATCATGGAATTAGGTATGAATGATTGATCATTCATTTCTTAAATAATTTTATTTATAAAATCCCAAATCTATTGAAAATGCTTCAAAGGATCCACTTGATTTACTCAAAATAGGCTTTTTTAGCAAAAATGTGTTACATTTGCATTGATATAAAACAGAAGTAGCAAATTATCAATTTTAGATCTAACAGCAGAACCTTTGGCATTTGTGAGTAAAATTATTGTAATTTATTGGCTAATTAACTCAACCATAATCAGTGTAAAAACTTTTATATAATAAAATGTAATTTATTTTGTGATCAATCAAATGACGATTTAGAAAGATGTGCAGGAGAAACTTCTATTTAGAGTATTGCATATGTGCTATCTAACCTACACGTGCGCACACACACATACTGATTCTGTTTTCTCAGGGCTGGAAATGCTGACTTAGGCAGTGTCAGTATTTCCCCATGTATGTCGCCATAATCATTTACGGGAGTGCAGTGGTTGTAGTGAAGAGTTCAAGAGGTCTTAGATCCTCTTGGTAAATTTTATTTTTAGTGTAATGTACAAGAATATGTGTCACAGGACCCTTAATCACCACATGTGACCTTTCACACACACGCACTATTTATGTTAGCCCTTGTTTTTCAGTCAGTCACACAGACGCATGGACACACACTCTATTGTAAAGAGCCTCACAGGCCTCTTACTGTCAGACAGAGAGCTCTTTAGAAAGAGAGTGCTGAGTAACGTCAGTGTTTAAATAACCATAAATGCATCTGGGCATCGAAACCTTCACAACATGTCACTGTCACAGAGAAGTTAATTGAACTATGAGTAATTATTTGCTTCGTCTGCATTATGAGCTATGAGTTGGTGGCTGGTTTAGTTAGAGTGCTGCCTGAGTTTATGCTCAGTCTTCCCATACTTCCCATGACAATATGTGAAAACAAATGGTTTGATTCTCTGTGATCCAGTAGCTTTTTTTTATTATTATTTTTCTAATTTACAGACAGTCTTTTCTAGTGGGTGTGATATATAATTGGACACAGAAGATTTGTAGCTGCTTGATACTTTTCTCTTTTTATAAACATGGTAGCACGTGTAAGTGGGATCATATTTCTACACTTTCAGACTCGAATGTAATAGTTTGCCTTGGGAGCTGTGCAGCTAAGGCTTATGTAGTGATACTTCTTTCACTTGTGCTGATATTGACTGGACAGATCCCTGCAGGCTCTTGTTTGTCACATGAAAGGTTCTTTCTCCCTGAACCTGCCAGCCCACTTGTTCTCGTGATCCTCTCACTGAAACCTGACCTTGCAGAAGAAATCTACTTTAGCTGTCTGCCACCACATCCTCAGTAATCCCGCACAGTGGTCTTTATACTATGTGTGAGAGTGACAGAGAGAGCAACAGTTTGTCTGCATCCCAACAGAATGAGACACTATTCAAGCTGTCTAGTGTGAAAACACAATCTTTGAAGCCTGTAATTGTGTGTGTGTTTGAGTGTGTGCACATCTGTTTCTTCAACAAAACCTGGTCATCCACTGTTGTCAAAGGATCAGACACACCAGGCGCCATATTACTTTTCATGTGTGTAACTGTGCCCCTTTTGTGATGTTGTATGGAAGACAATGGAGAGACTCCCAACTGTTCCTTTGAATGGTTTGTGTTGATGCATAAATAAAATTACTGTGAAGTGTAGTGTTTTGCTTTGTTTGCAGTTAGCATGCTGCAGAGTCCCCTTTTTAAGAGATGTTCAGGTAGCAGTCTACAGTCTGAACAACACACAAAAACACAGATTGTTTTCCATTTGCATGGCTAATAATGTTAAGTGGCTGAGATTGTGGCTCCAAATGCATCGCAGAAATTGCACCATCCTTGGATGCTTAGCATAACAGCAGCTCATCTGCTTGCAGCCTGAGCACTTAACTTGGAGGGGAAAGACCATTAAAAGCAATCAGGGTGCAATGGGTGGATCCAGAGGAAATGGAAATTGACCTATGGCCTAGTGGAAGAGTTAATGTACTGTGCCACTTGAGGACTAGGTAATAAGAAAAGGCAGGTGGAAGTGGTATGATGGTATAGCTGTGGTTGAGATTCAAACCCATTGAAAACCAGGCTGTGGGAGGATTTACAAGGCAGCTGCCTACCTCATACAGCATGCGTTTATTTGTCTGTGTGTGTGTGTTTGCTTTTAGTAATTGAATTGCATGTTTTCTGGGCTACATTATATGTGAAAAATTTGGACGATTTAAATGAAGCTTCTTTATTTATCATTGGCTGACTTCTCAAGCCAGTGAACGCATACAGAGAAACTGTGGAGGTTCACCCCTTCCTTCCTTACTTACTTGATAATTACATTAGCAGCAGCCGTTCCATGTTTTTCTGTGCATGCATGTGTCTTTAGGGACTTGTGCATGCACTTTTATGCATGTATTACATGAGTCATAATGAGTGTGTGTGTTTTGTTTTTTTGTGCTGGGGTGATGAGGAGAGAGCATGCTGACCTTTTGTTCTGTTTGCTTAGTGGGCATTCTTCAGAGTACTGGCCCTCACCCAAGTTAAAGCTAATGTTCTTCAACTGGATTTATAACTGTGCTGCCCCCACAGGCACACTGCATAATGTGCACCCATCAACATGTAAAGAAAAATTGTCCCTTTGCCACCACTATGCATTTTATTTTATTTTTTTGTGTTACTTTCATTAGTTCTTAGAAAAACGTGTCTACTTGGTAAAGGGCCGCTTTTATATATAGCCCTTTTATCAAAACTTCTCATACACACACACACACACACACTCGCACACACACTCGCACACACACTCGCACACCAATGGTGGTGGCTGCCATGCAAGGTGCTCTTGGGGTTCAGTGTCTTGCCCAAGGACACTTTGACACATAGTCGGCTAAACGCTCACAAGCCGTGTGTGTTTTGCATCTAAACCAGGAATAAATGGTCCCACGTATCTAAATTGCCTTTGAGGAATGGACTAAGAACTGTTTCGATCTGTTACTGTTACCATCTTGAACTGCTTTCTAGGAGATTGTCATGTTATCATTTATGAAAACATGACTTTGTAACATAGTTACATTTTTGCTTTTTAGGTTCTTTGAGGATTGAGTCATGGTATAATTTGCTTTGTTTTTGTCCTAAAGTTATTTTGTTGGCCCTCCAACCCTAGGCTATTATCTTCAGTTCTCTAATTAGGTTTTTAAATACTGACTTTACTTAAATCTTAACTACAAGCTTCAGTCATTAGAATAACTTATTGTAAACCTATTTATAGGGAAATGCATTACAATATTAAAAGATTAAAAAACAATGACAATCTAATGTGTATTTTTACTTTCTCCTTTGTCCTCTCCAGGTCCTTATGGTTGAGGTGGTGTGTGGTGCCCCTTGCCATGCCTCCTGCCATGACAGACCTCCTGGACATGTGGGCGGCCCACCCAGCCCTGGCCGGACAGACTCCCGACCAGATTACTGTGGACTTTCTGCTGCCCACCGGTATCTACATCCAGATGGATGTACCACGCGAGGCCACCATTCAGCACATCAAACTGGTGAGCAGCCCTGGTGTGGCATCAGTCTGGGATAGAAAAGGATTTGCAAGAATTGGTTATACTAAAAGCAGTATGTTGCTCCTGAGGTGAGGGTGTGAAACGTAACTGATGGCAAACTAATGTAGCACCCGAGAGAGAATTAGACTCATTTTTAATTTAATATATTCCCTTTTAAGTGTCCTGATGTGAGGTTGTTATCTTTACAAACAATAGGCCCACTGTCATAAGAATCTACAGCTCTCACACATATACATACAAAGTATACCTTGATGCAGCTGGTAAGTTAGACATGATCTAATGTCGGCTTTCACATAGATGGCTGTTGATGCTGGTTGGGTGTTTTTTGTTGTTCACTAGTAGCTGTTGCTGACAGAATGCAAACGGCTCATGACATCATGGGTAATTGCGGCTAATGAAGCAACGTGGAGGTCAGAAGTCATAGGCAGTCGTTTACAAAGTATTAAAAGTTTTGGGACAGTTGTTGAAATGATGATTTCACTGCTGATGTGACTGAAAAAATGGAAACCCTCTGTTTAAAACAATAAAATTAAAACAATGTCCTTACCATAACTACTGCTTAAGGCTAACCCCGAGGCTGTGCTTTGTGGGGGTGTTTTATTAGACTGTATTATATTGAAGGTTCTTTTAGTATTTTCTGCTTTTTACCTATAAACAGAAGCAAAAGGTTTAAAACAACCTTACAGTATAAATAAATCAATTCAGTCAGTCTCAAAATGAGCTTTTAGTTGAATCCAACTACCATAAATTGTGTACATTTAATAAGGTTGGTATTTAGAATTATCAGTATCACAGGCTGTTGTGTTGAACCACATGACGGTGTTTTTTTTTTCCTATTACTAAATGTACAACATTCACATGGCTGATGTTATGTGTTCTATATATATTCTTATAACATAGAAATCATGTCCTGCATTGACACTCAAACATGTTTTTTTCCCTAGACTAGCACTGTTAAATATAGCCTGAGGTGGTTGCTATGAGTGTCAAATAAATGTCTGCGTATGTTAGGTTTCTTCTGTCATCATTTTGAATCTCTTTAACTTTATCAGCCACATGACCAGAGTTGCAGGCTGAGTTTATGTTGTTTGACACTGGCAGATCAGGGCTCTTAGCAGTGATGTTTTACTTTATCTTTCATGGAACTATCTGCAGGTTTTTGGGGTGATTAGACTTAATTTATACTTGCATATGCATGCAAATTGATGTTTGCTGGCACACATGAGATCTTTATTCCCTGAGGGAAGAGTGTACAGAAGCAGCAGAGAGCTTTGACAGATTATACTGAAGCAGGAAGGTTGCAGAAATAATTGCATGTGGTTTATAGAGCAATGTGATCAACATAATATAAAATCATGAGAAGAAACGTTTGAGAAGGAAGATGTGGCCTTTACAACCTCAAACACACCAACCCTGTGATCATGCTGTGGGGACAAAATGACGTAAATGTTGGTGGACATATTATTCACATCCTGGTCAACCCATAGAGACCCTGTGTAATGTTGCCATGAGTCATGTTTGTTGATGACAATGAAACATATGCTTTAGTCAATATATTACATCATTTTATTCTGTAGGTTATTGTTAGCTTGTAGGGACCATTTAAAAATCCACAAACTTTTATACTTTGGGGATTTAGGTTCACAGTTCAGTTTTTCAAGTGTGTCTTGAAAGTATAGTCAGGTGCTCATATGATTAATGAAACGCGTCCTACTTGCTGTAGTTATTCCTTGTTTATTCTGGCCACAAAGATATTGCCTGTTAATAGAAGTGAGAGCAATCCTTGCTCTGTTCCAACATGTTGTCAAGGGGGCATCTTCCTAGGCTTTGTTAAAATGAAATACCCTTTTTGTGTTTACCAGTTTAGCTGCAGTAACAAAGAGTTTTTTTTCTTAACCATATTGCAACTTTTTAGTGTGACTAATCTGAAGCCTTGTTTTGCCTCAAAATAACTCTGTAACACATTTCTGCTCAAATAAGGACCCCGGTCCTTATAAGGACACTAGTCCGTATTTGAGCGGAAATGTGTTACCAAGGGCTCATCACTTGCACCAAAAGCACATTTTTACTAGTTACAACCCTATACCTTCACATATGCATAGCCAGCAAGTCAAAAAAGGATAGTTTTTATTTTTTTTTTTATTTATTTATTTTTTTCAGCTGGAGATATTCTAAGTAGGGTTTATTTAATTTGGCCTAATGGAGATGATGGGAACACTCCCTGTGGTTTTGTTGTGCAGAAGCACTTCACTAATACCCCAGCTCTTCTCCCTTATAGCTCTTATGGAAGCAGGCTCAGATGTTCCCACTGTTTCCTGCCCTGGGTGAGATGGAGAGCCACATGTTTGAGTGCGTCAACCAGGCAGCGGTGCACGAAGAACTGGAGGACGAAACCCGCCGACTGTGCGACATTCGCCCTTTCCTGCCAGTCCTCAAGCTAGTGACGCGCAACTGTGGCCGAGCAGAGCGCCTGCTGGACTCAAAAATCGGTGTGCTCATTGGCAAGGGTGAGGCTCCAACTTTTAAAGCTTTCCATCAGATTAAGTTGACAAATTATTATGTAATCCCTTACACACATTGCTCCCTGCTTGATTGATTTGTGTACTGTTCCTTTTTGACATTCCCAGTAAAGAAAAGCACTTAAGAATAGTTAAGTGGGACATTAAATCTTTTTTGCACAGAAGCCTTAGGCACCTCCCCCATTATGCCAAGTAACTCTCCCTCTCTGTACTTTTGCCCCACCCTTCAAATATGAGGCCCAGTTGCTTTCTATCAGTGAATCTTCTGTCTGATAGAGAAGCATGGGGATTGATTGGACATGTCTTCAATCACTTGTCACTTTGTATTATCTCTTGTGAAGATTAGACCTGTTAAAAGAGCAGGGGGGATTGATCACTACTGTAGAAAAGCCAGTCCTATGAGATGATTAAATGTTTGAAACTTCTATTTACTGACCCATTATTTCTGCAAAAGAGGAGAAAAAGATTTGTCATTTGTCACTAAAGCTCTTTTTTTCATGTCACCATAAAATGACAAAAACATTTATTGATTAAACAAGAAAATATTTGGTAGATTGATGTAGCTTGTTGTAGCTCCACTAGCTGCAGTTGCAGTGTGATACATGCACGTGATACATACGTGTGATGCGTACAAATGTATGAGAGAACACCATTTTAAAGATATAAGAGCCAGCGGTTTCCTTTTGTGACGTCACACAAACAGACACAGACATTCCATCCTCTTCTGTCCAAGGTATCCAGGGTTATTGAATTATTTTTTTCCATACAGACCTCTTCATAGGAAGATGGGGAAAGAGGGGGCACTGAGTCTAATTAAAGGAGACTCAGACAATATTGATGTTCTCACTTTGGTCCGACATGTTTTTTTCAAGGCTTTTGTCTAAGTAGAGTATACACGCATACCAGCCTCTTGCAGTGCACAGTAACAAATAAACAATCACACGACCAATAATTGGTTTCCTCCCCTAAAAACACACAGATCTGCTTGCATACTTATACAATGTAGCTAATGTGGTCTGGGGCCCCTCCTTCAATAAAAGTCATATGAATGTTAAATGTCAACATATTATTTTTATTACCAAGAAGGTATTGTGCATCACTGCTTTAATTTTAAAATAAAGACCCAAAAGGGGGAATAGAGAAACTGTCAGCCAAGCAGCAGTTTATACCTCTGTTTGGCAATAGTGTGAATACTCAGAATACTCTTCTTTAATCTCCTTGGAGACAGCTGTTTGTCTAATTTTTATACATTCATTATTTCTAGGTGCAAATGTCTGGTAACTAATGGTTTGTTTTGCATAAATGTGAAAGCCGGTGCATATCAAAATAAATGTTTTAGATAAAATGGTTATAAAATATTGCTGTAATCTATTCAGGTCACTTTATCTGAATAAGGATGTATCTTATTTTAAAGCAGTTTCCTTTACCAACTTCCTCTAGGTCTTCATGAGCTTGATGCCATAAATGACCAGGAGGTGAAGGACTTTCGTAGTAAGATGCTTCGTATCAGTGAGGAGCAAATGCAGCGAGTCCAGATGATGACATGTACAGAGTGGCTGCAGGCCTGCTTCTCACCCCAACTGGAGCCGGCAGCTGGGACAGCTATCACTGATGGGGCTGGTGATCGGCCGGCTGACCTGAAAGTCATTATTCACTTTGATCAGTCTCAGGTTAGTCTGTAAAATGTACGGAAAATGACGATAATCATTAGATGATGCAGAGTAAGTGGATATCAAGACCAAGTGCACAATGTATTTGCAATTATTCAGGATAGTAGGTTTAAAATGGTCAATAATAATGTAAATATTTTGGGTTATGCAATAATAAATGTTAAACCTTCCTTTTCTACCACCATGAATAAGCAGCTGAGCACAAATTAAACACTCTAAACGGTCACCAATATGACAGCCTGCTGTGTCAACAACAGTTTGATTACATTTTGTACCATAAACTACCAACTGAAAACTATGTACACACAAACATAGTTCATTCTTGTTTTTAATTAAATCAGCCTTGCTCATCTAGGGCACTGTGCAACTTGTTTTAATTTTATTATCAAACCCAAATTTAATTACTATGGAAGACTTCACTCTTGTCCTGCATTGTGCAAACCTCTCTAAACAAATTTTCATTACCTGATTAATAAAGCTCAGTTTTATAATAAGCTACTACCAGTATTATTTCCTTCGTAGTAGCAACCAAATCAGTTCTCGAGTCCTCTGCTTACCTGTCCTAGAAATCTTTGTTTTATCAATACAAGAACCTAATCTTGTAGAAATAAAATACGATTGGTTAGTTTTAATATTACCCCAGACTGGCTACTTTGTAGCATTTTGGGATAGCCATCTGAAAGTACTACAATACATCAGGGGCGCTTACTCTTGAGTAAAGACACATTATTCTTTCTCTTATAACCTTGATTTTATTCTAGTTGGATTGACATTGGAGGAAACGAATTTAAAATGCACATTATTTGAGAATATAACAAAATATAAAATTATCCTATACTGTACCTATATCTACAGTAAATCCTACAAAGCCTACAGTTGGATGCAAAGTTTGCAACCCAAAAGTGTTGACCTAAGAATGTGGTTTGTTTTTTAATCAATGTAATATTTAATGCACAGCTAGAACAAATGTCCCTTTTTCAGAAATTGGTTTTAGTTCATATTTAGTTGTTACGTTAGGTTTAGGGTTAAGGATTTCTAACTGCACTGTAAAGCATTAAACAAATCTGTATTCTAATCACTCACAAAAACCAGTAGTACAGCAGACAAAAACCACCTTGTTTGAGTAGCCATGTGACTTCAACGGTGAAGGCACATGTAATGTAGCTCAGACTCTTCTTCTTTTTGCTCACAGTTGGCCGCTTGACAAAAGTCACGTGACAATACTTAACTGGGTCGAAATCATCTGCAAAATTATGCCATCCTCCCAGACACACACATGCATGACAGCTCAGGGGACCAAAACTCTGATTACGATTAAAAATGCACTCTTCTTCTCCTCTTCTTCTTCTCTGAACTATCTGTCTACATCAATCTGTCGTTGTCTTTGCTTCTGTTTCAGAAATAATGTTATTTAATCATAAAACAGATGGTCATGTCCCTCCAGACTGTTGTGTATCAGCTTTGATCAACATCACAGGCACACACGCGTGCACATATACAAAGACTGGCCATCTGTGCCAATGCACTCAGGTGGACATTGACAGGAAGTCTTATTTGCGAGGTCAGACACAATAAGGCCCATTATAGACAGGAAGAGAGATGGTGTGGTTTATTGTTGTGAACATGACGGCCGTTCAGTAAACCTTGCTCATAGTGCTGTCCTTAAGTCTGTTCAGATGTTAATATGCTGTTCTTTGTCCCTCAGCACATTAACATCCAAATTTAACTACATCTTTAAAACATTTTCATGGTTAACAAGAAAATTTACTTTTAGAAATAGAAAATTACTGTAAATATTTGCTTTAGATTTTGTAGTTCCACAAAACATAGCCATGACCATCTTTTATTGTTAATTATTAATGGATGACATTTTTAATAAACCTCCAGTCAGTTATAATTCCATCTCAGGTACCAGGTCAGTACCAAGCTATAAATAGAATTAAGCTAAACCTTCACAACATATTAGCTTGGCTGTATGCCCATAGAACTTGGACAGCATGAATTCCCTCAACTACGAACATTTCATTGTAAGTGTTGTGTGTGCATGAAAGTGGTTTTGAGGTGTGACGAGCCTGTGTACATGGGTCTGCACAATGTTCACCACTTTTTCTTTTTTCAATTTTTCTCTTTAGTTTTTCTGCACGTACAAACTGGAAACTGTTTCATTATCTTATCACTATCTTATTTCATTTCAGTCTCATGTGATCCAGCATCAAGGCCTCTAGCAGCTTTTGCATATTTACATTTTCATGTTTGTCCCATTCTGCTGTTTTGGCCTCTTTTGGTCTTCTATTTGACAGAAATTAAAGCTATAATTTCACAAGGGTGCATCTATCTTTTCTTCTTTCTCCTGCAGGACTCCGCCAGTCTGAAGGTGCCATCATCCTGCACACCCACAGAGCTTATGGAGTTTGCAGTGAGGAAGTGGCTGACCACCCACGGCCCTGAGGAGGAGGGGTGGAGGGGTCAGTATGTACTGAGGGTCAGCCAGTGTCTGGAGTTTCTCTGTGGAGAAAACCCTCTGTTTCAGTACAAGGTCAGTAAATGCGTATTGTCCTCAATGATTACCTCAATAACAACCAAGAGCCTGTTAAATGATTTCAGGACGAGACACTGTCAACTGCTATTTTTAAGAAATTATTTAGGTAAACAACACTATGGCACATTATTATGTGTGAACCAAAATTTTAGACCAGATGCTGGCACTTTATTATTAACTGACTGACTAAGTCAACTGTGTACAGGACCCACTATCTAGGACTATTTTTTTTTTTATTGCATATATATCATATTACAAATTATTCTAAATATATACATAATAGTCGTCTGGCTAGTATATGCAGTGATGGAAAGATGCTGCAAACTTGTAAAGGACATATTAATCACACAAACTGCCACAATGCACAAAAATTACAGAATTCTAACAGGACACGCTAATATAGTCAAAACGGCTACGTACGTTTGCATACTGGAAAAACTGAAAAGCAGAAAGATATGCAAATCGGCTTACATGGAAGAGTTTACATTAGCCAACAATTGAGGAAGAACCTCAACCGCTCAGTGGACATGATCAGGTATTCTGATAAATCTGATGTTTTTGAGCAAGATTCTTTTATAGGAGATTCTAAATAATCTCATTTCATCTTATGCGTGAAGTGGTATCCCTCAAAGGTTTGCTTCGCCAATCCAGCTGCTTTTCTTTGTCTTGTCTCATGGCGCTGTGGACCAAAGTGCTTTTACTTGTTGCTCGTGGATTTCGTGAGATTAAAATGTCTTTGTTATGAAGAACTTCATTATCCTGCAGGTATCATGATTAAGATTTTCCCAAATCAAAACTCAACACACAGTGTATGAAATCAATAAGTTTAATAGTTGTAGTAGTCAAACACTGTTACTGTATGTATGTGTCTAAGCTTGTCCACTGGTTACATCAAGGAATTTGAATCAATTTGTGTTTATGTGCAGCTTTGCATCTTAATTTATCTACGTCCGCTTACAAGCGGTGAATAAATTTCACTTGCTCTGGCTTGTTTATTCCTCTGTCCTCAAAGTACTTAACCGCTCAAGAAGGAACTAGCTTTAACTGATTATCGCTCACATTTTAGTTTCCTATTTTGAAGTTGACAAAATAAAACTTGAAATTTTAACATAAATGTCCTCCAGAAATTGGGCATCTAGCTTTTTGTGTTAGGAAAGGCCTAAATGTGCACACATCAAAACACATCAAAAAAATGCATTCCTGTCCTGTCTTGTCCGCAGTACATCCGCATATGCATGCAGGCCAAGGAGTCTCCACACCTCACTCTGGTCCACACCAGCACCATCAAAGCCATGTTTGACAAGGAAATCTCTACCATCAGTGCGGTGGTTAGCCGCAAGTCCTCCAACCCACCTTTACCACTACCTCCCAAGAGAAGGGTTCCCACGGTTAGTACAGTGAATGAATGTTCTTCGTCTGTGTTGTTGTGGTTTAGTCTAATTTACATAACGTCTAGTGTTGTTTTCAGAGGAACAACTTTTCTGACAGCAGGACGTAAAATTAATTGATTCTTTTAAGGCTTGAGTGGCCAAATGTATAAATGCACTAATTTTTACTTCTTGAAAATTTTCTCACAAACGATCTTTAGCATGGTCTAATTTATGGCCAGTCCCTGCTTTATGTAACTTACAGTGCACGTTAATTTTGATCACTGATTATTTGATGTCAGCAGGTCTTAGACTGTGTGATGGACATATGAAAATGTTCTCATGTCCTCTAGATGCTTTATAGCCACCAGTGTTTACTGAGTAGTGTTCTTGTTTTTCACGCCTATAGGAAAAGATTCACGGTTTGATTGATTCATCTGCACTGAATGAGGCAGGTGTTGAGGTTTACCAAGGAAACACATACTTGGCAGTCGTCATCTGTCTTTTATGAGGCAGTGTCCTGAGTTCGTCAGAGCAAGCCTGTGCTGTTCTGCCAGCATTTGCCACGTTGTCAGAAAACATCACTATCTCCTGGCTGCTGCTGCCAGGTGCACAATGACATCATTCCTCAGTGTGTGTGCATCCACATTTTAAATGTCAGGGTGAATTAAATTGGCCTTCGTTAGTGAGACTCCTGGAGTTTTAATTACCTGATGCTTTGCCTGATGCTTTAAGTGTTGATGCCAGAGTTTAGATTAAGTGGTACATATAAGACGTGTTAATCATGACATGAAACATAACATTATCTTTTTCAGATGTAATCACAATGGCATTAGAACAGTTTTTTTAAACTTGTTTGTATAGTTACTGCTTTTTGATTTAGCGTTTTTGTTGGTTTACAGTAAAAACAGTTTCACAATGTGTGATGCTATATGTTCTTACTAGAAAAGTTCCACAATTGTTGTGAGTCAAGATTCATGGGAGATTGCAGAATGCTGGAAAAAAGACTCTTTTCGTTGCTCATTTTTGTTTTCATTGAAATAAATATTTCCGACTACACATTTTTCTCTCATGTAACACTAACAAACTGTATTTCATGCCTTCACCACCTCCTGACTTCACAACGGTAATACTCTCCTGCCATATATCTCCTGATCATGTTTTCCTTGTAGTGACTGCCCGTTGATCTTTAAAATGATTTTGCTGATAAAGCCAGGACGTTCCTTTCTTTGTGTAACTCTATAGCTCATCCCCTGTATTTGGGATCCTCACAATTGTCTTCCTATATCTATATTTAGACACAAGGATAAAAGGCCTCTGCTGTTAAAATTCCTAGACCATTTTATAAATAAACTGAAGAGAGCAGTGCCACAAACGTGGTTTCTTCTTTGTAAATTCCCCATATTGAGGAAGCTTTTCTGTGATTAGTTGATTGTTTTGGCATTTTTGGCTACCCTAATCTTATCAGACTTTTAGATCGGTCTGTCTGTTATTCTTTTTAAGAACTTCTGTCTGTGGTTTTAAGAAGTGCTGTTTAAATAAATGCTGCCAAGGTGGAAGTCAACAGAAACAGATTATGGTCAGACGGCAGTAAGGTTTCTGTATATATGTTTTCTGTGATAGGAAGCAAGTATTTTCAGGAAAGGAATGTTTTATTAGATGCTCTGCTGTTGTGCTGAAGTAAATCTGACTGATCGTTGGGCTAAACAAAGCAAGAAAAGAGATCAGAAGGACAGGTTTTTTTTTTTTGGTTTTTTTTGTGATGCTACAGTGCATTGAGCTCCTATTTCTGCCTGTAATTGTAGAGGCAGACACAAATATAGCATCTTATCTGACAAGTGGCAAATTGCATTCAATCACACAAGCATTTACACATCAGCACACATTCACACACAAAGAGAGACTGCAATCAGCAGGAAGTGTGCTAGTTAGTCATGTTCATGGCCTCTAGGTGTCATGTGATGCTGTTTGTCTTGCTGACTGCTGATCCTTGCAAATCCACTTGGCTTGACACCAAAATGACCTCCCTGACCCCCATCATTGTTTGTGTGCCTATAAAGAAACAGTAGCATGGTGGGTTACCTATTGTTACGTTACATTCTGTTAATACTGTTACTCACAGTAAGTCTTTCTTTTCTCGCTTTTCCCTCTGCAGCAAGTACAGACTTGTGTGTGGGATGTATCTCGCCCTTTTAAGATAGTCCTAGTGAATGCCAGCAAAGTGAATGCAGAGGAGGCTGCCAAGGTAAACTGCCACTTTATCAACATCCACAAAAGTCATTTTGATTTGTTGTACACCCAAAACCTGTCTCTCACATAGTTTCACATGGACAGAAGTAACACACCTTCAGAATGTCACACTTTTCATAATGCCAAGCTAGTTAGATTTATTTGTCAATAAAGGGCTCTGGCTGAAATAGTTGTAAAAGGGTAGCATGAGAGAATATTAAAATTCACAACCAAACCGTCTGACCCACTCAGGTCCAGGTGAGAGCGGGGCTCTTCCACGGCGCTGAGCTGTTGTGCAAACCGGCGGTGAGCAGCGAGAGCAGCGGACGTTCAGACCACACGTGGAAAGAAAGCACATTAGAGTTTGACATCTCTGTATGTGACCTTCCACGCATGACACGCCTTTGCTTTGCCATCTACGCAGTCATGGATAAGGTCAAGAAACAAAAGTCCACCAGAAATGCTCATATTAATAAGTACCAGACCATCCGAAAAGCAGGAAAAGTGGTAAGAAACAGGCTTGTACGATATCCGCTATTTGAACTTGAAGTGCCTAAAAAGTTGTAAAATTAAGTTTTCACACATGAACACCATCTTTGTATGGGATAATCACCTAGTATTTAATATACTTGTCTTTCCATGATCCAGCACTACCCTATAGCTTGGGTCAACACCATGGTGTTTGATTACAAGGGCCAGCTGAAGACCGGAGATATCATCCTGCACTGCTGGTCTTCCTTTCCTGGTATACACACACCCTCATACTCACGCACTCATGCTTTCTTTGTATCCATGACCGTAATTGCATCTAAACGATCCTCTATAGTTATTGCTACCACGCAGAACAGCAGCCAAACGTGTGTGTCTGTGTGCGTCTTCCCCAGATGAACTTGAAGAGATGCTGAACCCCATAGGAACCATTCAGACCAACCCTTACACTGAGAATGCTACAGCACTGCACATCTACTTCCCAGAGTATTTGCCACACCCAATTGTCTTCCCTCCATTTGACAAGGTCAGACAGCTGTCAGTCGCTGCACTACTTATTGACCACTATCACAGAAATAGACCGGTATTTAGACATCCCAAGTAGCTTCACTGTTTATTACAAATTAATTCAGCATGATTTTACAGTACTTAAACTATGTCTGAACTTGTACAATTTGACCTTTTGAGTGATTTCTTTTTTTTTTTTCATCCTGGTGGCTTAGTGCTCTGTACCCAGTGATTATGATGAAGTGGTGGTCATTAGCATGAGAGGATCAGGATGAGCTTAGCACACTTGATGTGCTCCAGTGGGCAGTGATGTCTGTGTGTCTGTGTGTGTTTACTTATATGGGATGTTCTCACCTGTTTGCAGATACTGGAGAAAGCTGCAGAAATTGCTGGAGCAAGTGACTGTGCACCCATGGTGAGTTGATGTAAATCAGGGGAAGATTTTGTGAAAATTACTAAACATGCACATGCATTCAGAGAACACACACAAGGACAATGCAGGTGAAAATAATAACTTGCTACAAGTTAGTCTGTAACTAATAAGCCTCATCACTCCTCCCCCAACTGTCCCTACACTCTCTTAGCTGACTTACACCACAAACACAACCCCTAAACAGACATGTACTGGTAGTTTCCTTGGAAACCCACTGTAATCATTTTGATAGGGTGTTGCAGAAAAAAATACTCAATTCCATTTCTAGCTCGAAACTCTTATCAGGTAACTTGTATGTTTTAGTTTCTCACCGTCTCTCAACTTAAAAAAAACAACACTTGGGGTGTGTGTTAGAGCCTGTTATGTAATCTTGTGTTATGACACTGCATGTCTGAACAGAGCTCTTGATGTGAGATGTGTGTGAAACTATGCATTAACACAAACTACAAGTTATTTATTTTTCTAAAAAAATGTGTGTCACCTTTGTGCATTAGTGTTTAGATCCACTCAGTTCCACTGATAAATCAGTAAGGTTTATTTATCAAAGCTCGATTTTCATTGCATATTATTGGTTCTTTAAACCTTATGTGTCCCTTGCAAATCAGACATAAAACAACTTATTTGAAATGGACACAATTCAGTGCCAGTCTTTGAGGACATTAAAGAAATTATTTCATCGTGGTTAAAAAGATCCCTTCCCTTGATGTGCTTCTGCCATCTTGTGGTTCTTTACAGTGACTACTGCTACTCATCCTTATTTCCTTGTTTCTTTTCATGTCTTGGCTCTTCATCTAGTTTCTTAGACTCCTGTCCTTTATTCTCTCACTTTTTTTCTTTTCTAAATCCCATTCATCTTCTCCTCGTCCATGGTTTCTCTCAGGGTCGTGGTGGTAAGAAGTTCCACATAGAGCTGAAGGAAATAATGGAGCGTGACCCGCTATCGCAGCTCTGTGAGAATGAGAAGGATTTAATCTGGACACTACGCTACGACTGTCGAGAGAATTTCCCTCAGTCATTGCCTAAGCTGCTTCTCTCTGTCAAGTGGAGCAAACATGAGGACATGGCACAGGTTAGCAAGCATATTTACACAAGTCATTTCTTTTTAGTGTACAATTTGGTGACACTTAGTTTCATGGATTTCAAATAAGTAAGTAAATGTACAAGTAAATGTAATGCGAGAAAAGTAGCCCCTTTTAATTACAGTGAATTATTCAATTAATTCTTGAATGTAATTTAAATATGTAGCAATCACAGGTCGACATGAAACAAACCTGTACAAAACTGTAATTAGAATTATTGGTGGTGGTATTGTAAGATTGTCAGTATCACACATGATGCCAAGGGTAATCTCACATTATTATAATTATTATTATTATTATTATAAATTTTAATTTCAAAGAGTTACTCAGGGATATATGTATATAAATATGTGCACCATCTAAGTGTCTGTTGTGTTTTTTGTGTTTCTCACAGCTTCAGGCACTGCTTCAGATCTGGCCCAGACTGAGTCCCAGAGACGCACTGGAGCTCCTGGACTTTAACTACCCTGACCAGTATGTCAGAGAGTATGCTGTGAGATGTCTGCGTGATATGAGGTAAACCTATGCATCCACCCACACAGATTATACATACAGCTTATTATTATTATTATTATTATTATTATTATTATACATAATCTGTGTACTAATAAGATACACTAATATATATTAGTGTTTCTTTGGTTTCATCTTCATGATATCATCTACCTCTGTATTTCAGCCCACTTGAAATAAAAATTTTCAGGACAGAAAACACATTAATTGCTTTTATTCAGAACCATTTCCATTCCTGCCTCCACTTTCTTTACCAGTGACGAGGAGCTTTTGCAGTACCTGCTACAGTTGGTGCAGGTGTTGCGTTATGAGCCCTACTATGACTGCGCCCTCACACACTTCCTGCTGGAGCGTGCCCAGGGAAACCGCAAAATAGGACACTTCCTCTTCTGGCACCTACGGTGTGTACGGACATGTGTGTATGTGTAGACATGCGCATATGCACGTCTACGGTACTTGCAGACCTACAACAAATTGTGCATAAGTACAATAATTTTTCTTGGGATGGATCTTCTGACATTGGCCACTCTCTGCTGCTCTCTACAGGTCAGAGATCCACATGCCAGCTGTATCAGTGCAGTTTGCCCTCATCCTGGAAGCCTACTGCAGATGCAACATTCCTCATATTGAGGTTCTAAAAAAACAAGTAGGCCACACAAATGGATTATCTCATGTACTTGCAGTCTGACAGTATTTATGTATGTTTTCTTTTTGTTTTTTTTTCCCACTAGAGATCCCTCAATTTCACAGCTTAGCTCAAGTCTTTCACTCTGCTAGTCTTTTACTATAGGACTAGAATAGCTATAGTCTATTGTCAGTCCTGTCAGGGATACACTTATGGTATTTTTAGCCTGTCACATCTATAACAATGTCATCCCCCTGCCCTCTAACCTTAGTTTTGACAATCTCTCATCTGGACATTTCCTCCTACTTCCTCATCACCACAGTCATTTATCTGACCACTTTCCTGTTTTGAAGCACATGGAACACTGGCTTTGGATTGTAATGCTGACATTGTATATTTAAGGAGAATTAATCCAGCTGTCAGCAACATGATGAAATATTAAAATAGTGAATTGTTATTCCAACATTTATGTGGAACCTCTTTTCACTCTACCAGGTGGAAGCCCTGAGTAAGCTAAAGTCAGTCAATGAGCTAATTAAGCTGGGAACCATCAAGAATGCTCGGAGTAAGACCAAGGAAGCAATGTTAACCAAGGAGGCCATGATGACCTGTCTGAGGCAAAGTGGCTACTCCGAGACCCTGTCAGACCTGCACTCCCCTCTAAACCCTAATGTTCTGCTGTCTGGTATCAAGTAAGAAACCCTAACTTTCATATAAATGTGTGTGAAAATCTCTGTCCGTCATCATCCTAAGCTTCACATCGGATTTACCTTGTTCTCCTCTTTTCCTCTGCCTCATTTTCTGTCTCTGTTGATGTGTCCATTCAGTGTGGAGAAGTGTCGGTACATGGATTCTAAGATGAAACCGCTGTGGATTGTTTACAACAACAAACTGCTGGGAGGAGACACCCTGGGGATCATCTTCAAGAATGGAGATGGTAGGAAAAATTGAGGGATGGAGGAATTGGAGGAGAAAATGGTCAGAAGAGGAGCAGGAGGCCATAAATCACAGTCCATCTTGTAAATTAATAAAATGTTTTAATAGATAAAACAACCTTTCTCTTTTTCTAGACCTAAGACAAGACATGTTGACGCTCCAGATCTTAAGATTGATGGATTTACTATGGAAGGAGGCTAATCTAGACCTTAGGTAAGGTTTTGTGTCTGCGTTTGTGTGTGGCAGTGTATTATTGAGGTTGTTTGTTCCCGCTCTCTGTAGGGAATGGGAAGCTCTGGTGGGGTCCAATAGAAAAGGGGAGACACTTAATTACACCATGCTAGTTGGACCTCCAACCCTTTAGACATCAATTCAGACACATACGGTATCTGCATTACAACATAATCAAATGGACACTTTTGCACTTTCAGAACCTTTTTTTTCTCCATCTTACACAGACACATCTGGAGCCGAGCTGTGGGGACAGATGTTTTGACAGTTGAGCTTAAGGATTGTTCTTCAGGTTACAGGGACATGGGTTCAGAGTTAGAACACAGTAAAGACCCATTGTATAAAAAGGCAGGGAAAATGTAATGTATCCACTAGGTTTTATTGTATGTAATCTTACTTGTAATCTGAGATTAGTCACAGTTACATTAAAAGCGTTTTGCCTGTTAGATTTCTCTCAAACGGCTAATAAAATCTAGAAATGAAGTCTGACCTAACCACTTGGTTATGAAAAAGATGTATTCTTAGAACCTTTTCCAGGTCACATAAGTTTGCACCCTGCAAAATGAACAACTGGTGCCATCTCATGGAAACAGTGAAAAGCACTTAATAAAAATCAATTAAACTATAGAAATAGGGCAGCCAACATCAGACAGTTAGCTGACATAATGGTAAAAGCAGTCCAGTATTAAGAAAAACACATTGCCCATCATTGTACATTCACTGTATAATGCAACCACAGGAGGGGCACAAGCCTGTGTCTTCTTGTGCCAGTCCCAAGTCTGGATAAATGCAGAGGGTTGTGTCAGGAGAGGCATCTGACATAAAACACATGCCAAATTAAACATGCAAATCACGAATTCCAAACCGGATCGGTCTGGGCCTGTGTTGAGAATGACCACCACTGGTGTCATTGACCTTCAGGGTGCCGGTGGAAATTGGGCTACTGTTGGTTGAAGAAGGAGAGGAGGAAGGCGTGTTCATAGGCGGAGAGGGTAAAGGAAATCCAAGAGTGTAGGACTGACAGCAGAGATCTTGAATGTTGGGACTATGACAGGGAAGGCTAGAGAGTTGGTTTACATGATTCAGAGAAGAAAGGTGGATATGCTGCGTCCAGGAGACCAAAAAGGTAAGGTGGCAAGGTTTGAAGCTTAGGACTTGGGTTCAAGTTGTATGGATAATGGAGTAGGAGTTATCATGAAAGAGAAGTTTGTGAGGAATGTTCTAGTGACAAGATGAACATTGAAATTGAAGGCATGGTGTTCAAGGTTGTTAGTGGTTATGCCTCACAGGTAGGATGTGAGTTAGAAGAGAAGGAGAAAATCTGGAGTGCGTAAGATGAAGTGATGCAGAGCATCCCGAGAGGTGAGCGAGTGGTGATTGGTGCAGATTTCAATGCATATGTTGGTGAAGGAAACTAAGTTGATGCGAATGTGATGGGCAGGTTTGGTCTTCAGAACAAGAACACAGAAGGACAGATGGTTGTAGACTTTGTAAAGAGGATGTAAATGGCCTTAGTAAATAATTTTTGCCAGAAGAGGCAGGAACATAGGGTAACATAAGAGCGGAGGCAGAAGCACTCAGCTGGGCTACATCCTGTGTTGACACGGTAATCTTAGAGACACCAGCGACTGCAAAGTATTGGTAGAGGAAAGGGTAGCCAGACAGCACAGGATGATGGTGTGTAAAATGACTCTGGTGGTGAGGAAGATGAAGAGGACTAAGGTGGAGCAGAGGATGAAGTGGTGGAAGGTGAAAAAAAGAAGGATGATGTGCAGTTTTCAGGGAGGAGGTGAGACAGGCTCTGGGTGGTCAGGTGGTGCTTCCAGATGACTGGACCACTACAGCTAATGTGATCAGGGAGACAGATAGGAGGGTTTTTGGTGAGTCATCAGGAAAGACAAAAGTGGAACAAGGAAGTTCAGGAGTATAAACAGCGGAAGTGTTTATCTAAGAAGTAGTGGGACACTGAGAGGACTGAAGAGAGTAGACAGGAGTACAAGGAGACGTTGTGTGATAAGAGTATCGGCATGAATGAAAGGAAACCTGTTCAAGACGCTGGTGAGACCAGCAATGTTGTACGGTTTAGAGACGGTGCTAATACGGAAATGATACTAGATGAAAATAATTGGTTCTTTTTAATCTGTATCCACCACAAACTCTGGCATGTGTTTGCAATGCTCTGATTCATATAATTAATCTGTTTGCATCCATTTCTGTTTATATCATGCAGGATTGTACCTTATGGTTGCCTAGCGACCGGTGACCGGGCAGGGCTGATCGAGGTAGTCTCATCAGCAGACACTATTGCCAACATCCAGCTGACCAGCAGCAATGTGGCAGCAGCTGCAGCTTTCAACAAGGACGCATTGCTAAACTGGCTCAAAGAGAGAAACTCTGGGTAGGATGGTGATAATGCTGATTAAATTAACCTTTTAAGTAACAGTTTTAATATTTTACAGGTGGTAGGAACCGATAATATTTTTGAGTGAACCCAGTGCTTAAGTGTGTATTTTGTATTTACAGCGATGCTCTTGATCGGGCCATTGAGGAGTTTACTCTCTCATGTGCGGGCTACTGTGTAGCCACATATGTCCTTGGCATTGGAGACCGGCACAGTGACAACATCATGGTCCGCAGCACTGGACAGGTTAGACTGATGGGTTTTATTTGTATAAATGAAATACCGTCTTAGTTTTTTCCTCTCTCCACTGTGATCACTGTTTCACCCCCTTTCTCTTCAGCTCTTCCACATAGACTTTGGCCACATCCTGGGCAATTTCAAGTCCAAGTTTGGCATCAAGAGGGAGCGTGTACCATTTATTCTCACTCATGACTTCATCCATGTCATACAGCAGGGCAAGACTGGATACACAGAAAAGTTTGGCAGGTTTGTTTCATATTGTCTTTCTCTCTTCAGCCACTGCCAATAACTGTGTTTACAAAAAGTTTTCAGTGACTCCATTTTTGCACAGCTTTTTTTTCTGTTGGTGTAGTGTCCTCTCCTACCAGCAGTTGGCAGTAGAAGCTCTACTGAGTTCATTATAACTGTACAGTTAAGAAAAGTCTGCACTTTTGTACTTTACTTCAAAGAGGGATTGTCTCACACACAGTCAAATTGTTTATGTTGTTCGGCTCTTCTGAAGGTTAAAACAGTTAATCAGATTTATTTTAATCCCTTTAGTGTTTCATCTACATGAATATGTTATGTATTTTTTTAATTTAAAGTCATGCAAATGCCCTTTTGAAATATGTGCTGAGCTGTCATAAATGCTGTAAACCTAGGTAAGTTTTCGCTCTTTGCACTTTTAATGCTATAAGTCTCTGAATCCATAGATTTAATCTTGGTCATTTCATTGGGTGCACATTGTTGCACATGTGCAAGTGTAGCATAAGTGTACACTGTGTACCAAGAAGAGATGGAACAAGTAGTCATATCATTTTGTGGAGGTGGAAATACCCGTGTGGTGCGATGTTTTCTGACCTAAATTCATAACTATACCACTGTAGAGTAAACATCTAGGGAAGCAGTGTGTAGCATTAACTCTTTCTACAGTCACTTACTATACGGTTGAGAAATAATCTAAACCTCAATCTATTAGTCCATGTTTTGCTGTGAAATAGTCATGTCAAATTAATGTCACACTGAATTAGAGGACTTTAATAAAACTCGAAAAAGCCTGTGACCATGAAATATCAGATCACAGGGGGAAGTCAAATCATGAATATTTTGCTACACTACTACCACTACTACTACTACTACATTGACTTTATGTCTAATAATGAGTGTTAATCAGTTTTAATGGAGAATTTCAGTCTACACTCACTATTCTAAAATTACACTGAAAACATTTTTTTAGAAAATTCTAGATCACATTGGCCTTAAACAGAGATATAAGACCCAGTGGTCTGGCTAACAGAACTCAAATGTCCTCTGAAGAGAGTGGACCACCTGGCAGAACACTGTCTTAATAACACCATCAATCAAGTTCTATGATATTTGATAAGAGTGTTTGGTAAGGCAGTCTTCCACAGAACACAGGGTCAGTGGTTCGATCCCCGGTCCCGGCTATATGTCGAAGTGTCTCTGGGCAAGCCACTGAACCCCTAACAGCCCTTTCTGATCCCCAGCTGTGCAGTGCCGGTCCAAGCCCGGTAGATATTGGGGAGGTTTGCGTCAGGAAGGGCATCCAGAGTGAGACACTCCAAACTCTTGTGGACACAAACGACTACTCATCGGCTAGTACCACCCCTATGGTGAAGCCTGGTGCTGGCAGCATCATGCTATGAGAGTCCTTCTCAGCAGCAGGGACATGGGGATTGGTCAGAATTGAACGGAGTAGGAAGTACAGCTAAATACCGAGATATTCTTAACGGAAATCTGTCTTTGGATTGCCTACCCAAAGCCCAAAATGAAACCCCATAGAGTATCCATGCAGAGATCCGAAGCTGGCAGTTGTCATTACACTTTTAGGGAGCCTGAGAAGTCCTTTTGAAAGAATGAGAGAAACTAATCAAATGTAGGTTTGTAGAGACTTGGCCACAAAGTGTTTAAGTTGTAATTGCAGCATCTAAAAAGAAATTAAGAGCGAATACTTTTGTAAACAAGATTTCAGATGTTTGCTCTTAATTTATAAACATTTGCAGAAATTTCTAAAGTCAAACATGGTTTTACTTTCTCATCATGGGTTATTGTGTAATGGCTGGACAGAAAAAAGAAATCATTTGTTGTGCAAAAATCTAGGCAATATGGATATTTACTGAAGGCAAGGTCTAAAACGATGAAGAAAATAATTAATCTAAATGAGCTTGATTGTTTTTAAATGTAGACAAAAAGAGAAGTGCAGTGGTGGTGCTTTGCTTTGTCAGCGTGTGTGTGTGTGGTTTCAAGAAATGGTACATTGTGTTTCAAAAGAAGATCACGTACGCAAATCATTTGTGAAAGTGAAAATACCCTGGTGGAAACGTAGGTAGTGGATCCAATACACAAACAGAAGTTGAAGGATTTCTTTTATGCAGGACTAGTTCAATGAGCTTTAATAAACCCAGAAAAACATTAAACAACAATATTTATTATGTAGTTTTAGGTACTCCTTACAAGAAAATCCTAAGTTATATCATCCTGAAATAAACTATGCAGACCAGTCACTGACAGAAGCATGGGTACAGTGAGTCACTAGAAACACAGTGTTTATAAGTCAATACAATCAGTATGTGGGCTACGTGTTATAACTCAGTCATAATTCAGCGTGTTAAAGCTGAACTTGTTCACCACAGTCAGACAAATCAAATCCTACCAAATGCACCACTGCTAAATGGATGACACAGGCCTGCTCTTGTTCACCTTATGCACATTCACAAATCAAGTAAATTTAGCTGTATGCATAAGATCACAATAAACCTTTTGTATACAGAAACTTTAGGGTAAATGTTTTGTCTCAAATTTGCTTTGTTCGCTTGTGTAGTTCTAATTGCTTACATTGACAAGTTCTTGCATGCCTGCTCTGGCTCTGCTGTCTGTACTGAACTATATCTCTAACTTTGTTAGATAGAAAGTGACAGCATTATCCTCAAAACAAAGACCACACTGAGGGTACAGGTGTTGTGTTTGTGCTGGGAATTCTAAGAGGTGCAACTGAATATTATTTAAAGCACATTATTACTTGGGCTGTTCCATTACATTGAAATGTACTTTTTATCCTTTGTTTTTTATTTTTAGTTTTTTTTCTTCTTTTTTTTTAACAATGAAGCTTTGAAACTGTAGTGTACACAGTATGAAACAAAATAACTGCATTGTGTGTGTGCCTATTTTGCTTGTTTAGTTTCCGTCAGTACTGTGAAGAGGCCTATCTAATATTGAGAAAGAATGGGAATCTCTTCATTACACTGTTTGCCCTCATGCTGACGGCTGGACTGCCAGAGCTCACCTCAGTCAAAGACATCCAGTATCTAAAGGTATTACATGCTGAAACACAAACACGGCAATTAAAAGAAGGCAACTGATATCCAGTGCTTCACAGATTCAACTGGGCACAGTTGAATAGACTTTCAAAAATCTTTCATCCATCCACTGACTTCCCTGACTCAATCGGCTACGAACCAACTTTCTACTTTCTGTTCATAAGAACTAAGACATCCCTGCCTTCTTATTTTGACCAGTCACTTAGTTTATGACTAATCAAGGGCCTACATACATTAATGACACCTGCCATTTCTGCTACCAGAATGTTTTTGTACATGGTCACTAAATGAATGCTATGGTATTTGCTTCATTTCAACCAATCTGGTTGATGAAATTATAATGGGAAACAAAGGGTCCTAGGGTAGTCTACCTGTAACAGTTAACATTATGTCAGCTCCCCCACTTATTTCCCATCCTCTCAGCTTCTCACATTAACAACTAAACCCCTTACTTCTTTACAATCGCTCCCTCAGGATTCTCTGGCTTTGGGTAAAACTGACGACGAAGCACTGAAGCAGTTTCGCCAGAAGTTCGATGAAGCCCTGAGAGAGAGCTGGACAACCAAAGTCAACTGGATGGCCCACAATGTGGCCAAAGACAACCGCTCATAGAGCCACGGTGACCCCTCAAAGGATTGGGGTCAGAGGACCAAGAAGACCCAGTGATGGTGTGTGTGGGAGTGGAAGGGTGTGCCATGGGGACACACTCATTTCCACTTGTATTTAAAGAAGGGAATCTAGTGGAATATCCCGAAGAGGAGAAGATTCCCTTCCTTATACTGTAAATACAGAGTAAACTTACTCTCTGAAACTGTTTACCTACCCTACACACTTACTTATTGTATCTCACTTCAGCTTGCATTGGTCTGGTGCCTCCTGGATATCCATAATCATGGTCTTGTGACATTTCTGTGGAATCGTGGGTATTGTTGCAAGTTTTGCGCAGGCACAGCAACAGATGGCGCAAACACGCAAAGGAAGGGAACTAAAGCATCCACTCTGCTCAGACTAAGTGGACTCAGTGGACTTGAAACTCTGCTTATTTGAACTCCTAAGGGGCATATGGTTTGACCATGTCCCAAAACAATTTTAAATACAGCAGATACAACGGATGCATGTGGAAGGGGTGGAGATGAAAAGACGAAGACATCTGACCCCCATGTCTTAAGACTATGTACACAACACCCACAGGAAGTGCATCTTAACGGTCTCACTCCCGCTGCCTCGAAGTGTGCCTGAAAAGTGCGGGAAGATCTTTTTATTTTTGTTTAGTTTTTTATGAGGTTTTTTTTTGCCATTTAAGAATTTGTGATACTTCTATGTGCCGGACTACTTTACTAGTATGCAAAGAACTTTTGTGAGGGAAGTAATGATGAAAGAGAAGAATAAACTAGAAAAAAGAAGAAAATTAGGGTTTTAGTCCAATGTGTGAATCTGTTTGTTTGGACCATTGAAACACTGGAATTTTTTTTTTTTTTTTTTTTTTAAAGAAAGATAATATATAAATAAGATAACTCGAGTAGTCTTTTAATAAACTATAAACTTTATATTTTAGTTTCTTTTACTTTGGAATGACAATGTGTATCAAATCAAGAGCATTATTGGACAAAATCTTAGTATCTGTTGTCTTTTCTGATAAAGTAAGAGGATGTCAGCCTATTAAAGCACCGTATCACTTACGAGAAATAACTGATGCTTTTAACATAATAGGACCAAAACAAAAAGCAAATATTTAACACTTGTGTTGTTTATACTGTGTTTTTAAAAGATCTCTTTCTAAATTGAATGTGCAAATATGTGCCGCTCTCTCAGTTTTTTTTTTTTTGTTTTGTTTTTTTTTAACGAGCAAGTGTGGACAGTCTGGGACCTGTGCAGGCGGAGTTTCCCAGAAGGGACATTACACTGCGATGCAAAGCTACTTCCTTGTTTTGATGTATGGCGCTACTCCGTCATCTGCATTGGTGTTTGATTTTTGTGCAATATTCAAGTATATGAACCCTATGTAATTATATAAAGCCTAGGCCAAAGCCTATCATGGTTTAGTCTCTCTTTCTGTGTGATACCGCTGTATTTTGCACCACTAGCCTTCAAATGTCTTAGACACTGGATATTATCAGAGGTATATGCTTTTATTGTTTTGCTGGTTTTTGTTTTCATAGGAGTTTTTATTAAACTTATTTTTCACTGCTCTGCATTTTTGCCTCTGGTCCACTCCCTTGTTCTGCTGAAGTTGTGGGCCGTTCACCCACTCAGGGCAGCACCGGGAGTTTCGTCTCCATTTTTGAGAAATGTGAGAAAAACTTATTGATTGTTGACCACAAATACTTTACTGCAGGTCTATATATGCTGTATTTCCTCCTCTTTTCAAACATCCAAACAGCATTGTAAACCATGTTATAGCTTGCTTTTTCTGTGAATAGTTTCAAGTGTATACTCATATCAGTTTATTTTCTGCATCAAGGCTAAGATGACACTATACAAGTAATAAAATCTGAAAGAGATGAGGTAATCTTATGTCTCCTTTCCTATTTTTGTCCAGTGTCAGTTCTCACACTCGGGTAGAAAATGCCCAGTACTGCAGAGCAGGTTTAATTTGAAGATGATTGACTTGAGCAAGAGTATAAAATGTTGTTTCTCTCCATGATGTGCAAGGAAATTAAAACAGACTCTCGCTATGAGCTTTGAAAGCCCCAGGATGTACCAACATACTCTGCATGTTACCAGACCCACTGCAATGAGTCATTAAGTCAGCTTTTTTGCCAAATCAAAACCAAACAAGTCACATATATTTTCTTTACATTTTAAGACCTAAATGTTGTAAAATCTATTTATTATAGGTTGTATTGTCCCACTGTAAACATAGCTCATTGTAAAGGTCACAGTAGAAATCGTAAGTGTGCAGGTAGCAAAACTTTTAAAACTGGGATGTGTAATATTAAATATTAGAGTAATTATTGTATCATGTCAAAGTACCAAACGAATGTAAAACTGTCAAAGAAATGAATTGGAGTAAAATATTTCATATGTAGTACTTGAGTGAATAATACTTTGCATTACTGTAGAATTATGACTTTATCCTCTTAGATATTCTAATGTTGTACGGTCTTTTTTTGGTAGTGTCATTTGTTTTTAAATGAATTTAAACTTGTCACAGTGAAGATGTACCCTTAAAGGGCGACTTCACCAATTTTCAACTTGCTTCCTATGGCTTTAGTTTAGGGTATAAATGTACATTAATGCTTTTAAACTTCCCCTGACTTAACTATATTAAAATATTTCTCTGGTTCTAGTTGGAAAAACTAGTTCATCTGGAGTTCAGATGTCATCCGGGGGAGCAGGTTGACCGTGATTAGAAACTCCATAGTGTGAGCAACTTGATAATATAATCTGAACTGTAGCTTCTTCCAAGTGATGTCATCTGGAGGCATTTTTCAGCTAGAAGTAAAAAAATATTTTGATATAGGAAATTCAGAGAGAAGTTTATTTATGTACACGTACTACCCTAACTAAAACGAAAAGAAGCAAGTTCAAAATCAGTGAAGGTGTCCTTTTAAGAAACATGGTAAAAGAAAAAAGATGCTTCCGTGTTTATACACAAAATGTGCTAAGGTAAAGGGTAAAAACTTTTGTGGTCTGTTTAGTTTATGGGAACTAAAGTTTGTTTGTATGGTGCTTGTCTGGTAACTTCCTTTCTCAGGCTGATATTAAAGGGAATTTTCACTGGTACCACCCTCAGACTCATGAAGCTCTTTTATGTGCAATCTGTTAATCAACTGAAGTGCGCAAATGTGCTTTTTATTGGTGTTTGTATGACTCAGGAAATCTATTTGTTTTTGCCCTGGAGAGAATGTTTACGTCTCTACCTTCAGCGCTCATCTATTAATTCTGTTTCTTAGAGCCACAGTGTGAATCACTTGCTGTGTGCTGCTGTTCTCCACAGTTACGTAACACAGTGACTGCGGATACAGAAGCAGATAACCTGTGTAGACAATGTAAACAAGAAACATAATGTTAAAGGAAAATAAAAATTATAGACCAGTGAAGCAAAACCACATGGTTAAATGACACGCAGCACTGAAAATCTGAATGTCAATGAATCTCAGCCAATTTCATCACCTACCACTCCCTCCGCACTCATCCCTTGTTTCCCTTGACATCACTGAATAATACAGATGGCTGTTTCCTAATTTAAACGTTTATGAATAAAAATGGTGATTGTAGCCAGCAAACAGATGTTCAAGAAAAGAGCAGTGGACTTCCTGACCACTGCCTTTCATTGACGTATCTGTGACACTCTTTTCTACTCACTTAACCTTGGTTTTGATGCTGGACTCCTTTCAATGCCTTCAACCAGAACATGCTGATTACAAATACAGATTTATATTTCTTTAGTTAGATTAAAAAAACCTTAAAAATTATTACTATTGCAGTTTCAGCACTTGTAGTAAAGGACTAATATACTCCAACTGAAAATTTCAAGCATAAAGTTAAACAAAAAAAATTACATTTAATATTTTGTCTTTGAACCATAGACATCAGCAGACTTTTTCTGTCATTGCTGATGATGCTCCCCCCAGACTCCACCAGCTGAATCAGACTAAGATCCGGTTACTGACTCAGCTAATTATGGACTTTCCCCCTTTTTTCTCTTTGGTTGCTTTGGGTTAGTTTAGTACAATTTTCTTACATAATGTCCGTCAATGACTATTACGCTGAATTTGAACACAATCTTCTGTATATCTCACTTCCATATTACTGTCAGCAGTGACAAAATAAATGCAATAATATTTTTGGCGAATCCTCTGAGGTTAGGGTCAGAAACTATCAATTACTGTATTTATCTCTCGCATTATTTACAATAGAGTCACTTTAAAACCAACCTCCGTTCGACTTTTGGATAGTGAGCTCCATTCATTGCTAAATAGTCAAACATCACAAAAGGAAAGTCTGCATAATGCATGTTATGTGGTGACATATACCATTAAAATGTTGAGGATTTCTGGTTAGATAGTCATGATATTGATGACCCACAGACAAATATTCTGGGCTTCACAAATAATGTCGCCCACATCATGATTCAAACTTCTTTAGGGCATTCCACCCACTAGCAAATTAATGATTAAATAAAGAGGGAGTAGTATGAGTAATTTTATTAAATCCTGGATGAGTGCAAGCAGGTGAGAGGGTGTAAGTGGATGTGAGAGACTTGGTTCTTACATGGTCTGATGAGTAGCCACTGAGCATCACAGGGCACACAGCAGAATGTGTTGCAGACTAGAGTACGACCTCAGTGGGGGTCGGTGGCTGCCACTTGAAACTAGCACTTAGTCCAGATTTCTGCACTGAGCTTTTCAAAGGAGGCTCTTGGCTTTGAAGGAGAAAATGTTGTGTTGTGGCTGCCATGCCAGCATACAAATAGAAATAACACAGTGTGTGCTTCCCAGCCTCTGCCAGTCATGACCAAGTGCCATGAGCAAGCTTTGGCACAATGGAGAGTCCCATTCATAACAACAGACTGTTGAACAAGAAGAAACCATCATCCCTACACCCATATGATGTAAGCAAAACAGGAAGATACAGCCTCAATTGCTTTTGGTGTTTTTCATTATGGACATTTACAGCCTTCAGTCATAGTAGTGATTGCCCTGTATTCTGAATTTCCTGTTTCCAAAAATCAAATCAAAAATGTCGGCGGGGTTTTCATCCGTGCTTTCTGGTGGGAAGGCTTGATCACGTATGTGCAATAACACATGTGACGCAACTGCAGATGTGACAACATCTGTAATTAAATCTTTAAGTTCACGACCAAAAACTTGCGAGTGGGGAGCACTACGTGTTTTAAGGTTTTAAATATATTTGCGGTACTTCCATTATGGGGCACGTCACCTACTTTTAACGTGAGTTATTACATTTTACAATGATCATGTTGCGCTGCGTAAACGACATCGTAAACGAGGCAAATGAAGCGCATGTTCGTCTGATATTTAGCGTGACTACTGGCGTCCTGGTTGTTTTCTGCCTGTCTGTTGAATTTATGTAATTTCAACACTCGATACGCCGTTTTGGACACTGCGGAGTCGTAACTAGCGCTCTGCCACACAACACGAGACACACAACATGGGATTCCACGTGCAGTGGGTAACTTGTTTATATAAAACAACAGACAGCTCAGTGGACCAATGAACTCCTAATAATGCAATTTCGTCATGCTCTCCATGGAAACCCGTAGCTTCCAGCCAATTGGGAAGTGCTGAGGGGAGGAGCCTAAATTGAGGTCGCGCAGCGAGCTATTAGATTGGCTAATAGGCTGAAGACGGAGACAGCCGGGGAGGATCCGCCGACTGGTGAGTCAAACCGCTTGAATGCCGTCTCCCATTGAGGAGTAGTGAATGTTGTATTTAGTGGTTGATTTTGCTTAACACCGAGAGACGTCCGAGCTGGGGATTTTTTGGTTCAGCAACATAGGTAAGTGTTCCGCAAGTTTACACTTAATATTTATAGTAAGAGAGAATAAATGAGCTTTAAAAAATAAGTTGCATAACAAAAACCGATGTGCGCATGCGCGACAGTTCTGATTGCTCTACTTATTGTACTTTTATAACCATAAAATGCCGGTTCGAGGATTTGTAAACACTCGATAAGACAGAAAAATGTCTGCTTTCATGAAGTGGCTCGTCTGTGGCTAAGCAGCTGCTGTTTTGTCGCGTTTTTTTAACGAAACCCTTTCTTTTACATAACTGTGTCAGTGTACCGTGCAGTGGATTGCAGGTCAACGTGTGTGTGGATTTTGAATAGCAGGTCAATGGGAGTTAGATGGGGGAAGGGAGGTTTGTTTCCATTCTAAAAACATTTAACCGTATTTTCCTTGATTTTAAACCTTTATATAATTGGTCTATGAAACACACCGTACATTGTAATTGTATTTATAATACTTCACTTGTGACATGAGCCAGTATATCTGTCAGTTTCTAGGAGTCAGAATATCTGAGCATTGTCTGTAATGGATTTCCTTATTTTCATATGTATTACCTGAGAAAATTGTTTATTCCACAATGTCAAATGGAATAGGTCTGGTGTTATTTTAAAATCCATGGGTTATTTTTATCAGGCAAGTAGGTTTATTTCTAAGACGCAACCATTCAAGGTAACTCCTGTAAGAGGCCTGCTTTCCACACACACACACACACAAGAGAAAACTAATTGTCCTCTGTTTCTTACTCTGTACCTGTAGATATTAGGTGGAGGTGACACATCAATGTACATTGGTGTTTTGTTAAATATGATCTACACATCCATACTAGACATTTTTAGATAACCAAAAGCTGATTTTGACCCCCAATTATATCAAATATGTCTATATGGTCACAGGGGATTTTCTTTAAGTCAAACATTGTGATCATAACATTATTTCAGCTTAAAATAGGACACACTGTATGACAAATCCTATAAAAGCATTTAGGTCATTGTAGTAGATGCCGTTTTTATAATAATTTTACTAATGTATAGTTAATATTTTCAAAGATCTAAGATAGATAAATGTAATAATAGAGTCACTTGTGTAGTATAATGGCATGTCTAGCTCACTGCAATTGTCATTTAAAATGTGATTGAGTAGTCCTTAATATGACAAAACACAAACTCCTAATTACTGCTAATTTATACCAGCACATTAACAGTACCATTGCAGCTTAGCTTGTTCTTTTGTAAAAATACTGTACAGATGATTTGCCCTGTGTTTGACGTCATAGTGGAAATGATTATGGCCATATTCTGTCTTTAACTATATTCATGTATTTTATGTCATGGGTATCCACCAAAGAATGTACTTCAGAGCACTTGAATCCATGTGAAAGCATGTGGTTTTATGAAACAAGGCTACCACTGCTTTGCACTATAGCCAAATCCATGTGACTGGAGCAGCAGTTGTATAATGCCTGAGATCTGTGCTAGTGTGTTGGGTGTATCAGCGCTGTAGCTGAAACAAGGCTGAGCTGGAAGTAGAGCGATTACAGTGTCATTATGTCATTCATCTGCACTTTTTTTAAGAGTTACATGCTTGTGTGCACATCTCAAGAGGGTTTTGAGGATGTGTGGGGGGGTTGTTTTTGACACTCTAAAATAATAGTTATAGCCAATGGAGTCTATATAACTGTCTATAAAGCCAATTCATTTAAAGGCATGTTCTACCCTGCTGCATACAGTTAATGCAGTTTCTAGTAAAGCAAATAATAGTTATAGCTTTAGATTATACATGGTTAACAATCTGGTTTTAAGATTTTATGTAACCTATTGTTGTGTCATAAGCTAAAATGTACTATTCTTAGAGTTGTGAACTTTGTCTCTGTCCAAAAACAAATAAGGACCCTCTGTGTCTGTTGACATGAATATAACCTGCTGTTAACATTAACCCTCCTCATCGTTCTCATTCCCTGCTCCTTCCTGATTGGTCACTTGCAGTAGCCAATAGAAGGTTTTTATGAAGACTTGGCAACTGTATCAAAAATCTCTAGTAGAGTGGGTCATTTCCTAAGTTGGCAGTGAATGTGTGGCTGGTTGGAAAGTCTACTAGTTTTTTCTGGATATTTAAAACATCAGAAACCTTTCCTGTAACTTTGATGAGTTATGTAAACCTGCTTATGTAAAGAGAGTGAAGAATAGACATGTTGCTGAATGTGCGCACTTATATAAATAAGTGCAAAGGCAACCTGATCGTGGATAGCTAGTGGGAAAACTGAAATATTTTGGGTTTGGCTTTGGTACCTGTTGCCAGTATTTCTTTTTAGGTTTTTAACAGAAAAAAATATCCTGCTGTTCTTCTGCTGTGGAGGGTGTAGGTGGAGTAGGAGGAGGAAGAGACTGCAGACATAATAGAAACTGTAGCTTTTTTATTATTAGTTTCTTTTATTTTTATTTTTTTAGTTTTTGTACCACTGAATGCTTTTGAATATTATAATCTATATAATAATATATAATTGTGCTTTCACACAAGCTAGATTAAATGTGTATTAATAATATGGGTTCTTGTATTACATACAGAGTTGGCAGATGTTATCTAAGGTGACTAGTCTAGTTACTGAATATAAGGTCATGATACAAGGGACTCTTCGCTTCTTTTTATATTGCTTGTCGATTTAAGGGAACTGCTCTGTTACATAAGGCTAACTTTATTTATATTTTCTCATTTTATTTGATTTGTGCTTAAGTGAACATGGATAATGCATCAAGACATCTGTTTTTGTGGGAGTCACAACCTTGACATTAATGATAATATTGTTATTTGGGAGCTAGAGCTGTTTTCTCCCCTGAGATTTGTTGTCATTTTCTTTTCCTATCTGCTTTTTAGTTATTATGTGAAGAGCCATAGGAACAGAAAATTACTTCAATAGTACAGGTAAATTCAGGGTAGTTTAATAGTTTGTGTGAATTGAAGTTTGCAGAGCTGTGTTGTCATCTTTACATACTCACCTTTCATTAAAAAAATGGATCATGGTTGACTGTTTCTTTATTTTTGTTTTTCTCTCTCTAGAAGTCAAGTCAAGTGGCTTTTATTGTCATTTCTACTATACACAGTGGTACACAGTACACAGTAGAAACGAGATAACGTTCCTCCAAGAACCAAGGTGATAAAAACAACACAAGCTATAGTAAAGTGCATTGAGTGCAACCAAGTGCAAACAGTGCAGACAAAAAACAGTACAGACAGACAGTGTAGACAGACAACACAAGTAACACAGGACATGACACAAAACCCAAGACAGTGCCGACCAGTAAACCTACTGTATACTATTTTACAGTACAGTACAGTACAGTCAAGTGTGCTAAGGGTGTAAAAAAGAGCACCATGTAAACGGTATAGTACATTTAAATGTCCAGCATGTAAACAGTGCAATTGCATTGGAATGTGCAAAAAACAGCAGGTGAACAGTGTAGTGCAGTAAATGTAGAATGATAAAAGTAAATAAATAATAAATAAGTGGTGGTGGAATGAGATGAGTAGTGAGTGATGAGAATGTGCTGAGTTCGGTTTGTAGTGTGTTTAAGTTCCATTTCAGTTCTGTGTGTTGAGGAGCCTGATGGCTTGCGGGAAAAAACTGTTGCATAGTCTGGATGTGGTGGCCCGAATGCTTCGGAACCTCTTTCCTGATGGCAGGAGTGTGAAGAGTGTTCAGACAAGTGTAGAAGTGTTCTGTATTGTAAATGTTTGTCTGAATAATTTAACATTTTCTCTTTTTTTCTCTTTAGACTATAATTACCCTCCTGAGGCATCAACTTCATTTACACCCCAGTGCCAAGTGCTTCTCAGCATCATCATGTGGAAGATAACTTGATCCCTCATCTTTCGACATTTAGCTCATCACATGTATGAGGACACTGATCCAAAGCGCTACCTGTACTCAAACCTGAACAGGCAGGAACGGAACCGGGGAACGGTCGGCTTCCAGGTGGACGTTTCTTCCTGCGGTTCAATTAGCCAACTTCACCACATGGCCAGCAGTTACAGTGAGGGATGTGGAGGTGGGGATGGGGTTGAACTGGAACCCGAGTTGGGATTGGCCTCTGAGGGGAGCGACAGCAGCCATGAGCACCCGGCCTCACCGGGTTCTACCCACAATGACAGGAAGCGGCCACGCGTGCCATTACATGAGGACGTAGAGATGGGTGGCAGCGGCTCAAGTGGGAGTGGGACAGAATCCCATGGGAATGAGTCACATGGCAATGACTCCCATGGCAATGAATCTGTGGGCAGCTCAAATGGTAACGGCAAGGATTCTGCTCTCATGGAGTCTTCAGGGAGCAACAAGAGGTGAGAGGATGTCACATGTACTGAATCATAGTAAATTCAGTTTTTTCCCACTATAGGAGAGGAAACCATCTAGGTCCCAGAAGTAAGGCTCATTAAATGTAAAAGTGGCACTGTGTTCTCCTGTGTGAGTCACTGTTAGCAGTGGATATTTTGTTCCTAATTATCAGACTATAAAAGACAAAGACTGTTGGCATAGTTTCATTGACAAATTACTTGTTAGTGCCTTTCAAAAACACAATGGATATGGACTTGATAGTCTACACGTGTCAATGTTGTCGGTATAATAGTCATGATATGGTGTGACATACTCAAAAAACATCATGTTAGTTCTGTTCAGACAAGAATTAGTTTTTATTACTTTATTATTATTATTTTTCTGGAAAGCATTCTGTACTGCTGTGCTGCTCCTGGGACCCAATCTTTAATGATTAGCCATATGAGATTAAAAGATGCCAGGTTTTAAATAACATGGCCCGCTGCATCTGTCTGACTATCATCTCCATCTCTTGTCTGAAGAAAACAGCGCACCTACTGAAGGTCAGCCATTACATAACCAAGCGCTAATGTTTTCTCCACCTCCATTTACATTCACAAGGTGGAGAAAAGACTGGAAACTCTTGTGATGCAATCCAATAAGACACAGACACTTAAGAATTAGGGAAAAGTCGACAACTAAACACAATAACCGGTCAGATAAAAACATATTGTATGAGACTCTAAATAGCTTGCAGGTATACTTAAATGCATGTATAGGATTCCCTTTATTCTTAACTTTGCTGGCACTGCATCACCATAATTTCTGCAATGAACATGTCTTTCAGACTTACTGGAAAATAAATATTTTTTTAACTAACACAATGAGCATACAGCATCAAACAGCTGTATGACACTGGTACCTTACAGTATATGATAATTATGAATAAATATTAATATTCCCAAAACTATTTTGAAAAGTATAAATATGTTCTCCATTTAACTAGTAACCTACACTTAGCTTGGTGCAAATCTAGTTTGTCATGGACATTCAGAAACACTTTGTTTAACTCTATACATCTTTGCTAAAGATGTACTAATTAATCATTCATGAACGATATGGTATTAGAACATATATCAATAATGTGCCAGCTTACCTACCAACTGATTCACACTCTCTTTCTGCCCAGGCTGTGGCACGTTGAGTTCAGCCAAAGATTGTTTACAACAAGATGTTTCACCTACAAGTTAAGCCTGTTGCATCCTGTCACACAGACAGACAGTTTTATTACGACAAACAAAGAGCCAAATTAGTGAACTGACAAGAATTACAATGAAGATTCTTTAGATTAGTGGTTTATGGGAGACTTCGGTCCATGTTTAGACACAAAGAGGCTTGTATGCTGACCGTAAAGTTTTTGATTGTTTAAGAGCCATCTTGACAAATGTGTTTGGGACCTTCTCTTGCTGTTTTATCCAATCTGCCAGCAGAGAGCAGGCTATCTGACAAATGTTACAGTAAACATTAGATACCAAGACTTGGGATTAATCAGATGTAAGTGGTTAACTAGAAAATGTGTATCTGTTGGACAACAGACTTAATTTCCCCAACAATCTACTCCTGAGTCTTAGGATCTAACACTTAATTATAAACTGTGGCGCAGTAAGTGTTTGTTTAAAATTAGGATGACACAAAGGGTTCAAAGATGTTTGAAAGCTAAAAATAAAGAGGCAGCGGTTCCCTCAACAGGACAATGATCAAAAGACAAAAGCAAAGTTAACTTAGGAATTTTTTAAAAAGAACAAGGTGAATGACTTAAATATAATGAAAACCTTTGAGTAGACCTGAAGAAGGCTGTACATGGTGGACAATCAAGCAATCTGCTAGACTTGGAACAATTCTGCCATTCAAAAATCAACTAAAATTACAGCTGTAAAGATACACATGCTCCCCAGAGGGTACGCTAAGAGGTTGGTGGAGGTTATAAAGGCAAAGGGACACACAAAATATTAGACAACATTTCGTGAAGGGGGGGTGCATACACTGATAATCTTCATTATTTAATAATACCTTTCTTTTTATGTACACCTTGGCCATTTTTGTTAGTTAAAGCAAAGAGACCTAGCATTTTGGTAGGTTAAACTTGACGTTTTGGGTTACACTTAATATTTTTGTGGACATACATCTACAGTGTCAAATTTAACTTTGTAACTTGTTTGTTTACTCCATTGAACAAGTGTGAACAAGCCGATGATTTTGGTGAGCAGAATCAAAAATACTGTGTCTCAAGTTTGAATTATATCTTCACAAAGAAATTAACTAAATGTCCTAATGTGAAGTACACCCACACTGTGCTTGCATTTATTGGGGAAGTGTGTCCCTTTTGTTTTGTGCTAGCCCCTGTTGCTCATGCACAGTGTAGAAAGTAATATTTATTCCCTATATCTGTTATGGTTTTGTAAATAACAGCGAGGGTCAGTTTAAGCTTAAATTAATGGGGCTATTTATCCCAATACATTTCTGTATGACTATGTAAAAATGGAATGGAATGTAAACATTTCTCTACTTGTGGACTGGACTTGCCTGACTGTTTAATTTGTAATGACAGTGGTAACTTTTTAAGTTGGCTGCTAGACCATTAATTATAAATTGCAATGTGAGTGAATTTATGTTGCTTGTAAGTTTCTATAGTAATAATATAGTAATAGTAATTTAAAAAAAGGTTATTAGCAGAAGTATTTGGCTTTATATTCTATCACCTACTTTGCGACGGAAATGCAGAAAGTGTTGCTAAAAAGTAGAAGATTACTGAGGCTTTCTAAAGTCGCCTTGACGTTATAGTCATTATCAACAATCTCTCGTTGCCTTGGAAACATGTTGCAGAAGTTTCAAACAGTCTGAACTGACCAATCACAGTTCTTGTGGTTTCCCTATTGTGCAGTTTCTCCATAGCCTGTGTTGCCTTGACTTGCTACCTCTTTTTGTAGGGGTGCAGTATCAGAAATCTTAAGTAAAAGCAGATGCAAATTAGTGCATGACTGTAATGAGGCTTAATTTGACACAACATAAAAACATCATGAAAGTTTTGAGTGATTTAGTGGCATCCGGAGTAATATTACCCTGGAGATGTCCCGAGGCGATCTTAAAAATAGGTACTGAGGACCTGACTCAGTATCAGCAGATTAAAGGAAATAGATCAGAACTTCATCATTGCAGCCCTAATTTGAACATTGCATCACAATATTTGTGTAAAATACAAACTTTGGGGCAATAAAAAGCATGTCAGTCATTACAAACTTTGTAACATGTAATTGAGCATTATTTGAAAAAATAAATACAAAGTCCTGAAACTGTTGTTTTAGTTACATGTGAGTAGTTTATAAATTGATAGTGTTGACTGGTAAATTTCTTTTTTTGTCTGTTTATCACCACATTATGTGATTCCTTCATAAAAAACTACTTAGGATATTTGGACATACACAGACTTGCAGGTTAAAATTTTTTAAAAGTTTTTTATGTTCAAGACAAAAGAATAACACATTTTCTATCTAAAGGGTACTGCTGGAATATGTTGAATAAAAATAACAGTTCTAACCTTCCAGTTCTAAAAATTAATTTCATTATTTCCTTTTATCTTCTTGTACATTTTTAAAGTTTACTTTCAGCCTGATAAGCTCAAAAGTATCATTTTGAGTGGAATTATTTAAAATTGTATTGACATATGATGGTTCATTTACACACAGTTATTTATAAAGTGCATACAGATTGAAAGCATGTGACATTCAGTCTGAGTCCTTGATTTAATGGGTTGTGTCTTACCTTTTTGTTCTGTGGCTCTAACCGCTCTTTCCGCTCTTTGGCATTTTGTTTATGGTTACAGCTCAAATTCTCACAGTCCCTCGCCTCCGAGTAGTTCCAATGCATTCAGTCTGGTTAGCTCCGAGCAGGACAACCCTTCAACCAGTGGCTGCAGGTTAGTACAAATCTGAATTTACCTCAGTCATAGACGTAAAGAATTGTCGGTAGTAAGAGTTTTATCTTGCTTGGAGCAATAGTGTCAATAGTCCCAACAAAAGATTCATCCCAGTTATCACCCAAGTCCCATGGCATTACATGCTAGCCACTCTTGTTCTGCTCTCCATGCTGGAGAACTGCTCTTTTTATTGTGTGATTGTGCTAGTAAGACCTTGTAGTTCTGACGCATGTGTGTCCTTCTTGTGCACACCCTGCAGCAGTGAACAGTCAGCCAAAGCTAAGACACAGAAGGAACTCTTCAAGACCCTCAAAGAGCTGAAGATGCACTTGCCATCAGAAAAGAGAAGCAAGGGCAAGTCCAGCACTGTCAATACGCTCAAATATGCACTGCGATGTGTCAAACAGGTCAAAGGTAAGACTCACTTCTCCTGGCATAAAACATTTTGTGGAATTTGACCAATTTGGGCTATAGATACCAAATCATGTTTCTCGGTTCTGGGTCTGAATATGCGATGAAAAGCAATTACAAAATATTTCTTAGGGTTTAATGAATGAGATAAAGCATGATACACCAAAACACATTTTTCTATGAATAGACAGTATGTGAAAAGTTTGTTGTACTAATCTGTGTTCACTTTGTAATCCAGCCAATGAGGAGTACTACCAGATGCTAATGATTAATGACAGTCAGCCACCAGGGTTTGATGTTTCATCCTACACCATTGAGGAAATCAACAGCATTACCTCTGAATACACCCTCAAAAACACAGTAAGTAGCTCAGCTATTTATATCACAGTAACCAAACATTCAAAAGGCCTACAGCTATAGAATATATTTGGTGTTAAATACAAACAGTGTAAACACATTTGATTTTGTTTAGATACATTTGTGTCTTTACAATGTAGGAAATAATCGAAACTAAGAAAAAGCATTGAATAAGGAGGGTCTGTTCTAGCTTTTCACTGGTACTTTTAAGAAATTTCTGTCTTGAGCCAATCTGCAGCTTCACAATGCAGTAATTATCTTAAGTGTTTCCTTAAAATGAAAATTAACAAATCTTTTCTTTTCAAATCTCTGTTTTTTTTTTTATTACCTGTAGGATATATTTGCTGTAGCAGTCTCACTTATCACTGGGAAGATTGTTTACATTTCGGACCAGGCGGCGTCCATCTTGAACTGCAAGCGCGAGGTGTTCAATAACGCTAAGTTTGTGGAGTTTTTAACACCTCAGGATGTCAGCGTGTTTTACAGCTTCACCACACCCTACCGCCTGCCATCATGGAGCATGTGCACCGGAGCAGGTACCAGCTTTCTCTAAACTAAGAAAAATAAGATTAAAATGTCCCTATTTCCTAAATAATCCTTATTTAGACTTAAACTCTTCAAACCTTGGCGACAATGCATCTTAGATGTGTATGTTTACGTCTCTGGTAAATTTAAAGCAGTTATTATTGTGTCTTTTTTTATTACATTTCACTTGTGAGTATTTCTAATAATCTCTCATTAAAAAAACAACAACATGATTGTAGCTCGTTGCAACTTCTTCAGTTAATTTAATGCCAATGCAACACAAGCTATTTAACAAGAGGTGAGCAGCTTTATTTTTAAATAAAACTCTTTTGACTGATCTGGCATTTGTCTTGGTTTTATTATTAAAAGAGAGACAAGCTTTTTAAGGTCCTCTGAAAGGTGTGTTCAATATTGATGACTAAGAAATGGGTTGTCAGTCTAATGTAACTGCTGATAAATTCATCCCACTGTCTCTTTTTCAGAGTCGTCTCCCACGGAGTGCATGCAGGAGAAATCCTTCTTTTGCCGCATCAGGTGAGTGAAAAATGGCCAGCAGCTTCTCTGATCCATAGTTTCCTGCTAAAACAGGCACTGAGCCAGCTAAAGATTGGTGAGCATTAGAGAGAGGATGCCTGAGAGGAAGGAGGAAGTCAACAGCTGTGGGTTTTTAATCTATATTACCATCTAGTGGCCAGACAGGGTTTTACAGCTACAGAATAAAGTAAAGAGTTTTTGTTGGTTATGTAAAATATCCTAAAAGTATCATGGCATAAAAAAAAAAATTACAACTTGAATATATTCGACCTACAACATTTGTGTGCAAGACCGATTATTAGTCTTTAACTTTAACCCCTCAAAAAGACATATTCATATTAAAATGTATGAAATGAATTAAAAGTTAAAAGAAACAGGACTACAGTAAAAAAAATTTACATCTTTTAGGAGCTATCGTGTCATATTGTTTAACAAGTTTTTCACCCAGCTTTACTAGGACACGTTAAATCGTCCTGTTTATCTACTAAACATACAATTTCCTAATTGTATATGGTTAGTAGATAAGCTTTAAGTAGATAACAGATAAGTTGATAGTAAATAAGCTTTATGTTTAGTAGATAGGAGTTTACTTTAACTTGCTAAACCTAAATCCAAATATCTGTTTTGTTCCTATTTACATTAAAGTGTCAAACCTTGTGAAGAATGGTACATATTTAGGCATTATTTGGCCTTCAGTACTATGAACCATTACGCCATTACTTTAGCAGTGTGTGGTAATGTGTTTGTTGCAGTGGTGGTAAGGAGCGTGAAGGGGATCTTCAGTACTATCCTTTCCGTATGACTCCTTACCTGATGAAAGTCCAGGATGCTGAGCTGGGAGAGGAACAGTTCTGCTGCCTCTTGCTGGCTGAGAGGGTGCACTCTGGATATGAAGGTAAAACCTGTGAACACATGCTCTTACAAAAATCTTCATAGGTCATGTTACTACGCAATGACATTAGCATTTTGCACATGTAAACTCTGGACAGTGTCCAGAGAATCAAGTCCTGATGTTGCCTGGAGGGTTCATTTAACACATGTAAGGCAAAGTGGAAGATTTTGCAAATCCGAAGCGTTTTCACATAGAGAAACTGCCTGGCCAGGGCACGCAGAAGGCAAATCATTATACACACAGTATGGTGCAGGACATAGGGTTTTGTTCCAAGCAAAGCAAAGTTGTGACAGTTGAAAAAAGGAAGAAGCCATTGCATTAGCCTGATAGAAACGTTCTGAGATGCATATTCTCTTGGTAAACTCCAGAGAAGTACAGGATTCCAGTGCATGTGTGAAAACAACTATAAACCAATTTTGTAATCCTCCTGCATCATGATTAATTATTATCATGACAATTTACAGTGTCTAAAGATAAGAAAGGATGAGATAAAATCCTGTGGGTCTAGAAGACGTGATGCAGCAACAAAACTGCTTTGTTGATAATTAACAAACAAACAAGTCACTGTGCATAAAATAATTCACTGCGCTATACAGATATTTAAAAACACATCATAAACAAAATAACAGAAAACACAACAACTGCTATTACATGGAGGATGTTTTACTTACTTCTGTGTTCAATGATCTTCCTGAAAATATCCATAAACATGTACGTAGGTGCTCTAAAATGATCAGATAATGGTCCCTGTTAAGTCTTTGAAAAAGAAAAAAATAATTTGAGTTCTTAGGTCTGTTTGCTACTGCTCTCCTGCTCTGAAGCAACACTTTAATCCAGATTAACTACCTTTGGAGTCTTTTCTTATGTGTGTTAAATATATTAAATTAAAGATTATACTCCTACAAAAGATGTACCACTGGGAAAAGTGCTTGAGCAAAGGAAAAAAACAATTAGAAGTTATCAATCTGATGAATATTTGTTTTAAATGTGTAGATTCCGGAATTAGAAAGTCACTTAAATGGATGTTGATGTGGTGAATGGTAATCCGTTAATCAGATTCTAAAAGATTTTCAACCACGTTTAAACAGAAAGATATGATAGCTCTAATAATGAGCTTGTCTAGTTTTAATAAATTGTTTATGTAACACATTTTTATTTCAATTTAGCTCAGTGTTGGTATAGTTCACCTTGATCTCAAACTGCAATCGGTTACAGATTAAATTAAACCTTCTCTTCTACAGTTAAAGATGCTGTTAACATGGATTGTAAAATCTAATCTTTTTTAGTATTGCAGATTTCAAGCAGTGTTAAGAACATTGTTATGTCTATTAGTGACTCCACAGTTGCTTTCACTAACTGAAGTTAGTTGGAGTTGGAGTTATAGTTTCCTTTTTCCCCTCATTACTAAAACGCCAATTATTTTGATTCTTCTTCTCTCACTCCCCAGCTCCCAGAATCCCTCCTGATAAACGTATCTTCACTACCACACACACACCGAACTGTGTGTTCCAGGATGTGGATGAGAGGTGAATGGACTGAACCCTCTATTGTTCATTCAGTATACGAATATCTGTGACATGTCCTGTTCAAATATGGGCAGTTTCCTACTTAATAGTAAAACTATATTATTGTTATCTCTCCATCAGGGCTGTTCCTCTGTTGGGTTACCTCCCTCAGGACCTGATTGGGACCCCTGTGTTGCTTAATCTGCACCCAAGTGACAGACCCTTAATGCTGGCTGTGCATCGGAAGAGTAAGCACCTATAATTCACTTGGTTTCCTTAAATAATGTGCTCAGTGTCTGTGGTTAAAAGCCTTAGTTTGTTGCTTTAGCTTTTCTCTTTCTCAAACTTAATCTTCTCCTGGCAACAGTCCTGCAGTACGCTGGTCAACCATTTGACCACTCCTCGATCCGTTTCTGCGCCAAAAATGGAGAGTACATAACCATCGACACCAGCTGGTCCAGCTTTGTTAACCCATGGAGTCGCAAGGTCTCCTTTGTCATAGGCAGGCACAAAGTCCGCATGTAAGTGTACAGAGTGATGTTTTATCTACTTTTTGTCAGAAAAAGTGGTATGTCTCTCACTTTGAAGATACTTGTTGACAGCAGTCGGTGTGTTTTTCAGGGGTCCTGTAAATGAAGATGTTTTTGCAGCTTCTGCTTTCCATGGGGGCAAGATCATGGACTCAGATATCCAAGAAATTAGTGAACAGATCCACAGGCTACTGCTTCAAGTATGTACATACATATACCAGATGCTTTCTTGATGTCATTTGCAGAAATGTTTATCATTTTGTAACAGACTTTTTTTTACTTCAGCCGGTCCACAACATGGGCTCGAGTGGTTATGGCAGCCATGGCAGCAATGGCTCCCATGAGCAACTGGTGAGTGTCGGCTCATCTAGTGAGAGCAATGGGAATGTGGGAAACACAGGAGAGGAGACGGGCAAAGCCAAGCCTTCCCGGACATTCCAGGAGATTTGTAAGGGGGTGCACATGCTGAAGAACCAGGACTCCCAGGTTTGCCTACACTCACCTTCCCCTTCGCCCTTAACCTCGCCGCCGAAGCCTGAGCAGAAGAAGACTAGTGACAGTAAGTTCAATTTAATATCACCAAGCGTATTTGACTATTTAGTTACTTTGACTTCAGGTTAATTACAGGAAGAACACACATAGGCATAGCATAGACAGACTTAAAGGGGAAAGGGGATTAATTTATTGGCCTTTGAAACATCAGCGCAATTAACAACTGGTTAAAAATGCAAGTTACAACAGAGGCAGATCGTCTTGATAAAAGGCAGGGTTAGGGGTTTTGTATCAGAAATTATTTTTGTGGCAGACAAATATGATGCAAAGTGAAATAAAACAAATTAAAGCATGTGTGTTAAAAATTGGTGTTCAGTTCTGTGTTTACATTCTTGTCTTTCCCCTCTCCCTAGCAGCAGCAACAGCTCAGAAAACTCAGTCAGTGCGTCTGAAGGACTCTATGCATGTCAGAGACAGCACTGTAGCCACCATGGAGGACATCACCTGCAAAGATCAGACTGTCTGCTCCTACCAGCAGATCAGCTGCCTTGACAGCGTCATCAGGTATTGGTTTGTGTGTATGTGTACGTGTTTGATCCCTGGTAATGATAATGTCGAAAGGTCACGTTCATTCAACTGTCCTCTTTTTCCTAGGTATCTGGAGAGTTGTAACATCCCCATCACAGTGAAGAGGAAGTATCAGTTCTCCTCAAACACCACCTCCTCACACTCCGATGATGACAAGAAGGGCTCAGAGGATGGCATACAAGTGGCTCAGGATACAAACACAGGTATACACATCAGGCACCGGTATACATGCTGCACACATAACCTAGTGGATTATATCCAACCTCTTAATACTAAGTTCAATTTTATAACCACACAAATGCTAAATGAGAACATTGCCCTTTTATGTTCTTATTGGATTTCATGGAATCACTTGGAATCACCTGCTCTAACAAAAGATTTCTGTCTGCAATCCAGATCCTTTGATGCTAAATGCCCAGCCAGGCCTGGCAAACATGAAAGCACCAAAGAAACCTCCATCTGGAGGTGCTGCTGTAGTCGGAGGACCCCTTGCTCCCCTCACTCTGCCGAGCAAGGCTGAGAGTGTTGTGTCCATTACCTCACAGTGCAGCTACAGCAGCACCATCGTCCATGTGGGAGACAAGAAGCCTCAGCCAGAATCAGGTCAGTTTATTTTTCCAAACCAAAGACCCAAATGCGGAAAGAAACCTGGAAAATAAACAGCATTGGTATGTGATTAATCCATCTGTCATAAACATTTCTTTTTAACTGATGTTTATGGCTATGATTTGTTTGCAGAGATAATTGAGGATGTGGCAGAGAGCCCGGCACCCCCAGCTTTGCCTGTCAGCGTGGTGTCTCCACCCAGCCAGGAGAAGGAAGCCTACAAGAGGCTGGGACTGACCAAACAGGTACTTGCAGCTCACACCCAGAAGGAAGAGCAGGCCTTCCTCAACCGCTGCCGGGAGCTCCACAATGCCAGGACCTTTCAGAAGGACTGTTCCACATATTCGCACAAGCAGAGAGGTCCAGCTAATGCTGAAGGTAATTATAGTTTCATGGTAATTTTACCACTTTTAAGTCGTCATCATTGGTCAGTATATAGGTCACAGTTTATCTTTTTGCTTTACATATAAATAGTCAAGTCAGGTTTAATTAAAACATGTTTTATATGTTGGCATGTAATTTTCTTGTTTAATACGAGGTCACTGGAAATTATAAAATAAAACCAAGATGCATAAAAAAACATTTCGTCTAGACTGAAACTAGTATCTGACATCTATTAACATAGGATCTCATTCTATATTTAAATGTTTGTGTAAATGTACTGTAAATGAATTATTATCACACTATTGGTAATAGTCTTTTAAACATTTTCTGATATCTCCGATAATAAAACAACCATCCGACTTCTGCCTGTAATATCTCAGAATCGTCTGGACTACGTGGTGCTGCCAAACAGGGTACCACCAGGCCCGAGACCACTACCAAGAAGGGCAACCGCAACAGAAAGACAAAAAAGCCAAGAATGAAGCATCCTGATTCATCAGACAGTGCTGTGTCTAACCGCAAACCCCGACCGCCTCTCCAAGGTCTCAACCAGACTTCGTGGTCTCCGTCAGAAGCCTCACAGTCAGCATTTAACGTCTCCTACCCTGCCATGGTGCCTGCATACCCACTCTACCCCTCCGCGTCTGCTGCCTCAGCTCCAGTTCCAGCTCCTCACCCTGATCCCTCCCTATCCACAGGCTTTGTCGAGGGTCAGAGCACCCAAGCCCCACCTACTGCCACTCCATTTCCCGCACCCATTGTTACACCTGTGATGGCCCTGGTGCTACCAAATTACCTCTTCCCCCAAATTGGACAGTTAGGTCAGATTGGGCAGGTGGGAGCTGCTCCCAGACCAACGTTTTTCCCTGAACAGACCCAGACGCAACCTGCATACACTACCCAGCAATCTTTTCAGGCCCCACAGCAAGCCTACACAATGCAAACGCAAACCCCCTTTACTGGCCAACAGGCATTTCCTGTGCAGACTGCCTTTACTCCCCAACAGCCATTCCAAGCTGCTCAGATCCCCTATACTACCCAGCAGCCTTTCCAGGCCCCCCAGGCTGCCTACAGTACCCAACAGCCCTTCACTGCTCAGCCTTCTTTCCCAGTGCAGACTCAGTTTGTTGCTCAAGCCCCTTATCCACCTCAGTCCTTTCCCTATGCCCTTGCCGCTGAAACCCCCAAAGCCCCAACCATGGAACAACGAGAAGGGGTGGCATCACGCTCCTCCACTCCGGCCTCTGGGACACGAGACCCAGCAACGTCACCACCTCTGTTTGAGTCACGGTGCAGCTCACCACTGCAGCTCAATCTGCTGAGCATGGAGGAGGGGCAGCGCTTAGTGGAGCGTCAAGACAGTGCCGCACCCCCTGTTATAGGACAGGGCAGCAGTACAGCACCAGTGTCAGGAGGAGCAGGGGAGAAGAACGGAAGCACAACCATGACTGAAAGCCACCAGCAGGTAAGAGATACAATTAACTAAATGATATAGTATCATTTAGTATCTGTGAGTAAAAAACAGGCCTATGTCCTTTAAAGGTTTCCTTTGCATTAGAGTTTTGGTGGTGGTGACGGTCTCTGATGGTTTTCCTCCGTGTGTCAGGTGGAGTCTTCGGGAGATGGCGCTCGCAGTGATGGTAATTCCTCATCCTGTGACCTTCTGGACATTCTTCTGCAAGAGCAAGAGGACTCTCACTCTGGCACCGGATCAGCCACCTCTGGCTCCATGGGCTCAGGATCGGGCTCTGGATCAGGGTCAGGCTCAGGCTCAGGCTCAGGTTCAGGCTGTAATGGCTGTGGTACCTCAGCTAGTGGAGCTTCTGGCAGCAGAACAGGTCAGTGGAGGAAGATGAAAGCTTGAGAAGAACATTTCTAACCACTGAGTAACCTAAACTTTTCTTTTTCCTACTTTGTGATATTATTAGATTCTGATTGACTGGTAGAAGCATTTATAATTTTTCCTATCCTTCCAAAACTCTGTACAGGGAGCTCCAACACCAGCAAATACTTTGGCAGTGTTGACTCTCTAGAACCCGCTCCTAAGGGCAAAGCCAAAATGAGGGGAGAGGGAGGGTCCGAAGGCAGCCAATCACAGACCAACGTCACAGCTCAAGGGGAGGGAGAGCATTTCATTAAATATGTTCTCCAAGAGCCCCTGTGGCTGCTGATGGCCAATACTGATGACAAAGTCATGATGACCTATCAAATGCCATCCAGGTAGGTCAATAAGCAGGATTGAGAAATATTATAAGAGGGGACATTCCCAGCAAAGCCATATTTTGCAACAATAATTGAGTCAATTGTTAAGCTCTTTTTTTGTTTCATGACAAACAGGGATATTCAGAAGGTTCTGCGAGAAGACAAAGAGAGACTGAGGCAAATGCAAAAGAGCCAGCCACACTTCACTTCAGACCAGCGACGAGAACTAGTGGAGGAACACCCCTGGATGAGGAGGGGAGGTCTACCTGCTGCTATCAATGTCAAGGTTAGGAAAACACACACACACACACAGAACCATAAAGCATCTTATAGATCAGAGTAAACAACAAGGATCATTTACTTGTCCATCAGCCCCATCAGAATGACAACCTCTTACTAAAGTAAAGAGTTGTATATTTATCATCAAAGACACATTTTAACAACACTAGAGCAAATCAAATGGTTTAGTGTGTGCTGAATATGGGCTTGTGTACTGATGTAGCTATGTATTGGCATATGTTTACATATGCCAATACAGGGTCACACATGGTGGGATGGGATACAAAGCCCGCGGCCTTCTGCATCCCATACCGATGCTTTACCACTGAGCCACCAGACTTTAATTGTGCTCCTACACCATCATAGAAAATTAAACATTATCATAATTTCCAAATAGCTTGATACTATCAATACAAAGACATGGCCATTGCTAAATATGTTTGTACCATGTACATAATCTGGTTTTGTTGGCCAGTGTGGCAGGACATGTTCTTAATATTGTGTGTGTCTGTGTGTTAGGAGTGTGTGTACTGTGAGGATACGGCAGCGGCCCCCATCGAGCAGGATCTACCAGACATGGAAATGGGCGAGTTGGGTGAGGAGTTGGGCCACGGGGGTCAAAACAGCCAGAGTCAATCAAGGGAGCCCCAGCCTCAACTAAACTCTGGCTCCTGAACGCAAACAAGGGGACACACCCATCCAGCTATAGACCTTCATAAGGCTCGCACACACGTACACACATTCTGGTTGTGACACAAACAGTTGTGTGCCTGACCATCATTACAACACACATGTACATGCAACAAGATGAACTCTGTGCCATTTTGATGGTTTGGAGGATGCAACAGTCGCCCTTGTGTGTCGAGCTTAGGACTGCTGTTGAAGTGCATTTTTATGTGCCCACATGGGGGCAGTAATGTATACTTGACCCCCACGGAATACTTAAGCCAGCTCACACACAAACACACTTTCTGGAATGAACTGGGCCTAGCATGTGTGATTGGTAGCCTTTGCCCTCTGAGATATTTTTTTAATTTTCATTTTTTTCCATCCTCTAACTAGAAAGGTGTTTGACAAAATGTCAGTAAACCATTTGAATTGTTTTAATAACAAGGAAGCTGCCAGACATTTAGTGTTCTTGTTTCTTCACAAAGTCCCATTTTGGACCTACAAATCCCGATCCCCTTTGTTTTTCATCAAGACTTAGTAGACTAGTTGTGGTGCTCAATGGGCAAGGACTCTCACATTCATGGGTGAGTTTTTCCCACTACTCTCCTCAGATCTGAGTATTTTAATTATCCAGGTATACAGCAGTGGCAGCCTGAGTTAAAAGGCATCAGAATGATAGGTAAGGTTATTGTAGCTGCCTGAAAATGACAATCTGAATATAGTGTGAATCAGTCATTAAACTACAGTACGCATCCTATTTATTCTATACCAGATACTATACACTATTTTTTAAACCAAATCCATCCATCCTATGGGCGTTGACAATTATCTCTTAATTATATTAAAAGTGTGAAACAGACAAATTAATTCCAGGTTTTAGTTTAGCTTGGCCCCCAAGTGTTGCAGGGCTCTGTACCTTGAAACAGCACAGGTGCTACGATCAAGTGGGCATCATCACAGATTAAGAATCTGCTGAATTATTTATTTTTTATTATATTAAAAGTCAGCATCTGAAAATCGGTGCACAAAATGCTGAGGTTCAAAGAATGCAAGTAATGTTTAAAGCTAAAGAAACTTGTTTATTTATCCATATTAACAAGATTCTTTGCAGTTGAAAAACCCTTTTACCTCCACTTTGTATCTTTAAAAGATACATTTTGCCTTCTCGCTTTTTTCTTTTTTAAATAAAGATATACCTATACAATTTACAGGATATTGCTAAAATTCTAATATTCTTATGCTGTAAATGTGTTGCAGCTTTATTGAGAAATGTCATTTTTTAGAACAAATCAGTGCTATTTGAAGGATTTATATGCAAAATTATATTGTCTCAACAACTTGCATCCATCAGAGACATTTCATTGCTAATTTTCTTACACATATTATATACATGCATATTACTTACACTATTTTTCTGAATTAAAATATAAAAAACTAGCTCACCCTGAAATGCTTTTTCAAACTGAGAAACTTTTTTACAATATCTAAGAGAGTCTAAATCGTAAGTCTCTGCACATGTGTGTGCAGCAGTATGGATATTTGAGTACTGGGAAAGCAGTAGGTCAGAAGGATGCATATGAAGCATCAGCACTGAACACTGCAAGCAAAGTTGGACAACAGCATTATAATTGTAGCAAAGAGGGGGACCATGTTACATCAGTAACCTACTGTGTGACCCAGTAACCTGGACTGCACAGGACATGGCGACATTCTGTATATGCAGCAGCAGCAATGCGAGCTTCTTATCATCTAACATGTTAAAGAAACTGTGATTCATGTTGGATCAGGGCAGTTGTAATAAACAGTATGAGAACCGGGAACAACTCTGGTGCTAAGGCAGAGAAACTGTTGGGACAGGGCTTGTGAATGTAACACAGACTGGACCAAGAGCATCTCAGTGGCTTAGTTTGTTTTCATGTTTTTTTAAATGTCGTATACACTTTTCAGCACTTTTTTATTTGTTCTATTTTTCTATTTTTTTTTTCTGTGTTTCTATTTTATTTATTTGACAGAGCTTTTAAGTGTAGTTGGGGATGGACCCTACCTAAATAAATCCCCTGTTATGTTACTGTAAGCAGAACATAGCATGTGTATGCATGTGGTAAATGCAATGGAGTGGTCAGATATATTAAATTAGTAATTCCAATGACTAATGGGTTTGAACAGAGAGTCTCTACTACTACTCCACTCTCTTTTATGAATGCTAAGAGAGGAGAGAGGTCTGTCACCACCTTTAGCAACTGCAGCCTATCTCTGTTTTCCCTTTTCTGTGCAGAACATGTTAAAGGTGGCCTCCAACTCCCACGTGCGTATAAGCAAGAATGAATGAAAACCAATGCTTTAAGACCTTAAGACTCTGAAGGCCCCAGACAAACAAATCACACAGTGATGAGCTGTTGGAAGCATCCTGATCTGTAAATGCATACACATGGCACTGGCACATGATGTTGTGAAATGTCATGTAAATTTGTTTCATTGCCACCATATAAGTCTGTATTAAACTAGCACACTTCTGTGCATTTTTGTGGATGTGTTGTTTGAGACATGCAAACAATGTTGTAATAAAATTACAGAAATATAACCAGTGTGACTCATTTATACAACTGAGATTAAATTTAACAATTGCATTTTTATGCCTAAAGAAATGTGTTAATTTGTGTTTATACAGAAGACCTAAAGTTTTAATATAAAGGATTATGACTTTCAAAACTTACTTAGGTTCAGATGTTCACATTTAAAAGCAGATAGGGGTCCTGGGGCTTAAAAATGAAAACAAAAAACAACAAAACACTGACATTAATATCACTGCCCCAGTTGTTTATAGGTACAAACCCTATTTCTGGAAAAGTGGTAACATTGTGTAAAATGTAAATGAGAAAAGCATGCAGTGGCCTCTAATGAAAAGCAAATATTGATTCTGCTTTACATTTTACACTGTGTCACAACTTTTATGGAAATTAGGTTTGTAAATGCAAGCGATTCAAAAAACATCTTCATGATGCCATATAGATAAGTTGCTGTCATTACTCTGTGGCAAAGTTTCTTATAAACAGTCAAAGGGTACTCTGTCTAATTAATATTGCATTTATATAAAGACCAAAGATCAAATGCTTAAAGTACAACAGCAGATGAGGGTATATGCTGAATTTAATTCTCTTGTATGACTGGTCAAATGGCTTTTTTTAGTCCCCAATTTCGCCTAAAGCAAAAACAAGACAAACAAAAAAAGCTGTGGTGTTATGTTTGAATTATATCTACGTTCTTTTAAAGAAATAATAAATATGTTTTATGTGACAAAATCAAGTGTAACAGGTGTGCACATATAATCATGGTGCAGCTGAGTGAGGGGATTGTTCTCTCATATTGAGAAGCATCAGAGGATGGCAGGATTCCCTGGGGGATCTGTTTCACCACCATATGCTCTTTTCTACCGTTGAATCTGTCTCACACCAACTGTTGCATTAGCCTGACCTTTAACCTCAGATGCACAGATCACATGCGCAATATGCATTGGGATGCAATAGTTCTACTTCCTGTCTGATCTTTCTTTATTTTCCCGGCTAAGACTAAATGCAGTCTTGTGGTCTTGTGGCTTCTGATGAACGATACCTATGTTCAGTCACGTTGATTTGACCAGACAGGGCAGCGATTACATGGCTATTACAATGACATTGAACATTGGAGCATTTAATTTATTTAGTTTAAAACTGGGTTTAGCTGATGAACAGTACCAAATGTATTTGTATTGCAAAAAAAACAAACACACAGCTGTCCTGGATGATGAACTTGGACTCAGTAGAGTCCTAGAGTCTGTTTAGGCCCTAGGCAAATATGTATGCATCATATAACAGCTATGCTTGAGATATGCAAAGTGCAATAAAATACACACCACACCACACAATAACATACAATAATACACAGTAGTGATTTATAGTACACTGTTTATCTAAATCTAAATTTCATCACTTAGCATTCATAGCTTTACAGTAGGCTTAGTCGGACATAGATTTCATCGGTTTACTACAATAAACTGGCTCGTTGCAAACTTTCCACACAGGCAGTACTGTGCACAGTTTAGCTTTCGCCGGCCCTCAGGGGCCCCTAATGGACATAACGTTTTACGTGTCGATCCGGAAATGAATGAGATCAGTCTATTTGTGTAGGTTTGAGTGAGCTGTGGCTCAACATCCATTCACGTCCAAATCGTACCAGAAAAAGCTGGAATATTTGCATTGACTTTTTTAAAGCACACTTTTCATTAATCATTGTTCAAAAACAGGAACAACATTCGAGCTTGTCTGAACCAGCACACACACACACACACGCACGCACACGCACGCTGGTTGTTCCCTTTGAAGAATCTGAGCCTGAACTCTCTGTCAAACAGTAGCTTTGATCACAGTCTCCTCCGACCTTCACACCCAGGCTCTACACCTCCTCATCCAGTCATGTTCTTACTAAAGGATCATATATTGAACAGACATTCAACGACGTGCAATTTTCACCAAATAATAAATGTAGCCCGTTGGTCCCACAACGTCATGAAAACAATAAAAGCAATAACAACAAAACTGCTTTCCTCCTTAAACCACTTAGACTAATTCTTTCTTTCTTTTTGCCGGGAAAAGACCTTGTTTCTCGGGAGCCCCGTCGCGGGTGCTTCGCTGAACACCGGTTCAGGCAGGATTTAACAGCCATTTGTCAATATCCTTATTGTGTCTGAGGTGAGAGCAAAGACACTTGGAGAGGCGCGACTCTCTCATGTGCGCACACATCGTGCGCGTCCTCGCGGTGTGAAGGGAAGGCTGAGGTGTAGAGGGGAAGACGAAGGCATATAATGCGGATGTGCTCTAAAGTTACTGAGGTGCTGTTAGTTTAATGTTCAGTCCAAAAGGACTTCACCTTGATGTGGCCAAATGGGCAAATATGATTAACTACATACAACAATTTGTGAGCATGATTTGGCTGTTAAAGGGTTATGGATTAAATATTAAACCCCAGTGCTTTTAATAATCGATGTTGACTCTGATTAACTGACCATATTTCTTTTGGAAACATTCTAAAATAAAACTTTTTACATATTCCCTTTAAAGTCTGGGGGGCAGCAAGAGATGTCAGACAAAATCTTTGCAGTTACCTTCTTTTATTTAGCAAATTCAGACATTATACTAGCAAAATATTTCTGAACATTATTACAACTTCTTCTGAAGGATGCTACTGGTCCAATAAACTACAGGCCTTTATGAAATACAATAGAAACATTTATATTAATCAGAGTCATTGCCAAACGTCTAAAAGAGCTTTTCTCCTCATATACACAGAGATATTGACAAAAGAAGTGTGGACCTGTTTGCTTTCTGCCCATCGTTTGGATTTATGTGTGTTGAGCTTTATAACAGTGGACAGGGCAGGGTGTTCTTCCAAAAAGCACCTTTTAACACTCTAATACCCGTTTGTCAGTGATAGACAAAGTATCTAGAATTCTTATTAAATATAGTTTTATTCAACTTGTTTTGTCTCCTTTACATCACGTGGTGAATTCCTTCATTTCTCAGAATGCCATAGAAAGACTGTAGACTCGAAGCTGAAGGTACAAAGGACAGGCACAGTCACTGTCCCTCCTTGAGTGATTTGTAGTTGCACTCATTCCATGTTGTAACAGTAATTGCTCTTTTTGTGTCTTATCCAACAGATCTGATTATTTAACATTGGTACAGTGAGTCCAGGAGATAATCCATGCATGTGGCCAGTTTTTTGCAGGGGTAAATGAGCCCATTAATGCAGATTGCACCACCAACAAATGACAGCTTTCAAAGTGTTGAATTTCCCTTGTCGATGTGTCAAATATTTAAAGGACAAGCAGAAAGTTTGCTTCATTTGATCCCAAATGTATTCCATCTCATCCAGTCCTCTACCAGGGCCGCCACATGGATCGAGGATAGGTCATGGTGCTCAGGGCCTCCCTGTTCTCCATGCTCTCCATGGAACTCTGGTTGTGCTCGCTGTCGGTCTCGTCCAAATCGGAGCACAGGTCTTCACTAGACATAGTAGAATGAGAGGGGGAGAGGGCCGAGGATGAGCTGCTGGACAGACTCCTTCCTCCTGGTGAAGTCAGAGATGTGCAGAGGACCTCGCCACCTCCGTGCCAAGTGCTACTATTGTTTCCAGAAGTGTCTGTGATTAGATCCATCAGCACGTCCTGGAGGTGGTCCTCGTTCAGAGGCATACACTCCAGAAGGTGGTTGAGGAGCTCATCTGCCACTGTCGCATCTATTCCAGGACAGCTGGACACAAACATGTGGACCTCATGCATGCACTGGATGTAGCCAGCTGCAAACCTCTCACTGGCCTCTCGGTTGAGTGTCTCTGTTTCTGTGGGAAGAGGGAGAGAGTTGTGACTACACCTCACTGCACAATGCTTCTGCACTAACATGTTTAGATTTTACTTGTGATGGAGCATTTTTCAATTGCTTTTTAAGTCTTTCCACCGGATTCACAGCAGAGTCATTTTCATCTGTGTCACTTTCTTGCCTTTCTCATGACTTCACTCAGAAATGAGTGAAATATTGATCATTATTTCCAGCTTATTATAAGAACACAGGCCCAATGCCCCTTGCATTTCATTTTCAATCATGCATTACCTGATTTGTTTAAAAGGTTGCCCTCATATTTCAAAGTTACTGCAGATCAGGCAGTGTGTTTCCAATATGAACATCTAAAGCAGACAAGGCACCTATTGTCATTTCGCGGTGTGCCATTAAATTCAATGACTTGAAATTAGCAGGAGTCTCCCCCTCGCTTATGCAGATCTAACAGACTTGAACAGAATTGTGCACACCTTGGGCTCGGTTCTTCAGGATGTCCTCCACCTTTTTCACCGTCATCTCGAGCACTTCTGCGTTTTCCATTTTGGAGTGAAGCTGCGGAAACAATCAGTGGAGCGCCATTAGAAACAATCTGTGTATCTATGAATCACAAGAACGACAGGTGAACTGTGGATCAGTGTGCGCTCCCCACTCACGTCTGTGTCTGCCAGCAAAGTACGCAGCTCCTGCAAACTCTCATTGATGCGAGCTCGCCTCTTCTTCTCCACAAGAGGTTTCCTAGACTGCATGAACACAAAAACCCACACTTTAGCAAGAGACAGGACGAGAGAAACTGTACAATGACCTAATCCTCCCAGCATTCGATACATGGATACTGTATGCATAAACCAATACCACTGTGGAATTTTCCTCGTTGCACGCTTTTATGGCATATTACTAATTATTAATAAATATCTCCTATCGAGCCAAAAACTCGAAATCCATGACCAGCGTGACAAGTGCGTAATTGCCAAACGCTCCCAGAGAGTCATGTTATTCCCTCTGCAGGTACCTTTCTGTCCGCTTTCTGAATCCCATAGTAGGACTCATCATCTTCTTCTATCCCAAGTCCAGTATTGCTGGGCCGAACCGAGGGGGCCATGTTGGTTGGATCGTGGCTTGTGTGGCTTCTCTTTTTCCTCTGGACTCGTCGGCAAAGGGCAGCTGGCAAACCGAACCGGTTACAGGAAGAAAAAAAACTCGGAGGCGAGGCGCCCTGTGTTTATTGTGCAATTCTGGTTAGAGGCGTGCTGCTGGCACTGAGTGGCTGTTGTTAGTATTTATAGGGGCTTATTAACATGTGAATGGGGGCAGAGCGGCTCTCGGTGGGGAACAACAGAGCGCACACGGTCGGAGCCAATGAGCGCTCACTCCCTTTGTCTGCGGTCAACCCCGATCTGTGCCCCGAGGAGCTGCCGGGCTTTAATCAGACAGTTTATTGTGTTAGGGGACCGACCGCTCCGTTTTTTCCTCTCTGTTGGTACTAATGAACTCTGTGTACTTACAAAATGCATTGTCCTGCAAAATCAGAATAAAAAAGTGATGCACCGAATCTTCAATTTTTTAATAAAGCGTGCGATTACTTATCTGTTAGATGGACTCTGGAGAATCTTTTTACACAAGAGGGAGCTTTTGACATGTTCATAATATGTGTTATTATTATAATTTATTGACATAATTTTCCCGTAGTGCTTTTTATTTGTAGCTTTAACAGCTTATATTTTCAAGCGTCACGTTCAGAGCATATCCACGTTTCCACAGCAATATTCTCCCCTTTTTGGTTTCTGCCCTACCCATTCTTGCTTCTGCTTGCGTTTGTGTCCGAGTCCCGGCAGATTTACCCGTCTGTTTGGCGGATGTAACGCGATGCCTTCAGTTGGCAGCTGCTGCTGGCGGCCCCTCGGCCCAAACTGAATCAGCCGGGGGAATTAAGGGCCCTTCTCCAAAGAAAGCGACAGGTGTTGGCCTGCACCTCGTTTGTTCTCCTCGTTGTGTGGTGACTTCTGTCAATTTGTGTGCAACTGCATTCTCACGTTGCCTGCTCTGCTTTTAGAGTGCTTGTAAGATCTGATCAAAAAAACAAAAAAACATTGCAGTATCTACATTATGTGGGGGCGCGAATGAGGCTCGTGAAAGCGAAAATATGAAAGTGTCAAAATATAAACAATATTTGGGCTATTGGGAAATACAGTGATGCATATCTTTGGTTGTTTTCTGTATATAGATTGGGTTTCGTTTAGCATTCTCCTTTGCAAACAATGTGTCCAAGACACTAGCCCAGCTTGCCCTCGTTATTACGTTTTGTAGACACTTTATTATCATGCAAATTATCCTCACAATCGAACTGTTCTGTGTCCTTAAAAAAGCCCCACACAGGTCTCTGCGCTACCTTCCAGGTAAATATAGTGGGGGTTTTTCAAGTGTCTTGTATTTCCACAATTGCACAGCGTTTCCGCAAAAATAAAAACAAGCACCACTAAAAACTATTGCCCCCAATGAAGTTGGAGTTTCAGGGCTTTGAAGTAAACGGTTTTTGGCACCTCGCCAACCTCGAGATCTCTGTTCCAGATCTTTAATGGTGTGGACTGTGGAGAGAGCAGCTGTCTCGACTGGCTTTTGTTGCTGAGAGACCAGACGTCCTCACTCTCCTCTTCAGACCCGCCGCCCGTCTGCCTGTGGCTGCCAGTAATAATGGTTATAATAGCTCGAGAAAGGGCCATATGAACCGCATCTTTATTGAAACGCACGTGTGCCAGAATACTTGCCTGCATGTATTATTTTGGACATTTAAGCATCACTTATTTGATTATCCGACTTGCTTCCTGTTTTATATGCTGCAGAGAAAAAATGGAGGGTACAAGGCACAGCACTTGTTTAGTTACAACACCAGTTTATTCAGTTTATTCAAAAAGCTGATGCTGTGCCTCCACAAAGCCCAGTATAGGACAATTCTCAGTATCAGGTGTCACGGTACAGTAAAACTTTACTGTTTATCATGGTTTTCTTTACTAAACTATATGCACATTCCAGCCACATAAAGATTTAAATGCAAGATCAATTTGGATGAACCTTGACATGGATGAGCTAATTATTGTTGGAGTGGAGGAGTGTTGAGATTCCTGGACCAAATCTCTCTGAATTTTTTGTTACCAGCCTAAACGCGATGAGAGGAAAGTTAAAGGTATTTGCATTTTTGTGCTCAAACCATTTATAGATAAAACCTAAAATTGTCCGTGAAGCAACAAATGTCACAGTTGGGAAAATAATCCTCCTCCAGGTGGATCCAGCAGGTGAGGAGAAGGAAACTTACATCCTACAACAAACCAGCACTGGTGCTCTCCCAACACTTTCTCTCCAGGGGTGTGTCCTCTCCCCTCTGCTCTTCTGACTGCACCTCTAGTGATTCGACTGTTAGGCTCCTAAAGTTTGCAGATGATACAACCATTGTTGGCCTCATCCAAGATGGTCATCTGCACAACTGGTGGTTGATATGCTATATGAACATGCTCAAGTCTGTGGAGAGGGCAGTGGATTTCAGTAGGAGCCTCCCCTCATCATATCCACAAGCCCTGTGTCAAGTGTAGAAACCTTTGAATTCCTGGGGTCCACCATTTCCCAAGACTTACAGAGGGAGAATGACACCAATTCAATCCTCAAATAGGATCAGCAGACGATGTACCTGTGACATCAAACAGGAAAAGGAACTGACAGTGAGAACTGCAGAACAGGAAATATTCTTTCCTCAGGCAGCTGTCCTCATACTTACATGCTGCTTCATGATGTACCGTACAAACTGGACATACTAATATTCAACCATTTGTATACACATACAACGACTAAACACACACACACGCACACACACACACACACACTGACACACACACACAAACAAACACAAGCAGCACAGAAGGAATTGAATTGAAACTGCCACACAAACTGATTGCCTTCTTTATGTCATTCTTATGGTTTCTGTAGCTCTTTGTGGTCTGTAATTGTCATTGATAAACTGTCTGAATTTGTTTACTATTGAACATATCGTTGAGAGCTAACTGACCAGAAGAAAATTCCAAGTATGTTTCAAGTGCATAGCCAATAATGCTGATTCTGATAATCATAAATCCTATCTGTTTTTCTCCATTATCAAAGAACAATGAGCGTTTTATTGAACTTCGACATTTGAGCAGGTTGTTTGTTTCTCTGGACCCATTCAGATGCAGTTAGGAACTTGGTGAGACTGAAATATTTAGCATTTGCTGCTTAAGAAACTAAAATTGGCCACTAACCTGTGGAATTGTCAAGTGATCTGTTATGTGAAATTAACTCTCTATAGATGTCGATTATTGCACCTTTAAAAAGGTCTAATGTAAACTGATGTTTTCAACAATTGTATTTTCTACCTAATCAACCTGCATACTAATAAGGAATAAAATGTATCATATAGCCTAATAATCATGTTTGTAAATAGCCTCTGAAGGGAACAGTTTGGGTGTCCCATCTTGCTACACAGCATGGCTACTAAGCCATACATGTCAAAACATAACAGAAAAGAGCCAAGCACAAGCTGGATGAATTGTGTAAAATATGTTTTATTATTATTATTATCTTTATTATTAATTCTTCAGTTAATTAAGCTATACAGCAGGAAAGGAAGACAAAAATCTATGCAATGGGAAGCCGGTGTTCTAAGTCAAGTCACGCCATATAATATTAAATAAATAAAGCTGTTAATACAATAAATACATGAAGGATTAATAAAAGCCTTCTATAATGCAGGCTACAAGAAGTCAACTTCTGAAGGGAAGTACTGAGAAAAGGTCTGTATAGAATCATCTTAGCACACCTACAATAATAATCACTGGAACAAAACCGCCCCACGTATCTTCTGTGCAACATATCTATAAGATACATAAGAGAAAGAGTTCTAACTAAATGGTGAACTATCCACCAGTTCACCAGGGTCTCCACATCTCCAGCATCCCCAGCTGGGAGCTGTGGAGTACAGCTCTTTCCTGACATTCAGCCACATAGCTGGTGCGCTCCTCACTCTGGAGCCGCCTACCAGGCAGGGGTTCTCTTCGGACAGGTGTGCCAGGGATGACTTGGCTGGACAGAGAAGGGACATCAGGTCGGGGTGTAGATTGGTTGATGGGGTGCTCTTCAGTGGACCTGGGTAAGGACTTCAGGAGGTGGTTTAGCAGACGGGACCCCAGAGTTTTGTCCATCCAGTCACAGGTTAGAAGCATGTTGTGAACCTCGTGCATGCACTGGATGTACCCTGTGCTGTATTTCTGCTGTGCCTCCAGTCCTAATGTGGCGTCTGAAGGGGAAAAAAGTGAAGAGGAGCGACGTTACAGCGCCCCCTGCTAGTGACAACACAACATGCATTCAGTAAGCAACCTTCAGCTTATGCTGTTTCCAATCAGGAAGCTTTCATAAATTACATATTTTCATTTAATTATTAAAAATCATTTGCCCACATAACTGCACCCCTCTATCCATTCATTTAACACAATCACAATTTTCAAATTTGCTGACAATCTTATATTTCCTACAGTGGTAAATGATCACTGTAATCTAAATCCATCTTGAATAAAGTCCCACTTGTACGCAAAAATTAAGTGCACATGGCCACGTGTCTTACCATTGAGCTTATTGGTCTGGATGTTTTGTAGATGTTTCACTGTCATCTCTAGAATATCAGCTTTCTCCAGTTTGGATTGCTGGTGAGAGATGGGTCACACTAAGTTATAATTCAGCATCCATTGTTCACTGTTAGAAGATTTGAGGGTAAACTTACATCAAGTCTGAACGCTCCAATCACAGTTTCTTTCAGTTGATCCAAACAATTATTTATCCTCTCCCGTCGTTTTCTCTCAATGAGCGGTTTTCTCAGCTGTTAAGGTAAAGAAATGACGTTTAGGACATCCCATTTGGTGAGGCATTGCTGGAGCAAAGTATTGTTCCCACACTGTATATCCTGAAAGAAAGACACTGATCTATATCCCAGTGTAGAATACCTTTCTCTCTTCCTTGGCACTGGCATGTTTCTCCAGGTTGTGCGCCATAGATGAAGCGGTCATATTTTTATCTCGGATGTCTATGCGCTTCTTTCCTTGTTTCAATCTCAGAGCGTCTCTAGGGCCCACGGCGCGGCGCGGCCCTCTTATTTATAGGGCTCCATTAGCATGTGAATGCCTCAACTCTTTGGCTGCGGGATTTTCCCACACACGGGATCCCATCAGTCAAGACTGACAGGTCACTGGCTCCATTCAATAACCGAGAGACCCGGCCTAAAAAACAGAAAATACTCACAAGCGACAGATGTCCAGCCTGAAACCATGCACCACCCCCATCTCCACCCTCCAACCAACGCACAAAAAGCTGCAGTTTCCTCTTCTTCCACTAATGAACAAGAGTGTAGAGTTACGATGCTTTACTCCGGGGACACCCTCGCCCATTTTTTTTACAGGAACAGCAAAATGACCAAACCTATTCCCTCGAAGCGCACAGGAAGACAATATCCTGACAAATATCGCCTATTATAAAAACTATTTTAAATCTGACTCCCAAGTTAAACCCCAGTAAACCAAAACGTAACCTGTCGGTAACTTTAAGTTATATCTTACAGGAGAGTCTGACTAACAGTACTTTTACGCACATGGTTTCTTACACAGGATGCAACAAGTCAATGTAGTGACAAACCTGCTGTGTAGATCTATTCAGCCCACTTTGATCAGAATGTGTTATTAATTGTCTGACATCTGCTAGCGAGCAGATGTCGGCTTGACCGCTTGCGCACCCCACCCCCAACTTTGGGTCCGGGGGGAAGGGGTGGGGGGGGAGCATGGTATAGAGCCACGCGACTGCCAGGCGAATCCCGGGTCGTGGGAACTGGAGTCGAACAAAGACCATTCATCCCAACCTAACCAGCATGAAGAGAGTAATAACCTCCAGAGAGGGTGGACCGTCCGGCCAAGGAGGAGGAGCAGGACGCTGAGGCTTTGGCAGGTGACCATAGCCAGATGTAAGTAACCAGTCCAGCATGATAAAAGGAGCAGTGTCATTTTCAAGTTTCAATATCAACTTTCTTCTGTAGAATGGGAGATGGTATAGCATATAACAAAATTTGGTTACTTTGACGTTAAGGAGTCCAAAGACTACAGCCACCTCATTTAAATTAATAGGTTGTCTCCTTGACATTATCAGATAGAGCATATCATCCCAGCAAGCTAAACAAGGAAAATGGATGAAAGTGAATAAAAATGTTAAACTTAAATTTCAAGTCTTGCCTTTGGGAAACAATATATTTTAATCAAATAGTCTAATAACAGATTTTGTTCAGTACAAATGTCATATTCATATGAATTACCGGGACATATGCTGTAAGTTGCATATCATTTCCTTTTTAGGTTTCAGGAAGCACTGAAAGTGGGAAATAAAGTTAATGTAAATGTAGACTGTGCCATACTGCTTTTATTTCTTTTATTTGCTAACTGTTGCTTATTGACATCAACATCAGTATGAAGCAGGAGTTCTATGGTTTTATGTTGTGCTAAAATCATAAGCCAAGGACCTACGACATTTTGAATCTGGGCACAGGCTTAGCCAAACGGATTCTTTGGGGCTATGCCACCCTCTCTGGCCCCTCCCTGGGTATTTGGCCATCTTTTTGCCATATCTCTAGTTAAATAACATTAGTACTTTAATCTTTTATATAAACCCTGTATTGCAAAAGTCTGCCTTATTACAAGATTTCAAGAATACACACCAACTGGAATTTATTCCGTGGATTGTTTACATCTATGGAGAGAGTGCGCCCTCCTACGGTCACCAGTCAGTGGAGACATCGGGAGGGTGGTGTGACATTAGACGGGCAGAGGGGGCGGTAGACGCCGCTGCAGTGAGCGAAACCAGTTAGGTTGGGTGGAAGTAGGAAAAAGGGGCGCACAATTAACCAACGTTCAGTACAAACAAGGGGAGGTGACGAACAGGGAAAACAAAGCCGTTTTTGTTCCAAGGGGCACCTGAGTTGCCTTTTGCTGTCTTGACAAATCGAGGGAAACGAGTGAAAGCGCCGTTTACAAGGTATTGTTGCTGTACACATCCTGTTATTAACGCGTTCAAAGCACTGTAACGTTAGTGCTTCTTTGACCAGCGTGCAATGGCTGTCTCGAAGTTAGCTGATTAGCTGCATTTGCTAACATTGGCTGGCTGGACAGCTGTCAGTGTGTAGAAACATTTTAGCCGAGCCTAGCCTGCTGTTTGTGCTGATATTCTGCTAAAGTTAGGCATGGACTTGATTGTAGGCTACAAAGCGCAATGAGACGCTGCCAGGCCTGGCTAACGCTATGCTAAGTCAGCTAACTAGCCAATATTACGTCGAAAACTGGCTACCATAAACATACTTATTGCACTGTTGGTTAGTTTAGATCGAAATATAGCAGCGATATCACATTTTAGGCTTCAGATCTGCCGAGGCCTGCTTTGCATCGACAATATCTCACGCACGTTTTTACAAGTAAGTCAGCGTTAACCGCCAGCAGTGTTGTTGGTTGGAGAGCGATTGCAATAATACAGAGCACGTTAGTTTACGAACCGATAAAGTTAGCGTTTAATCAACTACTTGATGCGGCTAAATCGCATGCGTTACTGTGGTTGGTTAAAGCTGCCTTACATTTGCGTCACACACAATTACTGATTGTGCACGTATCCATTTTGTTAGCGTTGCGCATAGTTAGCAGGCTCCACACCATCACAAACCAGGCATGGAAAACACAGATGGGCGGTGCTCACGGTCAGCTTTTTGTTGGCTACACACTGGGCCGTAGTTTGCAATTTGTTTAGGGTCTTTGAAGTAATGCGAGGTTTTACATTACATGTTGCTTGTGGCTCAAAAAGGGTTTAGAGACAATTATAACCACATTAAGTTTGCCAAATGACTGCACTAGCATTAGCTAGCTGCTCACAGTTGGCGCTAACGTTAGCTTGCTGTCAGATGATAGCTGAGCATCTGCTACTGTCTGGATTTAAGGGTGGGAAGGACGTTCACGTTAGAGTTTGTCTGCTGACACGGCTTTGTTTGCTTTCTGGTGGGTAAGTATGCTTCAGTCTTTAGTAATTGTGAATATCTAACGTAAAATCGGTATAGCGTTTGTGGATATGTCAGCCCCACGTTGCTCCAGCATACAGTACTTGATTAACAAAGCAGCCATCGTGGGTCAGTTTATACCAGATGATTTAGAAGTTGCCATATGTGCTGCCTTTCTCTGTGCGTCACAGATACTATTGGGTTAGGAGCAGAGAGGTGGTTCTGGTGCCTGCTGGCTACATTAACCAGCATTAGAGGGATTTGGCCACCTGGCGTTTTGTAGTGTGTCTAGATTAATCTAAGACGTAAAAAAGCATAATTTAGGAACTAGGGACATGTTTTCTATATTAGCACAGTCACACATGACACATCATGAATGAACAGTGGCCTGCGCCTCCCACTTTGGTGCTGCTTGGTTTAGTTTCATGGCCCCAGCCTTGCTTTCTAAATGTGGACTCACTGCCAACACATAGGAGAGACATTGTGACTTCTCCAAGGTTTGTGTTCATTCTGGACGATCCCAGTGGGACAACAGGTTGGTGTCATACTGTTAGACTAGAGCCTATTAGTATTTGTTTACATCTAATTGACGAAAGAGACTTGTGTTGTATTTTTTGCTGCAAATCTCTTCTATCCGAACGGATGTCACAAAATGCAGTAGGCTTGGTTAAGTTTGATCTGTTTTTCCAGTCTCTTGCTCATAGATTAGATAGTGAACCAGAGAAGAACAGTTGGCCTGGGGAGTTGCTAATTCTGCTCTGTAATATCCTTGACTCTCTCTGTGTCCTGCTTCTCCGTTTAGAAAACATTAGCTATCTTTTGAACTATAGTGTACATAGTATGTTTGGACTGAGTGTCAGATTTGAGTTGTTTAACGCAACACAAAGTTGTTGTCAAATCTATAAATTACATAGTTCTTACTTTTGCTGTGGTCTGTGAAGCATGAGTTCATTTTATTCAGGCTTAAAGGTTGTTAAAGTTTATATAGAGGTTCTCATAGGCTGTGTTTATTAACTTTAATAGCTTTATTAAAAAGTACATAATTAATGTGTTTACTCATGTTACGGAAATGTTAGTCACTGTTCAAGGAGTGTGTCCTACAAAAGCACGAGGCTATGGTGTGGTGTAAGTGAGCCTGTGTCATAGTAAACACTGCATAGTTAATCATCTACTGACAATGACTGGAAGATTCCTGAGTTTGTACTGCCGCTGAATGAAGTATGAAAGGTCAGATCTAGATATGTTATTCACATGTCATAAAATACATAGTTTCCTCTTGGGTTTCATATTTTCTTGCATGTGTCTTGAATCTTATTAGCTTTATCTATGGGTTCATCATTAATGCTTTACTCAATTTTTGGCATCAGGGATGTGTTGTACAGCAGAAGCTAGTCATACAGTGGATATATGGAGTTGAACTGTCATTGCTCCAGATGATCACACCATGAAAGCAGTTGAACTAATTAGGGTCTGAGAGACAGATGTGAGCCGAAGACAATAGATTTAGCCCACCAAAAGTGCTGTTTTTGGGGCTAAGCTCAAATGTCATTACCTTCTTCTCTCTCCTTTTCTGATTGTGATTTTGAAACTCAATACTAAGGCTAGAAATCCAAATTTGCCCACAATATTTGTAATATGTAAGCTTAGTTTGTTTTATAAATGCTTTAAAGAAGAAAAGCATCTACAATACAATAACTGTCTAGCAATTACACAGTATTATAGGAAGTAACCATTCTAAAAAGGAACGGTGTATAGAGCTTTATTGTGTGCAAATGAGGAGTAAAACGTATATTAGGAATATTTAGTTCAGATAATGCAACATTTGACAGTTGAAGTATAAAAAGTCCTATTATTTTGCTGTCATTGCCACAAACTACTCAGAATTGGTTTTACAAGTTTAAATGGCAGTAGAAAAGACAGGGAACACAAGTAGTAGTTAGTACAGTACTGTTGTCAATTTAAAAAAATATGATGCCATATTGATAATCCATAAACTATGAGTAGTAGTTCCAGAAAGAGGAAAGATTCTTTTGGGTGTATTTGTGTTAGGCCACATTCATTTATGCTGTTTTAGTTGCAATGACTGTCCGTATTTATTTATGGGTGTATTTTTTTTTTTCCCTTTCGGCTTATCCCGTGAGTTCAGGGTCGCCGCAGTGGGGTTATTCAGCACAGTTTTTATGCCGGATGCCCTTCCTGATGCAACCCTCCGAAATTTCTACCAGACCGGCACTGCATAGCTGTCGGAGGTTCAGTGTCTTCGACCTATAGCCGGGACCAGGGATCGAACCTCTGACCCTGTGGAAATATCTACACTATATTTAAAAAACTTTTTTTTTAAAGCCCAAAGTTGCTTTTACAGGCAAAATTTAAAGGATAATTTTGGCCATTTTTCTAAATTAAATGTATTGGCCACAATCCAAAGTAAAAACTGAATCTTCTCTGCTCACCTTCGGTTAGTTGTCAGTCTGTATCCTGGATATACTGGTTGGTTGATGATAATTATCTTTGTCATTGTCCAAAAACTTTTACAAACACAGCTCCTGTCTTTCCCACAACATTAGTTGTATAAAAAATTAGAAATGCCAACCAACAACAACATGCAAACACGTCAAGGTTCCAGCTGACTGGCATAGCCCCTCTAAGACTAACATTAATGTGCTCCAGAACACAAACGGCGAACCTTGACAATATACGACTTTAAATTAAGTCTTTTATATCCAGCTTTGTTAAAGTGATGCTCTTATAAAATTTGGCCACCGATCTCTCTCAGTTGGGGTTTGTTTTTACTGTTGCATTGCAGTTTAACTTTTTTGTGTCTTACACTTTCTTCATCCACTCTTACTCACTTCCTTTGCAAGTGGGGGAGGGTAGATCTGTGCATGTGAAGCCTGCAGGAACACTTCTCTTATTATTGTGGCATTAAGAAAGGCACATTTTTATCGTAGTTCTTGTGTTTAAAAATCTTGTTATGTTAAAATGTGATATCTATTTAGAAATGATTAATCGTTGGCCTAGTGTTTAGTATAACCTGTCTTTGCAGGGACCGGGCCTTGAATTGTTTTGGCAAAACCGTCTGGAAGTTTACTAAAGTTATCGTCTGTTTATTTAAAAATGTCTTCCTTCAGCAATTCCCAGAGCTTTTCTTTAGACTTGCACTTTCTTTTATGTCCTTGTCTGTCCAGGTGATCCCATACTACCTGTATATTATTTAATTATGGACTCTGTCGAGGCCAGTTCTTATTGGCTGCTTTTTTTCTTCTCCCAATTTAATTTCACTGTATTCTGCGTAGTCAGGATCATTATCATGCTAAAAAATAAAACAGTTTCCAGTTTTCCAGCACTTTTTGGAGGGAATGGCAGTGATAAATAAAACCTCTCTGTACTGTACCTGTTCAGCATTCATGATCCCATCAGTTCAGAAGATATCACTGGCAGAGCTACAAAAACTATGACAGAACCTCCACTATGTTTCAGCTAAGACTGCAGGCCTTCATCCTTCCACCTCCAACTTTTCTTTTCATATATTGTGGATAATTGGACTTGAAACTTTCCACTTATATTCACTCCAGTTTTTGCATATCTCAGTCTTTTCACACTGTTGTGCTTCTAAAAAGTGTTTTTTTTGTCTATGCTTCACAAAGCCCATTCCTGATCAAGCTTCTTTAGATTGTGGAAAGATCAACATGGCATCCAGATAAAGCCACCAGATGATGAGCCAGGTCTTTGTTTGACTTTGAGAAACTCTGAGAAACTCATTCGGTTTTGACAGCTTTTTAACAGTTTTGAAACATCCTTCTTTCCCTACTACAGCACACCTCTTCTCACTTTTTGTTTGAGTATTTAATTGCAGTATAAGTTGGATATTGTATGAGAAGATGGTTTATGTGACAAAACTTAACCATAGGTCTTCCCATGTTTATATTGCTCTGATCAAGTTTTATATAATTTCTCAGGTGGATAATCTGCTGCCTGGTTGCTCGTGGTAACCCTCCACCATGCCTTTCCCTTTTGGCAAGTCCCACAAGTCACCAGCGGATATCGTCAAGAATCTTAAAGACAACATGACGGTGCTTGAGAAGCACGACATCTCTGACAAAAAAGCTGAGAAGGTATGGTCAGTTGTTCATGATTTCACTTAATTTTTACGTTACTTTCACTTGTGTGATACATTGCCTTTGACATGTCAGTGGCAACCATAAAAGATTTTTGTTTCCATTGGCAAGAAGTTGAGAGCAAATACTACCTGTGTGTACTAGTATGTTTATCTTTTCAGGCCACAGAGGAGGTGTCCAAGAGCCTGGTGGCAATGAAGGAGATCCTGTATGGCACTAACGAGAAAGAGCCCCAGACAGAAGCAGTGGCCCAACTAGCCCAGGAGCTCTACAACAGTGGCTTACTCAGCACCCTTATAGCAGACCTGCAGCTCATCGACTTTGAGGTGAGACCTAAACCATGTTTTTATAGGTGTGAATGTTAGGAATTATTAACATAAGAGATGCATGTGTTTAGAAAATGTTCACTCTGGTAAGGCCGTTGCTTGTCGTGATAGACCTGCCTGTGTTGAAACGTGGGCAAGCTTGTCTCCCTGCAGTATGTCAGACAGGTGCTGTGTGGTAACTGCAGCTGCAGGCCCTCCTGACTCACCCTATCACAGCATGACTCACCGTGTTGTGTGATCTGCCATCCAGCTTACCCTTTCTCATCTTCCCTCCCTGTTCAAAAGAGAAAAACTGTTGAGTTATTGTAAATTATTTTAACATAGAAACATGACAATTAATCCACAGTTATTTTTAAAATCTGCCCACGAAATGAGTGTTTGCTGAATCTTAAGTATGACAAATATCTTTTTAGTTAGCTCTTTGTTATAGCTTTGTCATTATGAGAGGACATCTAGTAACATTATTACGTGCTGAAATACGTAAAATAAAAATTGTGACAGCAAAGAAAATAATGCACTTATTTCCCAGAGACAATTATCAATGAAAATTGTATGAAATGCAGCTTTCCATGCTGATCTAGCATTGCATTGTCACTTCAGAAGTTTGTTGCAAAGTGTTTTGTTTGTTTTATTTTCTGTTACACAGTCAAGTTCTGCTTTATTAATTTATGTATTATGTAATGTGTTACTAACAGGGTAAGAAAGATGTGGCTCAGATCTTCAATAATATCCTAAGGCGTCAAATTGGGACTCGGACACCCACCGTGGAGTACCTCTGTACCCAGCAGAATATCCTCTTCATGTTGCTCAAGGGGTAAGAAAATGTTCTCACACACACACACACACACACACACACACACACCCTACAGAGTGATCATGTTCTCCTTGATTTATTTTGAATTTTGCGTATGTAACAAATTATTGAGGAGACTTAACATTTCCTTATCATAAAGAGAAATGAGAGCACATATTCAAATGGTCTGAATGAAGTGGCACTGAAGTTTGGTAGAAGCTGTGACTGTCCTGATTCCTGTGATATCATTTTTAAATATTATTAAGAATTATTTATTTATTTTTTATCAGTTGTTCATGTGCCCTATCAGTCTTCTTTTGCCCTACTCAGGGAGAGGAATTTATTTACATTTGTTACATTCTACTACAGTACTTAAAATGTCAAATGTATTTAGTCCTATCTCATGGGGTCAAAACATCTTAGTGGTTGATGAATACACGACTGGAAGGCTGCTCTGCAGCAAACGGTTCTGTTAAAATGAAGCTAAAGTTTTGATCATTGATCGAAAAACAAGTTTCCTGGGTTCCTGCTTTTTTTTAAAAGGGAACATGTACACATTTACAACTTTAACGCGACTTTACACAATACATAGAAATACATACTTTGTTTGGTAAAGTCTGAGAGGTACAATAAAGTTTGTAACGAAGTTTTGTTCTAAGATGTGGTGCGCCCTGTGCAATGACCCCATTGAGATTAGATTAAATAGCCTTCCCTTTTTTGTGAAGTGCACAGTGGATTTGATCTCTGTATTATTATTATTATTATTATTATTATTATTATTATTATTATTACGTTGATCTTTGTCACAGCTCACTTTTGAAACAAGGACATTAACAAGGCTTCTGCATAAGTGGTTTAAACACAATTCCCCCTTTACTCAGCTAGCCACTACTTTAACGTAGGTTAGATATTTTGTCTCCACTGCTGGAGTGGTCTTATGTTGCCAAGAAAACTCCTTATATTAGCATGTAAGCTAAAAAATTCCATAGGCACGCTGAAAACATGTTAAAAATGAATATATTGTCCTGTCAACTTTATGTTCAGGAGGAGAAGAAACTTGACTGTTAGGGTGCAACACTAAATGTCAATTAAATTTACCTTTGAACACCAACTGTGGCTCAGGAGGCAGAGCAGTTGTCCACCAGTTCCCAGGGTGTTGGTTCAATTTCTGGCTCCTCTTGTCACATGTCGAAGTGTTCTTGAGCAAGACACTAAACAACAACTTAGTTGCTCCCAGTGAGTGCAGGTCAGCTGCATAGCACAGAAATTGTAATATGATCATTCTAATGTATCTTTTTTCTGCTTGTGGGGTGTGTGAAAACATGTTTCTATATAAGTATTGTGTTTAAAAAGTAATTCACTTCATGAAATGTAATTATCAGAAGTGGGCATATGCAATACTGAATTTCATAAGTATGACAACATTTAGTAACTAACTCTTCAGTGTCAGCTTTTCTAACAGATCTACGTACTGTTGTCATATGGTGCTGTTTTGCGCAGGTATGAGTCTCCAGAGATCGCCCTGAACTGCGGTATCATGTTGAGAGAGTGTATCAGACATGAACCGCTGGCCAAAATCACACTGTGGTCAGAGCAGTTCTATGACTTCTTTAGATATGTGGAGATGTCCACATTTGACATTGCCTCCGACGCATTTGCCACTTTCAAAGTAAGTAGTTTCGGTTATTCAGTTATTAGTGATGAGCAGATTTTGTGTAGAGCACTCACAAACATATTTACATTTTTAAGTCAGTGGCTTAGTAGCAAAAGATCCAGAAGCATAATTTTCAAAAGCAACTAGTTGATATATTGCAAATGATTAGTCCGTGAAACAAAAGAGTTTTTTTTTTTGTTTTTTTTGTTTTTTTTACAAATTTAACCTGTCTTCCATATCCTACAGTCTGCTGCTAATTTTAGAAATTGTATTATAACCACACAATGAATTAAAAACACTGAGTATAGATTTAAAGTTTTTTTTAAGGTTTTTTTCCCATATGGATATTTTCTGCCCGTGCTTCACTTATGTTGTGTATCTGCATTGTTGAAAAGGAGACAAATGGGACCACACTAAGTCATAAAATAATGTATGAATTTCTTTGTTTGTTTCCAGGACCTACTTACAAGACACAAGCTACTTAGTGCAGAGTTTCTGGAGCAACATTATGACAGAGTAAGTCGAAGCTTAACTAAAGCCCAGTATTTAACAAGGAATCATTTTCCTCAAAGTGAGATAGAAAGGCCTAAAAGTTGTATGTTAATTGTGGAAAATAATTTTAGAATTGTATTTTTACCATGAACAATTATAAATAAAATTTAACTGAACATTTATTGGCATCTAAAATATTACATTACCTCTCTTAAATTTATATTATTTTACAATCATTTTAGTCAAATATTTATTAGTAAAGAACTTTAGTGAACAGAACATTGCTTTGTGGTTGTGTGGTGAGTCTGCCTGAGACTTGCCTAGCAAAATCAATCCAGCCATTTAGGACATAATTTACAGTCTGTGAACACAAAGTAGCTGTCAGGCTGCGAGGAAAATCTTTCATTTTCCTGTCATTGTGTTTAGATACAAGGCACAGATGCAATTGTAATAACTACTACTTGACACATTTAGACAACGCTTATTCCAACCACTTCTATTTTCTATCTGTCTTCTCTCTGTCACTACCTTTTTTCTTTATTTGTTTCTAGTTCTTCAGTGAGTATGAGAAGTTACTCCACTCGGAAAACTATGTTACTAAAAGACAGTCCCTCAAGGTAAGGACTCCGGATTGTGTCAGTAAACAGATTTCATGTGGTGGCGCAACTCCTTTTAGAGAGCTATTTAAAGTTGAGCTTTCTACTAAGTGTTGGGTTTCTCTTTTTTATATGTCTTAGTAATGAGTGCCATCTAGTGGTGAGACTATATCTTTCAAAAGCCCCTATAGCTTTAAAGCCAGTCTTTAATTTGCTGCTAAAAATAATGACCCAAAATTAAACACTGCTGTGACATTCATGTTGAGTAACAGATGTTATGTATTTTTCTTTATTAAAGCAGCTACATAACTTAATTTAATGCTTTTCTTATAGATGCGTAAAGATTGTAAATAAAGGGGAAAAACAGGACTATATATTTAATAATGAATGATATAAAATGGCTGTTTGTCACATGTGGTAAAAAAAATTGTCAATCTGTAACTGTCTGTCTTCACAAACAATTACCTACAAAGTTATATTTATTTTTGATTCTCGCTCTGAAATGATTTAGCTACTGGGGGAGTTGCTTCTTGACCGACATAATTTCACCATAATGACTAAATACATCAGCAAGCCAGAGAATCTCAAGCTAATGATGAATCTGCTACGGGACAAGAGCCGCAACATCCAGTTTGAGGCGTTCCATGTTTTTAAGGTAAAAATGAATCTACAAGTTATGAGTGTGACTATGAAATTGAGGATAAAATATGGTGCTTAAAGGCAGAGGGAAATCAACCCCTTTCGGAAGTACTGATAAAAGGTGTGACAACTTAACCCATTCTGTAGTGTATTTTACTTAAAGCGAAAAATCTATGAAAACAAATAAAAGAAACTTGCATGACAGAAACAGAAACTGACCAATGTCTGATTATTTTTTCTGTATTTGCAAGCAATTATATTAGTCAAATTTTCTTTTGAGCATACGTTAAAGAAATAAGCATCAAGAAAGCCAAGAAAAACAGATGTCTAATGGACATGTCTTGTATCATATTAGTTCAAAAATAAACAGTGCACAGGATTTTCACACATTGATATTCACTTTCTTATCCTCTTCTGGCACTTCCAGGTTTTTGTGGCCAACCCCAACAAGACTCAGCCCATCCTGGACATCCTGTTGAAGAACCAGACCAAACTCATCGAGTTTCTCAGCAAGTTCCAGAATGACAGAACAGAGGACGAACAGTTCAATGATGAAAAGACTTACCTGGTCAAACAGATCAGGGACCTCAAGAGGCCTGCCCCTCAGGAAGCCTGAGGAAAGTGCAGATTTGGGGAGAGGAGCCACCAGGACCACATCTGGACAACATCCAGACAACATCTGCTTAATGGACCCATCAGCAGCTGTTGTTCTGGTTGCTGTACACAATTGAGAAAACTAATGAAAAACAAACATGCTCATATCAACTCATCAGGAAGTCGCCAGCTCCTCTGCTCCTCAGTGAACGTTTGATAATTTCTTTTTATTTTTCAGTCTTTCCTTCAAAAGAAATGAGAAAATAATAGATGCTGCTGCTTTCTTGCACATTGATACATGTAAGATATATTATAACGACACAACAGTCCATAAGGCGTAGTGACAAAAAGTGTCAGTACGTTTAAAGTAAGGCAGGCTTCCTGATAGGCACACAGACACATGCCAAGGAACAAAAATACACAAGTTTACACCCAGATATGTATTAAATTAAAACACATGCATACACACATACTGCAAGAATTTCAGCTTAAACCTTGTGATGGAAGTGGTACGAGCAAGTTGAACATTGGTGTGTTTGTTGCATGCCTTGAAATGTGACAGACTTATGGCTGTAACCGGCGCAGGCTCTGTAATGACCTGCCCAATCTGGCTCTCATTTTCAGTGCCACAGATATGAACACATGCGTGCATCACAGTAACCGCTGCAGTTTACATCTCTGCTTTCATCTGATAAAACAACCATGGTTCATTTTACCTGTTTGAGGACAGACTCTCAGTTGCCATCACACAGAACAATTTACCTCCGTTGTGCTTTGTTACTACATAGCACTTGAAGCACACAAGGAAAAGGGGAGGGATGCAAGGTATGAATTTGGTAAAACCTGAGAGTTGGGTCTTTATTGTGTTACGGGACAGGGTGAACGTGTACATAAGCCTTTTTGCTTTGTTGATTTTTGTTTAACCTTGACATATAAATACATATTACCTTAAGCAAAATGTTTTTTGGTGAATTGTAATTTGATTACTTTCTAAACCATAAAAAAACCCCTCAATCAAGACAAGCTACATTGTTTTTGCATTTCATTTTACTGCTGAAATGGTTGCTGGTGGGTTTTGTTTGTACGTATCTTAAAGGGCCAGCTCATATTTAGCTAACCTATAGGATATTAACAATTTGTACAGCAGAGGAATGTCATGGTATTAACTCTGGATCTGTTAACTCTCTTCATATTCTTCATCTACATTTTTCGTATCCCTCAGACTGCTAAAAAATGTGCAGCAGCATGAATAGTGCAAAAGGGCAGGGTGGGTACTGGGAGGTCATGAAGTGAAACGTTAAAGCCTGTATTTGTGCACTTTGTGAGGTGCCGAGGGATCATTGTGACTTAACTGGGTTTGAGGACAGTGCTGGGTTTCACTCCTTCTCAGTTTCATTAACTTTTTTCTTTTTTCTCCCTCCACTCACAATTAGACTGGTGGCCTGAGAATACTGCATAGCCCAACAGTCAGTTTGTTTCAGGGTTGAGCTCATCAGGCAACTCGGCACATCCTTCTTACTTTACCCTTTTTGTCCCTCGAGTTTAAGCCAATACAGAGGGTTTATAATTCCAGTACAATTGAGTGTAAAGCATTGTGGGTAGCAGAATATTTTTGACTGAGGGGGAAAAAAATTGATGAAACCACAGAATTTGCAGGGCATGATACAGTCCATGTAAGAAGGCACATCTATACATTGAAATGGGCAAATAAGAAACCATATCAGTGCAACAACCCTACTCAGATAGGCCACAGTTTCTCCATTGAACATGCATGATCCTCCACTGGCTGTGCATGATGCTGCACTGAAAATATTGTACTGGAATTGTTTCTTTTTTCCAAGTATTTAACAACATTGAACTGTCAAAATGAACTCTTGGCTATTGAGTGCTTTCAGAAGTGTCAAAGGCCTGGGCCCTACAATCGAAATAAAGTAAAAAAAAAAGTAATAAAATACATACCTGTCATTTTATTTCTGTGCACAGAAATCACACGTCATTAATCAGATATGTGTTGTTATTGGAGTGTTTACATCATCTGGATCATGATGGATTGGACATTTTTCCTCAAATGTGAGCAGTACCACAATGTAAAGTACAGGTAATGCACTCTTACATAAGTCATATTCATTTTTGCAAGTTAATGAGCTCAAAATCTAAAGGAATACACCTAGAAAGGCTGAAGGCACAATATGCAGCCAAATGGACTTCACAATTTAGCAACACAAAGTTTGTTACTCATAAACTACATTCTTTTTCAGAAATTTAAATTCAGCTACTATATTTTACTTATGGTAAATATCCAAATTTTATATTTACAAGCAAATTCAGTTGGAAGTTTTTGAAATTATGAGTTGAATCTAAGCGTTAGTGTTATAAGGCTGGTAAATCTAATCTACTGGCAGACTTCCCACTATGCGTTGTTTAAGAATGAAATCTCTTTAAATCGTTTGTAGTTTAATGAGAACATTTTGAAAACTAGCTGTCGGTATTATACGTTTAATTAGTTTGTTGGTTTAATCACATTTTGCTGTGAACCTGTTAGCAAGTAGTTTTTACACATCCAGCAATTACTAAACATTCATTTATAGTTATTTCCATCTTTCCTTCCATTTAACAGAAGCCGCACAATATTCACTCTTTCTGCTCTGATTTAGGTTTAATTATGAATAACTAGCGGTGGATGAAATGGAAATTATTATTGTTTTATTATAGCTGGTTGCAGTTATGTTGTTTTAAATGGCGTAAACCTAAAGCAGCGGACTGCTCCTTTAACTGTCCATGAATTCACACTTCCGGTAGATAAAGACAAATACAGGGAGAGAAGCATCCCAGTGGTGATAAGAGGGCGGCCCGTCGACGAGTTGAGGGCTTTGGTTCAGAAAGTGCTCAGCTCCATCCTGACCGAGAAGAGGGAAGCGCCTGCAGCACTCGGACACCGACACTGAGCCATGGTCAAGATCAGTTTCCAGTCTGTCGCGGGACAGAAAGTGGAAAAGGAAAATGATGGCGACAAGACCGAGATTCTCATTCCTCATCCGATGGTGAGTGACGCGTCGCACATTGCCGTTTCCCCTGTTAATAATGCTCGTCATTGTTGCCTCAAGATGATACTTATGTAACGTGACGCCCGCGGTGCGCCGGCTCTCCTGGCCGCCTGGTCTGCAGGCCAGCATGCACCTGCACAGCCATGAGCATCAGGGCATTTTCGCCATTTGGTTGGAAACAAAACATGTCAATGCTGTGTTTGTTTCCACTGCACCAGTGCGCTTACAGCAGGCTTGATGCAAAATATTTGAATTTCCGAATATATGCTCTTTGTTTTGGATTATATAGAGGATTACAACCAAAAACAATTCTACAATATAAATTTGGTTTTAGCTTTAGCATGGCCTCTTAATGACCCCCCCTACCACCACTACCACCAAATGAACAAGTTTTCAGCTTTATTAAAAAGGTAGAATGGAAGAAATGCACAAGCCTTTGCTGACAAAATGGCAGATGGGTTGCTGTGGATTGCAGTGCATGCAAGTTTTTTTTCACAGCTCTAAAAGAGCTAGAGCAGTGGAGCCCTCAACTTTGCTGCAGCAGCATCCCAGAATTGCCTGAACCCTTATCAAAGATACATTGCCAAGTCCTGAAGATGAACGTAATGGAAAATAGATAAGACATCAAGCATATGTAGAAAGTGGATATTTCAAAAAGACAGAGTCGGACTGGTTGTGTAACTTTGGAATCTATTCACCCAAATGTAGGAGACTGACAGGCCTCATGGTGTGTCACTCTCACAGCTGGTGTGAAAGAGCCTCGATCTCTCTCAGTGGGGCAGAAGAACACAAAGAACTGAGTCTTGCCGAACTGTGTGTTCACACATACACAGTTGTGGCCTTGTCCTCGCGAACCCTCTGTCTCCAAATGCTTCCACAAAGAACAGTACACTGAGCTGAAAGATGTAATCCTGCATACATAGCATAGACACTGCCCTAATATTGGCACACAAAACAAAAGCATTTCTTTCTTGATTTATGAAAGGACATGTTCACACAGGATTGTCATCATTCTTCATCATTTCCTTCATGTCCTTAGCTAAGAATAGCAGCCTTTTGTTGTTTTTTTGCTATGAAAATCCAGTGCTCTAAAAAACAAAAGATAATTTCACCTACCATAAGCGCTCAGCAGTGCAGCCACTTCTCTCTTAGTCATTATTGTGTTGTATATGGAAGCATGCAGTGAATGGCTACTATCATGTGTAGTGCCACTCTGCCAACACAGGTTGGGCGCGTGGCACTGGCAGATGGGCTGTGAGACTGGAGGCGTCTGGAAAGATTACTCATCATCTCAGCCAGGTTTTCATTACCAAGTGCTCCATCATCCCTTCCTTTGGCCGGGCTCGGTGCTACTAATTCCTGCTTGAAATGCGGCGTTGCCATTTATGTGAGCTCCTCTTTTAGCGGTTACTTAATGTGGGTCATTTTCAGCTGTTTGTCACGGCGGAGATGAGTAAATCTGAAAGTTGAATTGAAGCTGATTGCAAATGATTTTCTGTGCATGTTTTTCTTTTTCCCCCTCAGGATGAGGAGGAGCTGGTGCTGCCGCTGCGGCCCAAGAAGTCTCCCCTCAACGGCCTGTGCTGCCTGACATTTGGCCTGGTAGTCTTCATGGCTGGTCTGGTCTTTGCCTCCATCTATGTCTACCGCTACTACTTTATTCCTCATGTAAGATGTGGCTTTATACTTCACAGTACTGCATGTGGCCCAAAGCAATGTTTGCATCAAAAACAAATTTGTAAATCAAGAGTCTGTCCTTTATTATCTACTGAAACTACTGCTGTACATGAAGGCTGCTTGACATGGACTAGTTTCTGTGCGTTGCAGCTGCTGTGTTAATCTTAAGTTTGTGTGTGTGTGTGCGCGCGCAGATCCCAGAGGAGAACCTTTTTCACTGCAGGGTCCTGTATGAGGATTCTGCATATGCCCCTCTGCGCGGGCGTCAGGAGCTGGAGGAAAATGTTGGCATCTACTTGGCTGATAACTATGAGAAGATCACTGTGCCCGTGCCTCACTTTGGAGGCAGCGACCCTGCTGACATAATCCACGACTTCCACAGAGTGAGGACTATAACAAATACTTTTGACATAACCAATTTCAGTGCAGTAGACAACTTTGTAAACAGCACATTATAGTGCTATTTTAAATAACCCACTTCAAACTAAGCACAGCAAAAGGAAAGGAAAACAAAACCATTTTCAAAAGTCAAGAGCTTTTTCACACTTAGGCTCAGTTACCATATTCACCACAATGTTCACCTGCTAACATTTGCTAATTAGAACAATATGAGGACTGTCAAACATTTTAGGTGTTTTTTCATAACTCACAAAATATTGGACAAGTGGTGTTGCTAAAGGACGGAAAAGTCAGTGGAACAATAATGTCAGTAGGACTGATACTCTGGGAAACATGGATGTTTGTCTTAAAGGGATGTGTGCATGGGTAAATTAATCAGGTGATATTTGGTAAAAAGACAAAGCAGTGGTCTCTAGACTTTGTTTAATAAACTGCTTTAATTATTTTCCAGGGACTGACCGCCTACCACGACATTGCTCTAGACAAGTGCTATGTTATCGAGCTCAACACCACCATCGTAATGCCTCCACGCAACCTTTGGGAACTTCTTATCAATGTTAAGGTAACACAGCTGCAATGTTGATAACTTCATTCGTTTTTTTCATCAAGTTGATCTGAAGGAGTGATAAATTGAAAACTTGCTGTGCTGCTGATCGAGTGGTGGGTTAACCGCTGTCATACTAGGAAGTCACAGAGATACGGTCACACTGTGCTTCTTTCTGTTGTCTGCTCTTGAGCGTGTACATGATTTTTGATTTTCGAAGTGTTGGTAGAGGAGAAAAGGTTGTAATGGTACCACTACCTCTCTGTGTCTGGCAGAAGGGAACCTACCTGCCTCAGACTTATATCATCCATGAAGAGATGGTGGTGACGGGCAAAGTGCACAACATACATCAGCTGGGACCCTTCATTTATCGCTTGTGCAATGGGAAGGACACGTACCGCCTGAACCGCCGTGTCACCCACAGACGTAAGTTCGGGTTAGGAGAAGAATGCATTTGAACACATCATTAATCACATTAGGTAGCACAGTACAATCTCTATTTTTGCTTCAGGGTTAGAAAAATCTCGATTGTTTGATAAGATCTGAAACTCTGCACACATGCAACAAAGTCACACGGGTGATGTGTCTCTCTGTGTCTCACCCTGATTATCCCCCACAGGCATAAACAAGCGCGATGCGAAGGACTGCCACCACATCCGTCACTTCGAGAATACATTTGTGGTGGAGACGATTATCTGCGACGAAGCGTAAACACGATGGTAATCCGTGACATCCCACCCACCCAAAGGCACAACTCCTATCACTTCCCCAGCCACTGTAGCACCCTCCTGTGGATCTGGTCATGTGTCAATTGCACTTTACTTGTGATTTGCTTTTGATGTCTTTTTTTTTTTTCTTTGTTTTTGTTTTTTTACCTGAGTTGACCTGTATTTTTCTTCTATTTCCCGTAGGTAATATTTTCCCTAAAGTGTGATGCAATACTAAGCCATTGGTTCTGTCATAGGATTTTCCATGTAGCAAAGTCCTTAAGCCAATAATGAATTACAATTTCAAGACCTCTCCTCTTTCTCTTTAGGGATTTGTAAGATGGTTACTGTTGTTGGATGAGATCACTGTCTCCTGGTGTTGTCAAGGTGACTCTGTTTTTTCTTCTTCCACGCTAGGGGTTACACTTTGTCTCACAGTCATCATGTCACAAAGTGTGAAGCACAGGTTTCTTGAGCAAACATCATTTCAAAAATCAAAATGATTTTTTTTCATGTAATGTTAATATGTAGCTGCTAATGACTAGTTGCTTCCTTGCATCTTAATCTTCTTGCCAGTCTGTTGGTTCCCTCTATGCTTTTCATTTTCTTTTCAAGACGCATCATTACACTGGAAGTTAGAGTAGGTAGCACTGGGCATCATTGTTCTTTCTTTTTATATAATCCATACATCATAACTGAAACCGCTAAAGATGCATATATATTTTGGATGCTCCCATTTGCATTAGCTTTTTGTTCTATACATTGCTGCATTTCTGATCATTTCCCAAATATGTCTTTCCCCTTGCATGTGTTTATCTATAGGAGAAAAACAGCACTGCTAGAATGTTTTCTATAACAAGGATTAAAGCCTTAGTCCAGAGTCAGAGACTGGACTAAAGTCAATACTACTGAAAAGGAGCCTATTATATATGTTAGTAAACAAAACCAAGTTTGATCTGTATATTTTGTCTGCTAATTAAATCTGTCTGTGAATAAAGTAGTGGAAAGAAATTGTTTAGTTTATTGATTTATTTGATCTATGAAGTCTTAATTTATGTAAAGCATGCTTATTTTTCATCATTTCAAGTCAACATGTGTTGTGTTTTGTTGTTTCAAACTAAATTTGGCGGAAGAGTTTTTAGTATATGTAAGATTATGAGCCCCAAAGGCAGGTCCATGGACACTGACACCGTTTTCTTTTTGGTTACTGCTGAGTTTTCAAAAATATCGTATGATCTGAAAGAAGGACAAACTTTTTTTTATACAAATTCTAGTGACAATTTGTTCTGTGTATATTCTCCCCTCATTAAGTCATTCTCGCTGATAGTCACAGGTGGGAAGAAGCTGATGATGAACTTTAGAAATGACATGAAATCAGATCTTTGATCTAGACTTAGTTTTAAATGGGATGTTTGCCCTTGGAATAGGTTGTTGTTAACCATTAATATGAACTTCAAAGAGTTAAAGGAGAGATAAAGGAGAAAGCTGAAGACAGGCATGTCTGTGTCAGAGTCAACAAGACAACAGTAAACTCATTTTTATTGGAAATCCCCATGCTGAAAAATAATTTCTTTTTTAATTTGATATGAAAGCATCACACTTCCCCTCTGCAGTGAGTCAGAATGTCTTTAAATTTCCTCTTATGACGTCTGTGCGGTTGGATACGGTGTGTCAGATTAAAAAAAATGTCACACTGTGAGAAAGCATGATGCTGGAGTGGTTACAGCTAAAAGGCCACTGGTTCACATTCCTGGCCCTCTGACCTTTCTGTGTGGAGCTTGCATGTTCTTCCTTGTGTCTGTGTATGTCTCTCTGTGTTGTCCCTGAAATAGTCTGGAGACCTGTCCAGGGTGTAGCCCGCCTCTGACCCTTTGGCAGCCCCCTTGCGGCACTACACAATATAAGCAGTTACTGATTATGGATGAATGTCACAGTGGTCACACTAGTTGCCTCATTTCACACAATCTCCTATCAGAGATATGACGCTATGCTAGTTCTCAATGCCTACTGTAATTGCTTTAGCAGTAATAGCTTTTGGATCATTTCAAATCTGCAGATGAAATAATCTAGATCCTTAGAGTGTGTGGAGGCTTATGTTGATGCTCTCCCATCTGGTGGGGCTTAGGACTCAAGCTCTGCTGGTTCTGCAACTGAGATGCTCTCAAGTCCATTGGGACTGACGAGAGTCGGAATAAGTGAGAATTAAATTAAACAATATTAAAACACATCACAATGAAAATACACAATGACACAAGCTCAAATTTGAATCATTTCCTGTTTATTAGCTCCTTTTCTGCTTAAAACCCGTCTTGAGTGATTAACATACAAATCATTCAGTTTTCAAAGTGCATGATTGAAGGAGAAAGAAAAAAAGTATTGTTTGTAGAGTATATTTTGCTACAAAAACAACAAAAAATAAATAATTTGTGGTTGCTTCAAACACAACCAGACAATCCCACCAGCACCTCTTTCACATGTTTAAAGCAGTCAGGAAAGACCTATATTTATCTTACTTGAAGCAAAAAAGTCAAAAAGTGTATGGACAAAGTGGGAAAATATTCATATAGTTTAAATGTTGTTTCTGTTTTGCGTTAAGATAAATGTTGCTGCCTTGGATCAGTTATGAGAACTGTTTGAGTCTTGTTAATCCAAATCTCGTGAAATGTTAACTGTGAACTAGACACACATTCATTACGGCACCATTTACATACACAAGTCTTTTCTCCATTTCCTCTACATTTTACAAACATTTTACTGAAACAATTATTACTGTTGCTTCATAAAACCCAAAACACAGTTAGGCTTGGATCCAAACTACAAACCCTTATTCAAACATGCCATCTCATCAGTATGTCAAAATTATATTTGTCTATGTCTCTCTTGTATGATCAACATCCTCTTTTTTCTTCCAGAAGGCATCCAAAGAAAAACAATACAGCAGTGGATCCAGACAGCAATTCATACTTGCAAGACATATAAAAGGTGAAATTCTAGGTCTATCGACTATTGTAAGTAAAGCAACTGTCATAGGCAAGAAGCAGATGATGAACATAAGTAAATTAATGGCAAAAAGTAGCATGACATTCACCTTGTTTTTTAACCTTGCAGAGTCAGTCATTCTGTGTAGAGTCCAAGACACCAGAGCTGTGCACACAATGTTGACTGTCAGTGTGGTGAACATTAACACAAGCTGAAAGTAAGAAAATCCTCTTGAACCACTACCAGGAGTTTTAAATTCAAAACAAGTTTTTTCATTGTGCTCTGAAAACAACAAAGTCTCTGGGATGTTTATCAACATCAAAAAGAGCCATATGGCTGCAGCAGCTTTCCAGGCTTTCGACAACGTGCGAAGATGGCGTGACCTCAGAGGATAAACCACAGCCACCAAGCGGTCCATGCTGATGAAGGTGATGAAGATGCAGCTGGACCGGATGTTGTCACGAAAGAGCATTGTGACAAAGGTGCATGCCATTTGGCTCAGTGGCCAGGTGCCTGTGGCATAAAAATAGACCCTCATGGGCAAGGAGATGATGAGCAGCAGGTCTGAGATGATCAGGTTAATCATGAAGACCACAGTGGAGGATTTGAGGCTGTGGCGATGAAGCAGAACCACCAGTGACACAGCATTGAGAGGCAGACCCAGTGCTATAATGCAGCCGTAGATTACAGCATAACCCGGCTGTGGTTCCATAGCACTGGTCGTGTTCATGATGGCGTGAAGAGACAAGTTTTTGCGTCGACTGTTTGCTTCAAGCACAAGATGCATTTGTTCCACTCACCGCTTAAGTGTGAGGAGTGAGGTTGGCTTTTTAAAGTGTAAAGCGGTTGTAACAGGAAACACCCCCCCGTTGTTGAAGCAGCTGCTGTTTCTTATTCTGAGGAAGAGCTAGATCAGGATGTGGGTTAAGGGGTCTCAGTTCATTTAGAGGACATTTTATGATGACATTTAATGTGCAGATTGTCAAGATTGTGGGGGTTTTTTATGTTGCGTTAAATGTTTTTTACCCAAATTGTTTCATTCCATTTTAAAGCAACATTTTGGAACATATGCTTATAGAGAGCAACATTTTGGGTTTCTGAAAACCGCTGTCCCCAGTCTTTCCTTCCAGTCCCACCCACCAATTATTAAAACCACCCAGTTTCACCTGCGTCTTGCCAGCTTGTCAAGTGATTTATGTTTGCTATGGACTTGTATCCTGTCTCTTGTTTTGACGTGCCTGCCCTTTTGGATGCTTGTCTGGACCGCACTGTAAGCCTTTTGCCCTGTATATTTCTATGACACCACTCATGCACCAAACCTGACGCTCTCCAATTTATTTTTGACACTCTAAATGTAGGAATATGCCATGCAGTCACCAAATGGTCAAAACTGTTTCCAGTTCTGTTGTCTGTTCTCTCATTATTTAAACCTTCTGCTGTGTTCAGCTCACAAGGACGATTTCCACTAGTCTCTGTATTGCTGAAATGAAAACATTAAAGTTTTCAGTCCAAATTTGGGGGAAATCCTTTTTATTGATTGATTGATTGATTGATTTTTTTATTATTATTGTTATTTTTTTAAGCTATCACAAAAGCTCATGGAATCCCATTAGACCATCCTCACATAAAGAGCCTCTCCATTGTGTGTTACTGAAAAGTGCTCCTCATTGCTCGCACACTGAACCAAGAGGGAAAATCAAAAACTGCTTTTGTAACTCAACCACTCAAAAAAGCCATTACAAGGCAGAGAGATCTCATTACATCCCCACGCCGATGCTCTATTTTGCTGAGCAAATGCAGATCTGCAGTTGGGATTTGCTGCTGAATGCAGATCGTAATAATGCACAGGTCATATCACAGCCTCTGCAGGTGCTAGCAGGGACTATATAAAGAGCTGATGAGTGCTGTAGATCCCTCTGACTCTTGCAGATTGGGTTTGCATTGAAGTTTCCTGGTTTGTTGGTAAAGATGTTTTTGGCATCGGGCCACAGCCTCATCTTTCTTCTTCTTTTGAGCTGTGTAGATGCCGGTGAGTTGACAAATATTCCAGCGAATGTGTAGGTTTATCTTTGGCTTAGTACTGATGACTGGGGAAGTTGTTTTCTCAGATTTAGAAGACCAATTAATCTTAACCGAATGTGTTAATGGTTCTCAAAAGAAGAAATGCTTCAATCACAGAAACGTGGGTGTCAACTCATCTGTTTAGTCTAACTATTATCTTCTTTTAGCACATTGGTTCAAGGTGGAGTCCAGTACAAAAGTAGCGCTACTGTACGTAGGATGGAGTGTGGTTTTCCTCAAAACAGCCAGATACATTATAGCTTAATGATTTTTAGGGAATACAATTCACTTAGCTTCACACTATTTTGTGCATAATTATCATTCTCTGCTTTTTTTCCCTGCTATTTTGTTTTTGCTTTTAAATGCCAGGACGTGTTCTGAGAAAGATCAAGGAGCGTGTACGGGATCTCCAGCTGCAGAAAGTCCAGCAGCATCTCCTGACGCAGACGGTGAGAGGTCACCAGCCTCTCCAACATGTGAAAGAGGGAAAGATTCACCAGCCACTGAACCACTTTAACCGGAAGGACGTTGGCACCTTCCCTCAGGTAGCAAAAGATCAGACTGTGCCTTACCAGCAGTGATCTTGGTCTCAGGTATTGACCTACCCAGTGTGAATGCTTGGAGCTGGTGATTGAAGCTTTAGACAGAAAAACAGCATTTATATTCTTGACTTTAAAAGCATACAATGACATCGAGAACAATTGCGTTTGAAGTTTTAGTGAGGTCATCACAGCTTTTGGATTTTTAAGCATCAAAACTTACCACATTGTTTTGTATTAAGTCCTTCAATGTATTTTCAGAGCAGCAAATAGGTTTGCTTTAAGCAAACAGAAGAGGACGTTTACTATCTCACTGAAATGTGCTTTAAGTTGCTAAACTGGGCTGAGTGAGCTCATACAGAAAAACAAACCTTTTTTCAGCTCCCCAGCTCTGACAACATGAATTGAGATGTTACGTTTCATTTAGCTCTGGATGCCATCTGATGCTTTTAAAGTGAAAGTTTGTCCATTGTGCCATGAAGTGAAGAATTACTGATACCAAAGCCATGAATATACTGCTGCTGGGTTAGAAAACCTGAATAACCGTTTTTTCTTTTTGTGTTTTTCTCCCTGCTTTCCCTTCTTCCAGAGGTTCTTTGTGAATGATGAATATTGGCAACACCCTGATGGTCCAGTCTTCCTCTTCATTGGAGGAGAAGGCCCCATTTTTAAGTTTGATGTTCTGGCAGGTAAAGTAGGATGCAGCACATGTCCTCTCCTGTCTGATACACACTTTAAAACTGCAGATTGGTCAAATGGATAAAATACAGAAAACTAAAAACAATATTTTCTGTAGTTAGGTGACACTTTTATTTCAAAACTTTATTTCCTTCCTTAAGCTGAGTTTTGTCAGTACACATTAGCCCATTTCTTCCCATCTTGATCATTTGTTTCTCATGATACATGTTCTTTAAATGTAAAATAACACTTTACATTGCAGCCTGAAAATTACAGTGTAAATATTTAGTACACAGTAGTACCTATACAATACTTGTTGGATAACTATAGTGACAAATACTGTCAGTGAGTACAAAAAAGACAAGAGATTTGACAATGAGATACTTAGAAATTAATTACACTAGTATATGTATAAATTAGTTAGTACCTATTCAGGACAGCACAGTGATGGAGTGGTTAGCTTCTCGCCCTATGACAGCTGCGATAGGTTCCAGCCCTCCCTGCAACCCTGAACACGATAAGTAGTTACAGATAATGAATGAATGGATTAGTACCTAGTCAGCAACTTTAGATACAGTCTTATTATTTAGCAAACCATGAAAAGCTGGTAAAATGTATAACAGTTCTGAATAAGTTCAAGCTTTTAATATTGATTAAAAAAACAGACATTTGAAGATAGCACCTTGAACTATGGGAAACCAGAGTGTATTATTTTTTTTTATTGAGTACAAACGGACTAAAGAAAAAAATGATAAAGTATTCAATTGTCAAAATAGTTGTTAGTTAGTAAGTTCCATCCATACATCATTCAAACTGCTGTAAATCGTGGGGGGCTGAAGCCTGTCCCAGTTGGACAGGTCACCAGTCGGTATCCCAATGAAGTTTATATTCTTTTCACAATATAGCTATCGTCAAAGGACTTTTAGACTAAGCCTGGAATTAAACATTCATTGTTCATTTATTATGGCTCTAGTTAACCAATAGGTATATTTCTAACATTGTAGCCTGTCTGTATATTTATATATACTATACTTTCAGATTCTAATACAGTACTGATCATGTGCTTACAGTACCACATTTTAATTTGCTGGGAGTTCTGGACACAGTTTATGGTATAATAATTTCTCTGTGTCAGTTAAAGATTTATAAATATACAAAGAAATGATATAGCACATGGAATTAATGTTAATTTACTGTACATGCTGTACCCATCAGGGCTTGATGGTGTTGGTTTACCTTCTTCATAGATTTAGACGTGTTACACACTAAAGGTTACTACTTTGACAATATTTTCTCAGGGCATCATGTTGATATGGCTGAAGAGCACCGAGCTTTGCTACTGGCTCTGGAGCATCGTTTCTATGGCGACAGTATCAACCCTGATGGCCTTGAGACAGAGAACCTGGCCGACCTGAGCAGCCAGCAGGCGTTCGTGTTTGCTCCCTAATACATTTAGTTGGTTTTGTGCAGAAATGGAAAATTCCTATCTTGCATTTTGCTTGACTCCTTGCTTCCTCTTCCCCATATTTACTGAGTTTAAGTTTGCTCTGGTTATCCTTCTCCTTTTCGTGCTCTATATTCTGGTTTGCCACAAGAAATTTTGTTCTGATTGTGTGATGGGTCAAAAACATACAGGACTTACAAAGATCAAACACATTGCCCAGTATACTGTAACTACATCATTGAATCCTCCCAGCCAATCACAATAGTATCTTTACTGGGACAGTCCTGGCAAAATTCCCAATAATTAACATACAGATACAAATAAATACTCTATTCAAGTGAGTCTGTTCAATGAAACCCAAGGTTATGCATTTATTTTTTGTTATTTGTTAAAGCATGTGTGAGAAAGCTGGTTATTTTGGGCCTCTGCTTATCTTGTATATCTTTGTGTGTATTTCAGTAGATGTGCATTTGTGTCCAATGAAATTAGAAAAAAATGCTGAACTTTTACATTTCTTTCTTTTTGGTTCAGGCTTGCTGACTTGGCTGTTTTCCATCAATTCATAACCCAAACCTTCAACCTGACCCAAAGGAACACTTGGATCAGCTTTGGAGGCTCTTACTCTGGATCTTTGTCTGCCTGGTTCAGAGGAAAAGTACAGGACTGGACCCTAATATGAACTAATAAGAAAGTATTTCAAAATGAAAAAGGCATAAGGCTCTGTGGTTAAAACAAGGAACCTTGCAAATGTTGAGGTCTCCTTCCGCCTTAAGAATGTGCTTTTTTCCCACACAAAGGAGATAAGAAAGGACAACTTGAAGCTCCTATCATTTAGTGAATTTACAACCACTTATCATACTTTGATTTATGGCCATTGCAGTGGTGTCATGTTTTAAACACTTTCCAGTAAAGCAAATAGTTGATTCAGTGTCACATTCAAGTCCTAGATCATTAATAATCTACCCTGTTGGTTCATATGTGAAGGATAAGGCTTCTTTTGTTCTGTATCGTCAACAAATCTCATACAAAGACCCAAACCAACTAATCTGTCTCTCAGTAGTTTATAAAATCCCTATCTGTGGCATTCAGCCTCAGTGGGTCCATGTATTCCTGTTGAAGTGGATTCATCAAATCAAACCAGGTTTTAACTAGGATTGGTTGAAAACAGGAAAATAGAATATCTCCAGATGCCTTTGTTCGTTTTCATTTGTGGCTCATTTGAAATACAATTATTACATTAGGATGTGTTAAATAGAAATTCACCAACTTGCAACTCTGTTCTTATCCTACTGCAGTATCCACATCTGGTGTACGGAGCTGTGGCCTCCTCTGCTCCTGTAAAAGCAAAACTGGACTTCTCTGCCTACAACAACGTAAAGTGGAACAATAAATGGAGTGCAGCTCAGTTTTGCACCTAAAACTGTGACTAAAACAGTTTGGTGCAAAGTTTGCATCCTCATATTTTGAAATGTCAAAAAGAGCAAAACAAATATTTGTTATTAATAAAAGTTACTTTTCAATTAATGTATAAATAGAAGTGGCATGCAAGAGGATGCAAACTTAACCCTGAACCTAACATGTTATTAATCCAAATTCAGAAAGTACAAATAGTCAAGGAGTGTATGAGAAAACATTTCCATCCACTTTAATCAATGAAACATCCCCACATTTTCAGAAATTTTACCTAATTGACCTTAAAGATGCCAAATGTGCATTTTACATGTGCACAATTGTCAGGACAAATTCTTGTACTGACCTTTCCTCTGTTTCAGATTGTTGGCCTGAGTCTCACAAATGAAGCAGTTGGTGGCTCGGAAAAGGTGTGAAGCCAGTACCCTGTCAGTAAATCACATTACAGACTTTATAGTCCTGTCTGCCATTTGTGTTAAATTCACCCTCTTCCTTCAGTGTTTGGCTGCTGTGCGAGAAGCGTTTTCTACTGTGGAGGTAGCCCTGATTGGCGGCAACGTCAGTCAGTTGGCTTTGGACTTTGGCTGCTGTCAGGTTCCCAAAGATTCTGATGATCAGGTGTCTGCTATGGATTTTATGTCAGTGTCTATACTGGTTTGTTCAATATGAATATAGGCTAAGTGTTCTTTTCAGACGACGCAAACCTGTAATATAACCATTGGCTCATTGGTATGTATGTGGTTGTTTCAACAGATTTTAAAGATGTTATTCAGCAACATTTGTTACCTCTCTCTTCACTGCTAACTGATTTTCACTCACTCGATGTGTACGGGTGTTGCTAACTCAATTATAGTTTCAAATGATTATATTTATTGAAAGAGATTTCTCACAGTGTTTCTCACAGATTTCTCTGGTTGAGAATTGTGGTCCTAAATATTTTCTTACCCATCATTTTGGTTGTTTGTTTCATTTCTGTTACTGACCTCGTGGTTCTGACTAACCCTCCACTTCAGATTGAGCTGATGGAAAGCTTGGCTGACATTTTCATGGGAGCAGTGCAGTACAATGAAGAAGGGGTGTTCATGTCTATTAAGGAGCTCTGTGGTGTTATGACCAATAACGGCTCCACATATGATGGAGAGGTGGGGGCTTACAACCGGCTTGTTGAACTGGCACAGGTAAGAAAAAGCGCACTCAGATTGAAAGGATGAGCCTTTGCTTATAGTTTTCCGTTTCATCCACCAGATGTCATCGGGGAGCCATTTTCCTACTCATAACCCCCACCAGACGTTTAGGATTTCATTTTACTGGCAGCATTGTGCAAAGAGTGATTTTACGGCAGGGATTTTCTGTGATTTTGTGTTTGTTTTCTATGGGATTGTGTTATTTATGCAGATTTACCATTCCACAAGTGAGGAACCATGTGTAGATATCTCCCATGAGAAAACATTGAAGGACCTGATGGATACATCTCTCCATTCAGGCAGGAAAACAGCAAGACAGTGGACCTACCAGACCTGCACTGAGTTTGGCTTTTGTACAACACACACGCATGTACAGCAACACACAAATAGTCAACAGTCATTCTTCCTCTCACTTAAACCAATTTATCTTTGTGCGTGTTTGTGTAGATCAGACCTGCGAGGATACCACTTGCCCATTCTCTGGGATGCTGACCCTGCAGGTCGATACTAAGCTCTGCCCAATGCTGTTTGGCATTTCCCAGCATTCTCTGGCTGCTCGCATTGCCTTCACAAATACTTACTATGGAGGGGACAATCCTCACACACACAGGATCCTTTATGTCAATGGTGAGACTGGGTTTGCTAGAAAACAAAGAAAGAAAAATAAGGAGACACTGACCAGAGGCAGATGTAGATTTATTTGGTCAGTTCTCTTTGTATTAAAAGTTCTACAGCAGCTGGCGGAGGGTGGCACCTAGGTTGGCCCTGCCTCTGACAGTGAGGTGATGAAATGGTGTAAAGTGTTTCAGAATTTACTAGAAAATCTATATCGTCGCTGGCACAGGTGGAATTGACCCGTGGAAGGAGCTGTCAGTGGTCCAGGACTGGACAGAAGAAGGACAAGAAGCCCAGATCATTTTCATTGAAGACACTGCTCACTGTGCTGATATGATGAGTAGAAGATCCACAGACCGTTGGTCACTCAAGGAGGCCAGAGAGGTATGTACGCCTCATTGCATATAAAATGTGTAGATCATAAGGTTGAGGTATTTGACCAAAGATTCCTAAAACAACTTGCCGAGAACTTTCAGCAAATTTCAGCAACATCCCATGATAATGAATAAAATATGTGCAATATTGTATGAAAAAACACACAAATGGGATCATGCATCTGTGCCGCAGAGGGATCAGCACAGAGGGCTCCAACAAAAAACTAATGAATAAAAATAATTAGTGTGCTTAACAGGTCATTGCTGCAATACAATAATCCAATAAAGTACCGTTTTGACCAACCAACTACATGCAAACCCATTGCTGGTTACTTAGCTTTAACACCCTATTTCTGCTTTTAATCTTGTGAGTGTTGCCATGAAGGGATGTCCTCAGAGACAAAATGGAGAGAAGAAACAACAACGAAGAGACAAAAACTAATCATCTTGTGAAGTGCTGTGCAAATAAATAAATTAATAAATTACCTATGTTAATATGTAAATAAATGAGTACTGTATCAAAATACACTTGAAAATTATGAATATATTGTTAATTGTGAATGAATCCCACAATGTATTCATTAATGGTAATATACTTTATTATTATATTTATTACTATATTATTAAGTTTTATAAAACGTGTACATTTTCTATACTACATCATTTAAGGTGTCAAATATAAACAACTTCTAACAGCAGCAGAACATACTGTATTAGGAATCGACTACTGCAATATTGGGTAGAATTAAACCTTTTATGCCCGTTGATCTTTAACACATTGTTTCCAATCTTTACTTCTCCCAGGAAATTGAGAACCATGTGACCACTTGGCTGAAGACGGCTGCTCAGGAGATGAAGGAGAAAAGACGGGTCTGATCAAATCAGTTCTCTGAAACTGGTGTGCTATGTGTGGTCTGTTTCATCCTCTCTCCATGTTTCCCTGTCCGGTTCTCCACCTCCTCATAGTCGATTTCTAACCATCTCACAGCTCTGTACTTGTTCTGTGTGTTTGTGTGTTTAATTTTTGTTTCTTAAAAATTAAAAATTGTTTTAGGTAAGTACTACATAAAATATCAATATTTCTGAAATACCAATTAGTTTACGCTGAATTTATTACCTTTATTTTATTTGATGCATACATTGACTCAGGTGTGTTAAGATGTTTAATGCTTATACAATTTGATGTCTGTTTTCTACTCATTAGCATTTTTTTGTAGCAAGTAAATATCTTATGGTTTGCTTTTTTAGCAATATTCATGAATGGTTGTAACCTTGTGGTGTCACTAGGGTGCGATATTACTACGTGTGTGTGAAAATGAATACTTCATTTACTGTTAAACACAGAATCTGATTTTATAGTTACACAAATAGATCATCTGTTAATAAAAGCCAGAAAATGTCTTTGTTGGTAATGTTAAAGACATGTTACACAAAATTTATTTCTATCAATATGAGGATATGTTGATGAGTTAATAAGGAAACTGAATGTGCTAAGTCAGTTATACTGGCAAGTTACATCAGTGTGAGACAGTTGGTTTGTTGTGTAACAGCGACAGAAATCTTGAAAATATGGAAAGTGTTTGTGAGAGAAAGGTGAGGAAGCACCAGTTGTTGCAGGAACATCTGTTTCCACAGGGTATAGTCGGTGTGTGCGTGCGTGTGTGTGTGTTTGAATGAGAGAGAGACCCTCTCAGTAGGGGGGTCAGGAGTGGTAGGTCATGACCCCACTGACCCTGTGGGAGTAAGAGATCATCAATCAGCTAGAGGCTGGACAGAGCAGCAGGAGGGGATATGCACCAACAACAGACACATACATACCTAGATACTGTAACCCATACACTGCAAATATACTAGGAAAACAAACAAACTTAGTTCAACATACCTTAATGTATGGTTCAGCTGACACACACTATTCCACACATAAAGGTCTCTCAGTCTGTGTGCGTTTTGTGTGATAACGCATACTTTCTCATTCACGGAAAACACACAGATGTTATCAGATGGCGCAGATGGAAACAAAGGAAGTAAACAAAAAAGCACTTTTTTCCCACTGCTCTGCTTCCATTTCATCTAGTTTCTAACAACCCCTTGTTTCTTTGCTATTGTAAACAAGCCTCCTTACAAATAGACACAAACACTTCCACACACACTCCAAGAGCCACTATCACAGTTATCAGTAAGCACTTGCAGCACGACAGGGCATGCTTTTTCTCTTTCCTCCATTTCTCCTCCTCCTCCTCCTGCAGCCTGTCCTGTTGATCAATGAGGAAGTTCTTGGACCTCAACTATTAATCAGAGCCTATCGGCTATCTGTCTGCTGAGCAACCAATCACAGCCCTCCGACAGCTGGGCCATGAAAAATGTGGCCTGGTGGATGAAGGGGGAGGTTGGGGGAGGGTGGTGGTGTGGTAGCTGGGTCGTGCAGGAGAGGAGGGAGGTGAAGGAGCACTCTGTCTGATTTAAGTCGGGTCACGGCTGCACAACTGCACTATATGCACGAACAGTTGATTCTTAATATGAAGATGGCCAAGTCCACACTTACACACACACAAATCAGTGCACAGGTGTGTATCATGATTGATTAAATTCAACTGACGTTTCTTCTGATTCATATTTACATGAAACTGAGGCATTTTGTCCCCATGTAGCACCCACTATGCGCCCACTCCTTTCGCTCGTTGGCACAAACAAAAACTACATTGAATGTTGTCGTTACGTGTCTCTGCATCAGAAAGCTTCTAGGATGGTAACGCTCTTGATCTGCGGTCCAATAATGAGGCCTGTCCTCACGCCTCAGAGCTTCATCAATGCACTACCATCCCTCTTCTGCATAATCACCATGCTCACACTCATCTATTCACATCTTATTGCCATGATTAGATTACATCTAATGCTATTACACTGCTCCCATCTCTCTGCCTCTTTCCTCCTCGCTCCACCTCCTTCTCTCATCATGGATTTCTTGCAGATCTTATTAGTGTGTGATGCGGACCAGGTCTCCCACTTTGGATTTATGAACTCTCAGACTTCTCTCCTTTAATCTCTCCCCCTCTCTCCTCCTCCACTCCCTTCCTGCATCTGTCCATCTATCATTCCCAGGGTTGGCTTGGGCGGAAGAGTATTAATCCCTCCATCCCATCTCTCACTCCTCCGGACAGATGAGGAGGTGGAGGAGGGAGATGGAGATGGGAGGAGAAGACTGGGGTAGAGGGCAGGAGACATCAAATTACTTTTCATAATATTTCTGTGGGGAGAAATGCAGAGGCTCTGCAGGTAATGCATGCAGATTTACTAAATGATAGGTCACTGTTTTGATACCTTTAACAGGTATGATGATGAGCTGACAATGTGGTTGTGTGTGTTAAGGCAATATGATGAATAACTCTGTGTGGTAAAATGTGTGTATGCTAATCAGTTCCTGCATGTGAATGTGCTGCATAATGGTGTCTATGCAAAAATGTGTTTACGTGCAAAGGCTTTATTTCTGCAAAAGGGCAACAGTAACTTTGTTTTTACCTGTTGAGGCCTTAAAAAAAATACACACACACAGAGATAGAATGGAGTGTGTTTAACAGAATCTAATAAGCTCTGGGAAATCAATTGGAGTGATCAGGACATTTAATGACTCCGGTTCTCACAGGCCTATTTCTGTAAAAAAAAAAGTGATAAAAGAAAAGAAATAAACCTTTGACCAGCAGTCGCGGTAAAGCCGACGCACTCCACACCAACCCCCCCCCAAAGCCTGTGCAGTGACAGGTAGATTAAGGGGCGTGATAGATGCCCCTCTCTGTATCTCCCTCTCTCCATCTCCCCCCTTCCCCTCTATCCATCATGGCGGCTGGTGTAATTGCGGCTGCGTGGGGCTGGCAGAGGGAGCCTCCATCCATCTCCTTAACAACAAACAGTCATGAGGACGGATGGCACTGCACTCCCCAGTTAATCTCCATCTAAAAGGGGAAGGAGGGGGGGGAGGGGGGGCGGAGGGATAGAAAAGGAGAAGAACAAAATAACAGAAGGGGAAAAGGATTGTTGGCTTACTATAAACAAAAGGAGACGGAGAGGGGAAGGCACGGATGGAAAGATGGTGGTGAGCTGAAGTGAGAGGTCATTCCCAAACTGGTAGTAGCAGCAGGGGCATAAAGGAAGAGGAATGAACCAGGTGAGGGATGAATGAGAGAAACTGGAGGGAAAGTTTGCAAACAGGCTGCAAGAGCAGGTCGATAAGGGTGGATTTGCTCTGTGAGAGTGCCAGAGGAAAACATTGGAGATAGAGGAAGGGAGGGGGAGAAAATTTATGTCTATGCAGCCAGACAACTCAGAAACTAGAGAGGCACAGGCTCATAAAAATGCACTCTGCACCCCATGTTTACCCCTGTTTCTTTCCCTCAACCTCTTTCTCTTTATACTTCCCTCCATCGCTGTGCTCCTTTTTTCTCATGCAGGCAACCTAGAGTCTCTGATGTTTTGGGTGGCTGTGTGCAGTTACTAGAGGTCAAGGCAGCCATATTTTCTTAATGGCAGAGTCACTGGAGTCAACAAGGCTTGGTGGCCTTCTAGCCTAATCTCCATCTTTCTCTGGTAAAGTAAAGCAAACTCAACTTGGGTAACTTGGGTCAGCAGTGGTTCCCCTAGGTGGTTGTTTTCCACCTCACAGATGATGGATTAACATTTCAACGATGTCAACAGCTGGCAATGTTGAAAAAACTAGAGTGGGTAAGAGCAATTTGTAGAAAACTAAAGGCTGTCATCTTCTCTGCACAATTTAGTCAAAACATTACGACTACAGTGGCCAGTACAAGAGGATGCAAAGACGAATGCAGCCTTTCAGGGAAACATTCATAGAGGCACAAACACAGTTTCCCTCTCCGGTTGTTGTTTTCTGTTTTCTAGCCCGTGGCATTGCCTGCAGTGAGGCCTGACTTAGAAGAGGGCCACCCTGACACTGACTGACTAGCACGCAAGCAAAGTAAGCAGGCACACAAACTCTTGGACACACACATGTGTACACTCCTGTGCCGCCTGTCATGTACACTCTTGCATGGATGGTAGTCTGAGGCCTTGGTGGGTGTAAAGGAGGGAGCGCTTGAGCCTTGACAGGGAGTGACAAATAACTGCAGCAGTTTTGACATACAGAATGCTCCCAAAGTGAACCTGCCTGACTGATATTCAGCCACGTGGTGCTGGAGAGGTGACTATTTCTCAAAGAAGAGCTTTACAACAGGAGTTACACCTCACACAAAAAGACATTTCTATATGTTTTTTAATTAGATCATGCACAAGTGTGTAGACGTGTTCAGCCTGTATGTACACAAGCTGCTGCTGAGAAATAGGAAATGCTCAAACTTATGATGTTAGATAATTATAATTGTAAACATTAGCATCATCTTAACCTAATGTTAGGACAAATGAAGAGCTAAAAAAGTTATTTTTTTGCTTGAAATAACTCATTTGATCAGATTTACTTTCTTATTGTGTGTGATCCCACTGCTGCATGTGTAACAATAATATTACATGACAATTTAGAAAAGAACCACTGTATTTTTTACTCCTTTGTGCTGCCCGTTTTTAAATTCAGCTATTTAGAAAACTTAACTGTTCCCTTTGACTCAAACTAATTATTTAATAAATGTGACAAAACCATGTATAAACTCCCAAATATAGATGTAGATTTTTCTGTATAACCAACATTTAAAAACTGGTATCAATTTCAAGCAATTTTCATTGCAAAAAAAGGAGGAAGGTGTTTCAATGGTAGTTATGTTTAGGAGCTGTTAAAGAGGCCCACAAAAAACACATTGGAGATAAAAAAAATGACACTAAAAAAGATTTAAATAATTTAAGATTGTAGCCTATAGAAAACAGCACTCAGCTCCATTGATGTTTCACTCTTTATTTTACTACTCTTTAAATTTTGTTTCAACTTTTCTTAAAATACTTTTTTAAAAACAAATGTTATCCCTTTTTTTAAAAATAAAGACATGTTATTTTCGGAACGCAGTGTGTATTATTTGAGGATCGTCACATACATTTGTTCCCTTCCTGCATACACTTAACAACATTAGTTGGCAATGCAGTATTGTTGCCCCACAGACACACACAGTAATGTGATAAAATAAATGACACATCCTTTAAGTGTTTGTGGTGTAAATGCGAGTAATCTACATGTTTAGATAAAGGTCTGTTAAATGTTAGAGATCCTGGGGATTTATGGTTCCATTGGCACAACTCGCTGAAGTGCCCTGGAAAAAAACAATAAAACCAGCTAAAGAATTCATTTAATAACATCTAAGTAGCCCATAACTTGTTTGTGAACAGGTTTTCCACTAAGATATTAGAAAATCTAAAGCCCTGTAAACATGAATTCGTCAGATGCAGATGCGCACTTCGACCCTAATCCTTTTCATTCAACCTGTTAACAAAGTGAAAACAAGCCTTAGATCGCCTTTTCCAGCCCATTGACACAGCTTCGTAGCTCAGTGTCGGAGGGGGGTTGAGCGCTGTGATCCCCCCTGTAGGAAACCAGCACCCTGCAGAGTTGAAAGACCCCAGGCTGCATGGACAGTCTATGGCCCTCATATGCGGCCCCACGGTCAAACTCCTTGCTGCTCAGGGAGACGCCTGCCCCGGCCTGCTGTTGCCCGCCAAACCGCCGCTGATTGAAATGCAGCTGCCCGTTGGCCCCTCACAGCAGGACCGGGGAAAGAGGAGCGTTTTGAATAATTATTTAAATTATAGTTACTTAGGTGTCATTTACAACACAAGACTGGGAGGTTAGCTGTGCCACCATCATGTGAATGTTTTTTCTTTTTCTTTCTGTCGGGTTCAAATTAAACTTTCTCGCGATAATGGTTTTGTTTTCTCACTTCGCGCAATCAACAAAAAGAAAGGCCAAAGGGTGACATTTGGGCTGTGTCAAAAGGCTGACGGACAATACATGTTGCCCAAAACAATAAAACACTTTGAAAGCCATTAGGTCAGTAAATGTATTGTCACGAAGCACGCTCCAATCTTATTTATGATTCAAATTTAGAAGTCATTTAATTTAAACTCTTTTAAACTGAATTGATTATTCTTACAATTAACTTTGCTGCATGCAAACCAGCAGTTTTAATGGATTTTAAGTTTGGCATTTTTATTAAGATTTAAAAGTGGATATTTCCAATGCGCATTTGAAGTAAGCTCATGCGTTGCACGAGGCAAACACTTGACTGGAAGAAGTTTGATACCTCACATATTTTTATTATTTTGACCGATGGTCCCGAGTTCAACAGATTCGTGTCAAATCCACTTACTAGAGTGACAGAGTTATCACGGTTCTTTTCCCGGGATGATAGCGCAGCTGCGGCGAAGATGAGGAGGAAGGAGGGGAGGATGGACGGATGATGGAGGAGTGATATCAGCGTGGAGATAAAACAATCGAGGGGGTCTTCTTCTTCTCTGGCGTTTGTGTGTGTGATAAGGAGAAGGAGGAGTAAAAGGAGGAAGAGGAGGAGGAGGGAGGGGGGCCAAGAGACCCCGTCGCGCTCTGACCCTCCGAAACCTCCCAGCACAACACCACCATCACCACTCCTCCTCCTCCTCCTCCTCCCCCTTCTTCTTCTTCGCTCCTCTTGAGGCTGAAAACACCATCGCTCATACCCAGCCGTGACATTTTCCAGCCTGTCGCCCTATGCTGCGCGGACAGCGAGCCCAAGCAGCCAAAAAGGAGAGGACGCTTTTCTGTCTTCCACAGCACCGAGAAACCCGACGCTCCGCGAGCCGGAGCGAGAGGCGCACCAGGCGGAGGCGAGGCGCTGCAGGAAACCGCTGCTCCCTTTCTCCAGGGTTGGTGGACTACACCGGACACGGCCCCAACAGGACTGGATACGGCGAATATTTACGTCTCGGTGGGACAATTTACACCATTTACTGGAGCCTGGTAGTACTTAACATCAGCATCCAATAGCTTTTACAATAGCGTTTAATAGGCTGCGATCTTTATTAGCGCGTTGATGACCTCTTAGCGTATTATAAACCATTAAGCTTACATAGGTAATAGGGTATCAGGGTATCAGACATCTATAAAATCTCCAGTCCCATCATTATGTTGTAATATAAAACGCGATGGGCTGGGAGTAAAGAGACACAGAGGGAGCGGGTCCAGACTGTTTTCTATCCACAGCTTTGTGTTGTTGTTGTATGTCTGTTGGCTTTTGGCTTGACGTTAAACGTGTTTACAACTTAATTTGCAAATGAATTTGAAAAAACAAACACATGTACTTTTATTTCCAGGATCCCAGGGACTGAGGAAGGGAGCAAAGCTCGCTGAACTAGCCGAGCAGCGCATCATCATCCCCGGTGTGGGACTGGCTGTCGAGTCGCATGGAGAAGAGGGTAAGTCTGCTATTTTTATTGTGTTTATAAACCGATTTTGACCAGAGTTTGTATTTTATAACAATTAGGAAAAAGATGTAGATTGAATTAGAAAATTCAATGAGCAGTGGGAGTCTTTGCACTGACCAGTCAGTGGTCGAATTTAGCAGCCATACAAAATCCAAAGGCCCTGTGGAAACACACCAGTCCGTGGGTTACTGACACGGGCTTAATGTTTGAGGGGAAACAACAGAAAAAGTGCCAATTGAAAGCATTACCGAGAAATTGATTTTGTGCTGCAACCAAAGGTTTTTGTTTCATTGCGCTTTATGTTGCAATGAAACAACTTTTAAACATGCCAACTTTAGGCAGTCACAATCCCCAAATACATCCCCACTACACTTAAATTCAGCTAAACACAGGATATGTAGAGTCTACAAATGTAGATGTCTGCCATCTCTTAACAGGCTCCACGAGTTACCGTTGATTTTCATCTAATATATCACCCCCTCCTTTGAATAATATGGATTTATTGTTGTGTAATGGCAGTGAGGCGTCATAATGGCACATAAGGGTTAGAGAGTAGTGTGGGTCATTAAGAGGCTGAGGCAGAGCAGAGGAGATGCAGCTCTTCAACTCGGTAAGTAGGTCAGTGTTTTTGCTACAGTGATTCAGAGGCATGATGGTGGCGATGGTGGTGGTGGAGGAGAGACAGGCAGAGGCAGACAGCAGGCGGACCGAGACTTTTGAGTGGAGGAGAGCAATTAGACATGTACAGTGTGAAGAGAGAAAAGCAGTGCTGAGGACCGGAGGGCAGGGGAAAGGTTTATACACCAACTTCACATGGATAAAAAGGACCAACAACGGACTCAAACACAATAAAAATAATACAAATAGTAATTCAAATAGTAGCAAAGCTAAAGTAAAGGTCATTAGGTGTCGTTCTAGGGTTCTGGGTGTTAAAGCAGAAGCTTGGGTGTTGACCCCATGTTGCTATAACTGATTTCTTTTATTGACGCTTAAAAAAAGTTTCTTTGCGGAATGTTAAGAACAGCAAATGGAGTTTGGTTGTCTCGTGTGTATTTGATAATGTGGAGACCGCGTTTTTGAGTATAAAACTCTTTGTGTAGGTAGACTTAAACCTGCAACAGGTCTTTGTTTAGTTTTACAAACGCGTTAAATGCACAGGTGATAATTTTTCAACTGTTGGCTGTATCCTTGTCCTCCCGCTTTCACCTTCAAACGACTTTAGCAAATGCGTACTTTCTGAAATTACATAAGTATTAATGTGAAAGCCTTTGTCCGTGCTGTTGAAGTTTTTGTGACTTGTTTTTAAGGAAGATAAGATAATTTAGTTTTGGGCATTTAAACAACTTTTGAAGTAGACTAAACTTTCAAAAATGGCAATTTGCATGGTTTATTTTTATGTTTATAGACACAGAGATCAAGTACCTTCGAATTGTTTTTCGTTTTTCTACACTTTTCTACTTGTGTAACGTAGAAAAGAGCAGAGCTTTCTTACAAAACCACCGATAACTTCAAGGTTTTCAATAGACCCGTTATTCACTAGGACTAAAGAAAGATTATTAATTAAATTTCAATTTTATAAATGTATTAAATCAAAAGTTTGACCCATTTTTTGCCTTTATTTATGACTTATCTTATAAAATGTAATATTTAGTTTAATATAAACTCTGATCTAAAGATCTACACGGCGTGTTCCTATAGCTCATATGTTTTGGCTCTTCTCATTAGGAGTAACCATATTAGGGCTGCGTTAACTTTTTTGCCTTGGTTGAAATAACACAATTAAAGCTTGTAATGAAAAAGTTGTCCTGCCATCTGAAGCCTGATTACTAGCTTCGTGACTTTAAAAAAAAGATGGAAATTTGGAGAATTTGTCATCTCGACTATTGCGCTTTGATCCGCTTGACGCACAGAAACCCGATAGGGGCCGTGCGTAAAAAGAGACGCGCAATTCGATAGCGGTGATTGTGTTAATAGCCAGTCTCCATAAAAACTAGAAGGTGTCCCGGGCCAGGGCCTCAGAGCAGGTGCTTCTTGTGATCCCGGTGGCCATATGGGACTCTGAAATACAACGATTTGATAAGCCATTTAGGACAGTGGTTCCCAAAGTACGGACGGGGACCTCCAGGGGTCCAGCAGAAGGGCAAGAGGGCAATGTAGGCACAATTTCTCTTTTATTTATTTCTTAGAGGTCAACATCGAGAGAATATGTGGAACAGCTTTTATGAGGTTTCACTGATGCTGTCCCCCAATTACAGAAATGGCTTAACGGAATAAACCTCAGTAATTAGTCAAGTTACGCATCCCTTGAAAATATTCTCCAAAGAAAAATGAATCAGATTATAATTTTTATGTCCCTGTTAAAAAAAAAAAAAAAAGCAAACTCAGAGGTGTCTAGGCCAAGCCACCTGTCTTTGATTCCGGTGGCCCTGCGGGACTGCACTGGGAGTCCCTTTTAATTCAGCACAAAGGGAGACAGGAGCAGATCTGCTGACCCAAGCAATGTTGCCTCAGAGACAGAAGCTGCCACGATGAACACATTTGCTTTGTAACACAGAGAAAGAGAAGAAGATACCATGCCATCAGGCCTGTATATTCATAATGTCACGTGTGTTAAGTGCTGATGTGTGTGTATCTCTCTGTGTGTATCTTTACATGTATGTGTGATGTGTCTGAGCGTGTGTCAGATCCTCTGTATGTAAGCAGGCCCCAGTGAGGCTGTCACAGCGGGTTGTAAGGGATGCAGCACGGCTCCTGTCTACTCTGAGTTTGGGAGGGAGGGGATGACATTAACAGCTACAGGCTCACTGTCTTTCTCTAAGGGTTTCACCTCACTCTGCATCTGTATGCATTACACATCAGACTTTTCAAGTACTCAGAAAAACTGCTTCTTTAAAATCTTGACAGATTTTTGAGGTGATCCAAGTGCTTGAAGTTGAGTTTCATCAGTTTTTCATAATCCCGACAGTGGTAGAATCTTTATTAGGTTTTCTTTTGAGGCAATGGGGATACGTACACACACAACTGGACCGTCCAGGAACGCAAAAGTGCAGGAGCATTTGTCCATGATCGCAGACACCCACCTTGGGAAAAAAAACACAGTGTATTTTTTAAAGTCCTTTATGCTTCCTTGACTACTGATTTCTTTTTATAATGATATTTGTTTCGTTTCCAGTTGGAGACATTTTTCCCATCACTGCTGCTATAATTACAATAATATGCATGCACACAGCTGAAGAGATTAGTTGATTGACAGAAAATTAATCAGCAACAATTTGATGATAATTTAAGTAATTTTAAAGCAAAAGAACCATAGAATGAACCACTTTAAAGTTCTAATTGGCCAATAATTGCTGGTTTTATTTTTGGGCTTAGACTGTTTGCTGAACAAAACAAAAAAACTGAAAAAGTATTGAAAAAAATTGCATGTCAATCTGTAATCTTTGCCGCCATTACACCCATACAGTATACTTAACCTTAGGCAGACACATCACCATGCAGTGTAGCACCGAATTTCTGCAACATTTCAGACACACACAAAGTAGATGTTCAGAGCGTTAGTTCAGTAGGCTGTTTCACTGAACCCCCCTGACAGCTCTGCCACATAATAAAATCACAATAAGATTTGATGTCAGACAGGCACAGATGTCGAACGTGTCTCATGTTTTCTGAATTTCCATATAATTGTGTTTCAGTATGAAGAGCTGGTGCACTACTCAGGGTCGGAGGGCATGTCGGTGGGGGGGTACGGGGATGATGTCAGGCCACTTCCTCCCCCACAGTATGGACCCACCATCCCTGACTCCCTGAAACACCACAAAGACCAAATTTATGGGTAAGCGCATGTTTAAACCCTTGTATGTGGTGCAAATAATGATTTATGTTGCCTGTCAGCAGATTAACATACAGCATGTACTTATAAGGGAATATGCATGTGAAGTGTTTACAGCTGTGTGTTTCAGAAATGCTGTGGTATAACATTTCTTACACTCTGTACATGTATCACGTGTACACTATGTCAACTGTTACTGTGTTTATGTACAGTATGTTAACTGTGTACGTGTGTGTGTGCGTGTGTGTGCAGTCACCCACTGTTTCCACTGCTGGCCTTAGTGTTTGAAAAGTGTGAGCTGGCCACCTGCTCCCCTCGAGACTCCACCTCCCTCTCAGCCACCTCCCACCTCCCTGGCATGACCAATCACAGCGATGTCTGCTCTTCCGAATCCTTTAATGATGACATCGCAGCATTTGCTAAGCAGGTGAGTGACAGCAGTAAGAGCCAATCAATCAGCTGATGCTTTTTTGTATTGAGTTTAATTAGTTGAATTTGTTTTGCAGATTCGTTCAGAGAAGCCCATATTTTCTTCTAACCCTGAGCTCGACAACTTGGTACGATGCACAAACCACTACATATAGAATGCATGTTCCTTTGCAATATGGACTATGGGTTATTTATTCATAGTTAACCTGCACTCTCTCCACAGATGATCCAGGCCATACAAGTTCTTCGCTTTCACTTACTGGAGTTAGAGAAGGTAGGAGGGACAAACCCATGCTTTTCATTTTACCCTTCAGTGTGCACATGGACATGTGATTATTGATTTAAGCAACCAAATAAAAAAGGTGAACCTATCCTGTAATGTTCACAACACTTCTATTGTAGTGATTGATGTCAAATTGTATTGATGTCTTTAGGCACTGAGTAACAATTGGCATTAACAGTATGCACTGGTGATGACTATAAATCTATCTCTAAAGGTGCATGACCTGTGTGACAACTTCTGCCATCGCTACATCACCTGTCTGAAGGGCAAAATGCCCACAGACCTTGTCCTTGATGAACGGGAGGGAGGCTCCAAGTCTGACATGGAGGACTTCACTGGATCCTGCAGCAGTCTGTCAGAACAGGTGAGAATAGCTGACAAAGCACCAATTGTCAAACTGCTTGATACAACACTGTAGCAGAGTCTGCACCATTTTTCTGTCCACATGCATCCACAGGATGTCAGAATACTCATCATGTAATTCGTGACTCCATGTTCACTCTCCTCCCCCCCTGCTGGGAATTCCCCATCTTCCTATTACTCTACATCCAACCTCCTCTCTACCTCTCTCACCCTCCAGAATGCATCATGGTTACGGGAGCCAGATGAATGTGCCACTACTCCTCTGGGGACACCAGGCACCTGTGGCCTGCCATCACACAGCACAGCTGACAACTGTAGTGACACAGGTAAACACACATAAACAAAAACAAAAAATATGCTGCACTGCACATTCAGAAAAACAAAGTTGTGCGTGCAAACAAGTGCCACAATTGCAATAACAGTCATTTAGAGCCTCTTATACATGAACCCTAAATAGAGTATTATAACACAGATGCTGAGTCTAGATTCATAGTTGGTATTTATGTTTTTGGTAACATTTATGAGTTAATGCTTCGAGCCTGTTTGATAATATTTTTAAAGCGGTTATTAAATTAACCAAGAAAATCATCAGTAAATACGTCCATAAAGAAAATATTGATTAGTCAGACCTACTTTTATATGCAGAATATACAGTTTTTTGGTATTTATTGCACTCAGTTTTTCATTGATCATTATTTCTGTGCATAATAGATGAAAGATTTCAAGTATGTATGGTATGTAAAAGTAAGTACATTGTGTTTTTTGTATTATTACTGTTAGTTATTGTCGAAGTGTCTCTGGGCAGGACACTGAACCCCTAACAGCCCATTCCCCTCCCCAGCTGTGCAGTGCCGGTCCAAGCCCAGTAGAAATTGGGGAGGGTTGCGTCAGTAAGGGCATCTGGTGTAAAAACTGTGCCAAATCAACATGCGGACAATGATCCGCTGTGGCGACCCTGAACTCACGGGATAAACTGAAACGACAAAAAAAAAAACTGTTGGTGGATTTAAATTTATATATATCTTTTCTGTGGCTTATTGCCATCAGTTAAGTCAGTAAATGCTGATACAAAATAATACCAAAAACATTTGCTATGACCATGCATCTGTTTGACTCCAATAAACACACACACACACACACACACACAGAAAATTCCTGCAGATACAGTATTTTCATGGGCTACCTGCAGGTGATGGTCTAGATGGAGGAGTGGCCTCCCCAAGTACAGGAGAGGAAGATGAGTCTGACAGAGACCGAAGGAACAACAAGAAGAGAGGAATCTTCCCCAAGGTAGCCACAAACATCATGAGAGCGTGGCTCTTCCAGCACCTGTCGGTAAGAGAGCATTTCAATTTTCTCATCACACTCAACAAGAACATATTTGGACAATTATTAAAACTGTCCTGCTATATAACGAAAGCTTGCGTGAAGCACAGGGTGAAAGAATAATCACTGAAAGAGGATTTAACGTGAATCAAAATGTAACTGGCAAGAATAAGCAGTGAGGGGAAGAGAGTGGATAATAGAGGTCAATTAAATTAAATGAAAAATATGGGGATTAAGCGATTATGTGAATATGCTCGCTATTGAATAATTGTGCAAGTGACAGAAATGGAGTGAGTAATTGTTGATGAGGTAGTTACATTGGTAATTAGCTACTAAATGAGGCAGGTCAAATGTTGCTTAACTCCAATTATTACAGTGTGGGTGTGAATTGGAGAGAGAAATAGAGGAATACAGAGAGATAGTCAGAGGTGCCGAAGCTGAAAATATGAATGTAGATTTGAATTCAGATGGAAGGTCATCAGAATTCAGGCTGAGACTGTGATATTTTATTCTAGTTTTAAGCCCCATGTATTCCCATCATGATTTTTCAGTTTATACCAATGCATTTACTTGCATGTTTGCAAAAAAGTGACCACTTGCAAGTCTCGTGTGTTATACTTTTTTGTCCTCTCCCAGCACCCGTACCCATCTGAGGAGCAGAAGAAGCAGCTGTCACAGGACACAGGACTGACCATTTTACAGGTCAACAACTGGTCAGTGCACTCTTAATCAATACACTAATTCTACCCCTGTGGCTAATAAATAATCAGCTATACCTATGATGGGAGGTGTCAACTATGAAATTGACAGCAGGGATACTCCCATGTCAATATCATATTGGCTGTGTCTATGCTTTGCAACTCACTTATGTTACATTTTGGCTCATTTGCTCTATCTGTGACTATGTTGTCTATATAATGTTAATTAAATGAAAAGTAGCATCTTTACAAGACTTTTATTTAAGACTATCATCTGCTTTATTGGGTAGCAACTTGTAACAGAAAATGGAATGTTCTGCTAAGCATTTTTTCATACGCAGTTGTTAATGAAACTGAATAGCAAATCAATAATCCAATAATCAGGTGATTTACTGCTCCCAAATTCCCCAATCTCTCTCTCTCTCTCTTTCTTTCACACACATACACAAAAAGACAAATACGCATACATGGAGCAGTTTCATGTTACTGAACAACTAGATCCTGCAATTATTAACAAATACAAAACTCACATACAAAACTCAAAAATATGAAATGTGTAACATGTTATAAAAAAGATATTGTTTTATGATAACTTACATGTAGATTTAAATGTACTTCTGCTGTGGCACACACGCAGTCACCCAATCAATGCAGATCAATCAATTATCACAGGAAGATCAATACCTGCTCTGGCGTAATGTTGATTTACTCTGCCGTCTGAAAGGGTTAAGTGGTTGTAAAAGGGAAAAGGTTAATAGTCACAGAGTCAGCATTTTTCTCCATTAATGGGTGGCCTTGTACATTTCTCTGTCTTGCTCGCTCACTCTAAACATACTCTTTCGTTATGTCCATCTCCCTTGCACAGGTTCATCAACGCCAGAAGGAGAATAGTTCAGCCAATGATTGACCAGTCAAATCGCTCAGGTCAGTCAATAATTAAACAATTCTGTGTATATATACTGTATATAATATATAAATAGGAGTATGAGTTTGTTTAATATTTGTGTCTGATGATGTGGTGTGTCACAGGTCAGGGTGGCCCCTACAGCCCAGAGGGAGCAGCTCTTGGCAGCTACGGGCTTGACGGACAGGCCCACCTTGGGCTACGAACAGCAGGTATGGTAGCCTGTAGGGAGATGATGCACACAGACACTGAAACAAAGACCTGATCTACATTTTGTCAATAAACAGAATAGAACAACCAAAACAACAAGGAGTATTGTCTCTGTAGCCAAAGCCTGATATATATATTGACTCAATTCCACAATGTCAGTCCCGCTGTCATGAGTACTCACTGCAGCAGTAAATGTGGAGCCACGTGTGGAGCCAAAACTTTTTGACATTTAACAAACCTACTTTCAACCCTCAGGTCTCCAGGGGATGTCTTCTCTGCAGGGTGACTATCCTGGTGCTCTTTTGTCCCAACCAGGGTACCCTCCCCATCCAGGCCCCTCCCTCCACCCGTACCCAGGCCCACACCCCCATGCCGCTATGCTGCTGCACCCACCACCACATGCACACCCTGCTGAGCCGCTCCTCGCTCAAGGACTGGACATACACGCACACTAGCTATGGGAGGAGAGGCGGTGTGTGTGTATGAAGGGAAGCTGTATGAATGTGTGAGTGTGTGCAGTTAGATGTGTGTGTGTGAGTGTGTGTGTGACTGTGTATGTTTAATGACACACACAGTACACTATTTAAAGAAAAAAGACACATTGCTCTGAAAGTTTACATTCCCCACTGAAAGACACTGACCTCAATGTAGCTGTTCCACATGCGAATACACACAAGTAGACATAAACATTATACATACACACACAGTCTGAACCCACAGGTTTAAGCCATACCTCTTTCAGAGTAGAAGTGCTTCCTCCTCTCTAAATGTCTCCACTGTGTCCTGTGGGCAAGACACATGCTTTAAACTACACTTCCCATCATGCCTGCTGAACCACAGGAAGCTGCTTGACTGAATCTGAGAGGTTTTTATTTATCCCCTGACCTGTAACTACAGCACATGGACGGTATTGGATGGGACTTGATCCTGTGAACACGCCTTCTTCACTACTCCATGTCTTCCTGCACACACAGACTTTCAAAGACACATACACCCACACAATTTCAAACACACACTTTATTTAAAGCTGATTTAATTTTTTTTTATTCTATTTTTATATTTAAGTGTGCCACTCTAGGCAGATGCAGCTTCATGTGGGCTTGTTGAAATGTTAGTGCTCTTCCTCAGCATGAAGCTACACACTATGAATGACTTCCAGTCTGCCTCGCTTTCATACCACTGACCTCCTTAAGATGCCAACCGGTGTCTGTTTCCTTTCCTATACACACGCCAATACACAGCATACACTACACTGTAAGGCATTGCCCCACACACATAATCAGACATACACAAACAAACTTCTGTAAGCATTTCTAGTACATGTTTGTTTGTCACGGCCGTGTGTGAGAGGAGCTGCAGCCAAAGGACTCTTTAAACATTCAGCTCCCTCTCCACTCTGCTCAGATGGCTGAAACATTTCTGAAGGATGATGGGAAATACAGTTAAATATTAAAACAAAGTTCTTTTGTAAAACTTGTGACTGGTCATCTATTTGTGTGTATTTGGTTGGATTCATTTAGCACCCAGTTTGTAGCTTCCTCTCAGGTATTAACATACATTTGGGCACAGAGGTAACCTTTGTTTTCTTCAAAAGATAATGTACCGACTTTTTTCTAGTATTTCTCGAATCCTTTAAGATTATTGTAAAATATCCAGTCTACCAATTGACTAGGCTTATAGGAAAAAGAGCTACAAGAACAACAAAATGAGGTAAAAATCCAGATGGTTAGATGTTTCTGAATCTGATTTCTGATCTCTTATTTCTTCTGATTCAGAGAACACTGCCAGAAGAAGGCTAAAAAACACTTTAAGGAAAATCAATGCCTTAGTACGTCATAAAACAGGAAATTAGATCCTTAAGCTTAACAGCTTGTTAAATTGATTTGCTTGATCACAATGCTTTAATGTTCATGGCTTTTAAAATTTTGCAATTTTGCAAGATTTGTGACTTTTTAAAATGAAAAATAATGTTATCTTTTTAAATGTTTGAATATGCCATATATCATTCCTGTCCAAAGTTTTGTGCCTTGTACCTTTGAGTGACAGGTGTGTTAATTATAGATTGCTGACGTAGTAACTCAGCCACGCCATCCGTAAACAAGCATGGCGGCATTAAAAACGTTCTGAAGTCAAACGTCTTAAGATTTGAGAATTGATATTTGAGAACTGACGACAGACGTTACCGTAAAATTCTAAAATAGGAATTTACGGCTTTTGATAACATGAGAATGACGACGGGGACCGGCCTTGGCCTCAGCCTACAGGACAGGTAATCTACCACCTTATGTCGTGTCCTGAAGCTGTTACAATAAGTTCCCATTCAGGAAACGTTAGGTCTACAGTACATGCAAAACAGAAGTGATTTTATTTAATTGTTATCCACGAAAATAAAAACATTTTTTTTTAACAGCTTCAGGTTCAAATTGAAAAATGAGTGAATAATGTGGAGTAGTGCTCCATGCTGTGAAAGCGCCTAACCACATTAGCAGTGTCAAAGTTAATAACCACAGATTCTATTAGGGTCATGTTTGTCTGGAAATTAGTCTTTAAATCCCAAATAAAATAATAATTGTTACATTACAGTTTGAACTACTGACAAAGATTACGTAAACACATGTAGAATAGATTCAGATTTGAGAAATGCTATTGAAAATCCTCCCTGTTCATTAACAAAAATAATACTGGTCAAACAATATAGGCAGTGAGTCAATATTAGTCAGTAATACCACAAGTTTGAACTATATACATTTCATAATGACAAGTCAGTATAGCTTGTAGTTATAGCAAGTTCCTTGAATTTTGCAATTTGAAAAAAAAGCTAAAAATGGAAAATGGAAATTGCAGATTTTGATTAGATTTTTTTGACAGCTCTTTTGAACAAATGTTAGGTATTACAGGGAAAAATCTAGTTGTGATTAGTGACTGTCCTAGCTTGTTTTGAAGTAACTTCCAAAATTACTTATTTATAAAATTGCATTGCCAAAGAAAATTTAAAACCAACAACGACTTTGTCTTCTATCCTGAGCTCCCCAAAAATTTTACTTTTTGATAAAAAAACAAACAAACATACTTTTTAGCACTTTGGAATACTAGGTTTTGAATAGGCTTGAATACTGTAAAGTGCTTCATTCGTATTTAATATGGAATTTGACCATAGCCAGGGTTGATACTATTTGACAGAGAACCTTGAAACTAAATGTTAGTGAAGTCCAAAAACACCTCCCGCTAATCTCCTCAGCAGGTAAAATGCAGGTTTACTTGGGTTAGGGTTTGGTGATGGGGTTGGTCAGTCTAAAACCTTTAATTTTTTCCCTAGTATAAATCCATTGTTGAGTTGGCAGTGTGTTTTGAAGCATTGTCTATCTTGATCTATTCTTCTCCCACACTTTGGCCTTTCCATCACTTTATTTTGGCCTTATCAGTCCATAAATCATTCTTCAAATAGTGGATTATTATAGCTTGATCCCTGATCTGTGGAGGGTGTTATTGATGTCATTTTGTCATCAGTGGTTGTTTTCCATAACAGACTCGTTGTGTGTATGTTGCTCTGTACGTCAGTGATTTCTTGCATTTTCAGGATGTTCTAAATTGTTAAGCATGTATGAAAATGTATTAATTATATGCAACAGGTGTGTGTTTTAAAAGCTTTCTATTGGGCACAAGGACTCACATGAACAACGTGTATCACTTTTATACTATATGATCATCTCTCACAACACATTACAGATTGATTTATAATACAACAATATCATAAATGTAATCAGTAAAACAATTACAATATCTGAAAATTGTTTAAAAAAGACTTGATTTATAATGTCCCATACCATTAAAAAAATATTTGAATCCCTTTTATGAGAGGTTCAAGCACTTGACAAACAACGCGATCAAAGCCACTCAGTTTCACAGGACCTTTTGTTGACAAATCGTGTAATCTTCTCCCTTTTTTCCAGCTATAAGTCACGTCAGTCTGTCCCCTCCTTCGACTATCTGTTTAACTCTGATGGAGGCCTCAGGCTGCAGCCGCAGTAATCTGTCACACAGGCGGGATTATCACAGAGATGAAAGACGTTTTTTTTTTCTTCATGGTTTCTAGACCTGTTACTCATGGAGATAATTTCTAGTCTTCATATTCATCTTTCTAGACTATGTCACCAAAATTTAGTATAATATCTCAACAAGTGCAAACAGTCAATACAACTTCTACATTGTAACGTTTCTCCTCACAGTTCCAGATGTGCAGGTCTTATTCCTAACATTTACCTCCCATCTGCTTTGTATCTCATCATTCATTAAATATCTGTTCACAATTCCACCATTTGCCACCCTACATGCCCCAAACACAAAACAAAAACTTAGTACCCTTCAACCCCAATCCCACCCATCACCCTGCCCCCCATTTGGCCTGAAGCAGGCAGGGGGTCAGAGGCCAGAGTTCAAACAGAGGTCAACAGGAAATGGCTGTTCTCCCTTGTACCCGGGTCTTGACCTCAGCTCCCCTACACTTTCATTTCTCATTGTCCAACCACATACTTATTGCTCGGCCATGTTTGACAGGAGGGGCCCATGCCTTTTGCTTATTCACCTCCAAAAGGACTTGTTTTTTTTTTACACCAGATACATACATTTAGTTTCCTATTTACAGTGAAGAAAAACACCAACCAAAGTACAGGCTCTGTCATTTTGTACCTTACACACTTTGTCAGGAAAGTATGCATCACTGCATCCAAACCACCTGGTCTTTTAGTGTTGGCTGGAATATTACATTCATCTACAAAAGTATTGGAACAGCGAGCTCAATTAATTTTCTTTTGCTGTACGTTTGGGTTTAAGATCAAAAGATGGCTTTGAGACGAAAACTTCAGAATTTCAGCTTTAGTATTTACACCTAGATATGTTAGACAACATAGCATCTCTTGTATCAGATCACCCAAATTTTAATTGACCAAAAGTATTGGAACAAGTGATTTGTCTATGGCAGAAAGCAAGCCATTTGGAATATAAGATGAGGGGCAAACATTCAAAGCTATTGCACAAACTTAGAGATTAGCCAATAGCCAACAATTTGGTACCTTGTAAAAAGGAAAGAAAGCAGTGTTATACTAAGCAACACACAGAACAGGTTAGCCACAGTTTTTAAATGGTGAGTCATTATCCTACATTTAGAAACTTCAGAAGAAGAAAAGTTGAGGCCATACTCCAAGATCAGCAGCAACAATAAGAAAGCATAGTTGCAATTTGTAAAAAAACAAATTGTACAAATAGTACAGAGAATAATCACAAATGTTCCGGAACAAATCTTTATAGGCTGTTGAGGCCAAGATTAAGATCAACCAAAGTGAAGGGAAGAATGTGGAGGATAAAATGTTCTGCTTGTGATCCAAACTGTACAGGCTCATCTGTGAAGCACAGTGGAGGTGGTGTTATGTGTTGGTGCTTGCATGGCTGTTTCTCAAACAAGCTCACACATCTTTATTGATTATATAACTCCCAATGGTGACAGCAGGTGGAATTCATAGGTGTAGAGAAGAATTTTGTCTACAAATTTACATAATCCAAATCCAAAATATTTTGGTGAAAGTTTCATCATGCAGCAAGACAATGATCCAAACCATGCTGGCAACTTAACAAAGGATTTCATCAGAAGATAAATGTGTAAGGTTTTAGACTGACCAAGTCAATCAGTAGACCATATGAACATACATTTCACCTGAGGAAGAAAGGATTGAACTGTTCAAATATTTTTGCTTACCCTAAACTTGGATGAGATGACACAAAGTTTTCCTGCATAAGTGCATTTGTGATAAACACTGACTGTCTATTGTTTAATTTGAATGAGCAGCTTGTTGAGGACAGATGGATGCTCAACTAACTGCAGATTTTCATTAATTTTGTGTTGAGACATCAACTTTTTTGGCTATTAATATTAATGTATGTATTTTACATTTTTAATTGACATGTTTTATTCTGACATCTGGTTTGATGCAGAAATACCGTTAATAATAGACTGTTTTCTGCTAGCGGAGGCAATAAAAGTAACCTTGGCCTTTTATAAAAGTGCAGTTTTTGCTCTTCAGTTATTTGACTACAGTAAGCCTTAAATGTATAATCCTGCAACATTACAACCAGACAGGGATCTAAACAGAAAAACCAACAACACATACATCAGTCTACAGCTCTCATTTACACAATATAAGTCATAGTCATCACGTCAGTTTATGATTGGCTCAGCTAGATTGCCAGCCTTTTCTCTCACCAGCACAGTCTCTGTTAAAATAAAATTTGCCTTTTATGTTGACAAATGGTGAAGATAAGGGAGGGATAAACTGCTTGAATGCATTTGTGTATTGTGTTTCAATGTTTGTGTACTGTTAGAAGAGACAATGAAGTTAGAGCATATGGAGGTGGAGTGTGTCTATATGCAGGAGATGATTTAGTTTCACAACTTCACAAAGTTTCGGGTGAATTTTTAGAAAATGATTGATGTGTACAACTCATTCTCTGGCAAATGTATTTTGTACAATTCACCTAAGATGTTTTATAAAATGACAACAGTGTGATTGTCATTTCAAATGAGCTGCACTGCAGTACTGGCACCGTGTTGGCCGTCATGTGCAGGGTGTCTTCATATATATTGAGCATAGTTTCCTTATAATGTTTTCATCATTTCAATGACTCCTACTGGTTTGAATTTGACCATTTGGTCAATTGAAGCAAAATGAATGCATGTGTGTAATGTGAAAACGTGCGTGCCTGTGAGTGTCAGCGAATGAATATGTGTGTGTGCATAAATATGTACAATTCCATTTTAACATAAAGTGTGTGTTTGTGAGTGTATCTGGGGGGTGGGGGTGTTACTGTGGTGGTCATTAATCATTCAATTACACACCTGTCAGAGTTCAGACAAGTGGGAGAGAGGGAGGGGGAGAAAAAGAGAGGAATGCAGTGGGAGGAATGGAGGAAGAGTAGAGGGGAACTGAATGACAGAGAGAGGGAAATAAAAGCATCAGGAGGGTTAGAAAGAGAAAGGGAGAAAGCTTTATTGTGGGTGTGTGAAGGAGCCAAGACATAGGGAAGCTGTTGAAGCCTCTGAATGACTTTAGGAAAGACAAAGACACTCCCGTTTATTATAGGTGGACGGGTGACGGACGAGGACAAGGCAGGAGATTAAATATGTAGTCACACATCCAATAGCATTTAAAATTATTTCTGAAGAATGGAATGGAACAAAAAGAAAATGTTTACTATGACATAAAGCTATTTTGTTTATCCATATTAATGTTTATATAATATGTTTTTATATATAGACAAAACATCATTTCATTGTTTTCTTTTCCTTTCATCACAGCGAATCATGTTCCTCCATCTAATCCTGTCCTCTGCATCCTCTTCTCTGACACCAACTAACTTCATATCCTCTCTCACTACATCCATAAATCTCCTCTTTGGTCTTCCTCTAGACTTCTTGCCTGGCAGCTCCAACCTCAGCATCCTCCTACCGATATATTCACCATCTCTCCTCTGAACATGTCCAAACCACCTCAATCTGGCCTCTCTGACTTTATCTCCAACACATCTAACATGAGCTGTCCCTCTGATGTCCTCATTCCTGATCCTGTCCATCCCCGACACTCCCAAAGAAAATCTCAACATCTTAAGCTCTGCTACCTCCAGCTCTGCCTCCTGTCTTTTCTTTAGTGCCACTGTCTTTAAGCCGAACAACATCGCTGGTCTCACCACTGTCTTAAACACCTTTCCTTTCATTCTCGCTGATACTCTTTTTATCACATAACATGCCTGACATCTGTCAGCCTGTCCATCACCAGAGCAAACAAGTAGGGGCTCAGAGCTGATCCTTGATGCAGACCCACCTCCACCTTGAACTCTGTCACACCTACAACACACCTCACCGCAGTCTTACAGCTCTCATACATGTTCTGCATCAGTCTAACATACTTGTCTGCCACTCCAGACGTCCTCATACAATACCACATCCCCTCTCTTGGCATCCTGTCATACAGAGACTCAATGCAACTCCCTATGACCTTCTCTGTACTTCTCCATCAGAATCCTCAAAGCAAATACTGCATCTGCTTTACTCTTTCTAGGCATGAAACCATATTGCTGCTCACAATTGCTAACCTCTGCCCTTAGCCGAGCTTCCACTACTCTTTCCCACAACCTCATTGTTTGGCTCATCAGCCTTATTCCTCTGTAGTTGCCACAGCTCTGCACATCTTCCTTGTTCTTAAAAATTATCACCAGTACACTTCTCCTCCAGTCCTCTGGCATCCCCTCACTCTCCAAGATCTTGTTAAACAAACTAGTCAGAAACTCTAGTGCCACCTCTCCTAGACACTTCCATACCTCCACAGGTATGTCATCAGGACTTTCCACTCTTCATCCTCTTTAATGTCCTCCTCACTTCCTCACTTTACTTCTACTCTTTGTTCCCTCTAATTTTCCTCATACTTCAACTCTTCAAAGTTTTCCTTCCATCTTCCCATCACACTCCTGGTAGCTGTCAATACATTTCCATCTTTATCTTTAATCATTCTAACCTGCTGCACATCCTTCCCATCTCTATCACTCTGCCTCGCCAATCTGTACAAATCCACCTCTCCCCCCTTACTGTCCAACCTATCATACAAGTCCTCATATTCTCTGTGTTTGTCCTTTGCCAGTTCTACCTTCACCTTACGCTACATCTCCTTGTACTCCTGTCTACTCCCTTCAGTCCTCCCAGTGTCCCACTTTTTAGATAACCTCTTTCTCTCTATACACTCCTGAACTTCCTCGTTCCACTACCAATTCTCCTTGTCCACTTTCCTCTTTCCCAGTGACACACCAAGTACCCTCCTATTTGTCTCACTGATCACATTAGCTGTAGTTGTCCAGTCATCTGGAAGGACCTCCTGACCACCCAGAGTCTTTCTCACCTCCTCTCTGAAAACTACAAAACATCCTTCTTTTTTCAACTTTTACCACTTCATCCTCTGCTCTGCCTTAGTCCTCTTCATCTTTCTCACCATCAGAGTAATTCTACAAACCACCATCCTGTGTTGTCTTGTTACACTCTCCCCTACCAATACTTTGCAGTCACCGCTTCTCTTCACCTCAGTTCCCTTCACCAACATGTCCATTGAAATTTGCACCAAGCACCACCCTCTCACCTCTGGGGATGCTCTGCATCACTTCATCTAACTCACTCAAGATTTTTCCTTCTCTTCTAACTCGCATCCTACCTGTGAGGAATAACCACTAACAATATTGAACATCACGTCTTCAATTTCCAGCTTCAGACTCATCAACTTATCTGATACCTTTTTCACCTCTAGAACATTCCTCACAAACTCCTCTTTCAGGAGAACTCTTACTCCATTACTTCCTATCCAATCCATGGTAAAAAAAACCCTGTTCCTAAGCTTCAAGCCTTGATACCTTACCCTTTAGGTCTCCTGGACACAGTATGTCCACCTTCCTTCTCTGCATCATGTCAACAAACTTTCTAGCCTTTTCTGTCATAGTCTCAACTTTCAAAGTTCCTACTGTCAGTCCTACACTCTTGGTATTTTTCTTCTCTCTCTGCCGACATTACTTCCTCCTCTCCTTCGGCAACAGTAGACAATTTCCATCCTGTATGTCAAAAGCACCGGTGGTGGTCGTTGTTAACCCGGGCCCCTAACAATCCGGTATGGGAGTCAGATTCGGTGTGGAAGTCACGATTCGCATGTTTAATTTGGCATGTGTTTTACGTTGGATGTCCTTCTTGACACAACTCTCTGCATTTATCCAGACTTGGCACAAGAAGACGCTGGCTTGTGCCCCCTTGTGGTTGCATTATAAAACACCAATTCATTGAAACCAAATAAACATTATGATGATCTTTTCATTCTGTGGAAGACTTTTTGTATTTTTGTAATACATGTGGCATAACGATCCCAATTTGGTGCTGTAATGCTGTGCTTTTGCAAACTAATAAGTGATGAAAATGAGTGCTGATAATTTAGCAGTACAAAAGCAGATATTCATTGGCACTCTGTTGTAAAATTAGTTAGTGTGTACATCTGTATAATTCCTTTATCAAATCTAAAATTATAGTGTAATAATATGTTCCAGAGTGCAGTTATTTTACAAGAATTCAATGTACTTACCTGTTGCTTCAACAACAGAAAAGCAGTAGTGGAAAAAATATGCTGAAGTTTAAATTCATTTTAATAATATTTAATAATGTCTATCACAATCGAGGGTACTGTATATAAATTTAAAATTTATAAGTGCTCATAATTCATAAAAAAATGCCCTTTGAGTGCTATTGTATTAGATATTACACTACTGAATTAGGAATTCAGAAACACTAACGTGTAGGAGGATTTACAGTAGTACTGCAAATGTTTTTATCACTGTTGTACTGTTTGGTGTTTTAATCTTCTGTCTATAATAATGTATAATGTGATCGAGTTGTGAAACCTGATAGTTATCTTACATATTGTGGAGTGGAGGTGAAATTTTTGCCTGTGAAATAGAAGTATAATGCAGTAAAAGCACTAAATGAAATACCTCCAGATACACCTTTTATAGTTTAAAATATATTTCTAAACAAAATCTAAATATTGTATTCATCTGTTTGACTCATGATTGGTAATATTTTTTATATACTTTTCTGATATGATCAATATTGATTAAAACAGCTACTGTATATTTGTAATTCACGTGTCCTTTTTCACCTTCTATACAATTTGTGTGCTTGTATATGTGAGCATGATCATATAAAAACACCCCTCCCATCTTATGTATGTATGTGTGTGTGTGTGTGTGTGTTTTGAAGTCTCCATGTTTAACTGCAGTACCTCAAATGCCTCAGGCCACAGCCATCTGTGCCCCCACCTCCCCCATCCCCAAACCCAAATTTCACATACACACCACTGCCTCTCTGCCATGTATCTAATTTATGGTTTTGTGAGTGCATTACACACAGTCATGTATGCATAACATATCACATGTGTAAAAGAACTCTGTTTGAGAGAGTGTGTAGTGCTGCACGTCTTTCAGGACTACACCAAGAAGCACCGATAAAGTGTGAGAAGAGAAAGTGTGTGCGCGCATGTTTGTGTAAAGGCCCAGCTGTTTCTGAGTTTGGCATCCACATACAGGCAGAATGCCAGATGTCTCATTAGGCAAATTTGATTGGCTCAGCCATTTAAAATGCAGGGATGAGATGGTTCCATATGTGTCGATATATGAAGTTCTGTGTATGTGTGTGTTTACATAAGGAGCCCTCCCCTATAACTATTTACATGTGTACATGCCTGATGTATGTGCATTCATTACCTGTTTGGTAACATGAAGTTAAGTGCTGATAATTACATAATGATGTTCTAGTACGATGTCCTAGTACAATCTCCCATAAGAAAAACTACTAATCAAATGTAAAATGTATAAAACTGCATGTTGTTACTTTAAAATATTGCCACTTCAACTGCATTCAGTGTGTAAAGCTTTGCTACTGATGCTGCAGCGTATGCACCAATTTTCTTACTTGCATTGAATAAAAACACTTACCACATTGTGATTTGAAAGCTTTCTGCAGAATCCCTCATCTAACCCACGATTGGTAAAATATTTAGTTTACTAAATGAGAAAAATTATTTTAAAGTAGTTTTCCATATTGCAGCTCTAAATCAAGACAAAGATGGTGGCCTTTCAGCTACCTGGACAGGAAACAGAGTTGCAACTTCAGAATCATTTGTTAGACTGACTAATTTATCATTCGGGTGGTTACATAAGTTGAGGCTAATCCTGTTGATGCTTCAACTTCATGTACCACCGCATGAGCTTTTTCTTTTTTTTTTTTTTTTTTGGATATAAGAAACCAAGGCAGCAACTTTTAATTCTGTTACTTCAAGGAAGAGATAAGCCTGAAACACATGCATTATATTTTGAAACTTTAAGAGTAATGTTTGCAATGTTTCTGTGTGTAGGAGCAGAATCTTTAAAAGCAGTTCTGAAGGGACTCACCAGTTGGACAGAAGTTGCTGCATGTAGTTACACATTTACACTAAATCAAGGTCATTTTTATTTTGCATTTTTGAAAAAATAAATGACAAAGAAAAACGTCTAAGTGAAAACAGATCTCTATGAAGTAATCTTAAAAATTCAAAAATATAAAACTTATAATAAATGATTGCATTAAGATCAGTCTCCTTCAACACTTTCAACTTTCCAAAATCATCACTGCTGCAAGCAGTTGCTTTCTGAAATCACAAAATTTGTTAAATATCTATCAAGTGAGTGCAGTTTAAAGGATTGTAGCTTAATTCCATCTGTATTTAAAAGGTCTACTTACTGGTGAGTCAGTATCTTGGCATAAATTAAAGGTAAAAACGTCCAAGACTGGGGATTAATTTTTATATCCACTGTATATCCACTGAGATATTGTGCCAATATAGTGTTAATAACAATTTTAAGTTTAGTAAATGGCCAAGCTGTACATCTGACAGGAGGTGTAATGGTGCCATCTAGTGGCCCAAAGAAAGCACACATTTGTTTCCGCAGATTACAGTTGCTGAAATGTTGGTGTGTTTTGGTAAAGTTCCAGAGAAGGATTTAGTTCTTTACTTAGGCAGTGCAGCAGCAGTTATTATAAAATTATGATAATATGATAGAAACAAACTAAAGTTCAAAGTTTTCTTTTGCTACATGGTTCTGAAAAGAGACCATAAACAAGACATACAAGAAAAATAGACTTTGAATTTTATTACTTTAATCTCATTGCAAATTATAACCTCTATATCCTATGAATATATTTACACATTTCACATCGGATTAAATTAATCAGCATATTTCTTAAAGTCTTATTTGCGTAAACTAGGGGTGTCCCAATCCCCAGGCTGGCGCCACTGAATTAGGTGACACATTTGTTAATCACACTACTGAGAAGCTTTCAGGTAAGCTTGACCCATTAAACAGTTTTCAAATATGCCTGTTTCTCTCTTTTTTTTTTATTTATATTTTTAAATCTCATTTACAGTAGTCTTTCTGTCCTTCTGCTGCACATACACTCTGTCTACTTTCCTGTTCACTAACTACTGTTCCTTGCTCATGATGGTCCAGTGCTGGATTAGACATTTGAGATTCATCCTCGACCCTTTGTCCTCTCTCTCTCTCTTCAGTCAGTGGCTGCAGCATCTCTGTGCCTTCTGGTTGCTGCTCTGAGTTAACATCTACAGAATCATTTCCTTTTGCACTTTCATTATTGCTCTCAGTATTTGTCTCTAAATTCTTCGAACCCCTGTCTCGACTTGGCTGCCTGCGAAAGGTCCGCCGATTTTTGCTGCGACGAGATTGGTTGCAGTGTAGGGTGCGCCTGCGATGCCATTGGTTAAGGGAGTTTTGGGCTTCAACACTGAGTTGCCGAGCAGCCATTCGAGGACGGAAACTGCTGATGTAATAGAGAGAGGCGTATAGAGTCGTAAGGTAGTACCCACCTGTGGATATGGATGCAAAAAAGGAGTCAATCTTTGACTTTTTTCAACTGTTATTAACCTGTACCAAAATCTTTTTAATCAGTAGTAATTATCTGCTAAATGAGTAAAACTGGGAGTCAAACCTCCATCTGGAGAGTTCCACCCACTACTTTTAAATCTGTTTAAGGCCACTCATCAAGTTAATTCAGACTAGCTCAGATTTAAAAATGAGAGATTTACAATATTATGCACTACACTTACAGCCCAGCATTTTGAATATGTCAATTCTAAGTGTTAAAATCTATCCATTCTGTGGGCCTTAAAAAAAAATAAGAAAACTCCAGAATATTCCGTTCTGGAGTAAAGTAAGTATGAGCTAAAATAAAGTAAGTAATATGTATAACAGGAAGCCATTGTAGCAGTGGTAGTCATAATATCATGTAGGTAATGGAAGTTTGTGTGCTTGAGCATGAGAATTTGTTTGATTGTATCTGCTTTACCCTCTCCTTTTAGCTGTGTGGGGTCCAGCAGCTCCATCAAGTAGTCTGTGTCAATCTGTAAGGTGACAACGTCGCAACGGAGAAGCACCCATGTCAGGCAGGGCAAGAAATCATCTGCACCAAACACTGTACCCGCTGGAGAGAAGAGGTAAACGGGAATTTAAAATGTATATTATGAAACAAAGTATCGGTCTAGGTACAGCCAGAGCTACTAGAACTAGAGAATGCCTTGCTACCTGAGCTTGCATTAGCACTCATGCTGTGATAGATGCTCTTGCAGACTTTAAGCAGAATTTGGACCTTCTTGTTAGGGGAGTATGCCTCATGCATGCTAGTCCACCTCTGCTGGATCCGTTCCAGGGTGACGTTGTCAGGAACTCCAACTCCTGCTGAACCCCCTAGTTCCGCTAACTTGTTCTTTTCCAGCAAACGCAGGTTGCTCTGGAGACGCTCAAAGGTGCCGTCATTGGTTCGGGAATTGCGAATACAGGAGTAGAGATGTGCAGAGACTGGCTTCAGAGCCACTTTATGGAGGGAGAGCTCAACCAGAGAGTCTACAGGAGGTAGGTGAGAGGAGATTAGAGGGGCACCAAGCAGTGATCCACAAAGTTGAAGTAATGTCGAATTAGTAATATATGTTCTTTCAGTTTTATAATCACAAACAGCTGAAATGTAAAATTTCTTTCTGTCTACCGGTAAACTTCACTGTGAGCTCACTCACCTATCTCCAAGTCACTTAGGTCAGTAATGCTGTCCAACACTGTCTGGATTTCTGGATGGTCCAACAGTGTTTCCCTCAGCGATGTAAGTGATGACCTTACTTCCTGCAAGAACTCTGACCCTGTAAGCCTTTCAGAGTCAACTCCACACTTCAGCGTCATCTCAATAAATCCTTTCACATTGTCTGTAAATGCCCCACCTTTCCGCTCGCTCAGCTCCTGTACACGATTAATCAGTCTTTTCTTCTGACTCACCAGCCCCCCAAGAGCCTGGCTAACTGCCGATAGTCGATGTAGGACCTTGTCAGCCAACCGGTGAGCAGACGGGTGGTGGATTGTGGAGCTCTGCATTTGGGACTCTTGTTCTTCCTCTATGCTGCTGATTGACAGTGAGTCAAGCTCGAGAGATGGGGGCTGAAGCAAGGAGGAAGGCCTGGGCGGGGATTGCCAGACTCCATCTTCAATCCAGGATACCCTGTGAGGAGACATAGGCACAGGGCTGCCATGGTGCTGCACCTCAGACACTGTGCCACTGAGACTTCCAAGATTCAACGGAGTAGGTGGAGTCAAGCTCTCGGTGCTCAGTCTGTTTTCTTGGCTGCAGGCAGCATCTCTGCTGGGCCTCCTAAGAACTACGCCTGTTGGAACAGCTGGTGGTGAAGCGGTTAGGGGGCATTGTGGTGAATCAGCGGACTTGGCTCTGGTTAAACCTGAAAAATTGAAATGGATTTTAAACACCATATTGAAGTGACCACTGCATGTGCTCTTCTCTCTAGTTAGAGCATCAGTTTATAAAGTTAGTTTCCTGACAGCTGCTAATCATCTTAAAGCGTGCCATCAGTTTCTGTTCTATCTGTTATGGCTCTGCAATATCTATCTATAGGGTTTGTGGTTTTGAAAGGAAACTATTTAACTGGCTTCTTGTGAAGAGATGCTTCACAGAAGTTAGGTTAGTAAACCAGTAAGGTGTCTATGGTAAATGTGAAGCGCTAATGTAAAGCAGAATGTAAATAAATCTTTTTAAATCTACCTGGTTTATCTGTGGGTTAGTAAAACAGGTTTATTTTGGAGCAACTGACTCCAACCGTCCAAACTTTGTTAAATAAACAGAGGCTTATAGAAAGAGTAGACCATTCAAAGTATTACAGTAATGAACTCTGACCTGAGCTCTCTGTACTGGCAGCAGACGGTTCCTGTTCCAAAGAGATGGCTCGTTTAGTGTGTATCCCTGCACCTGCCCATGTTCGAGTGGTGGTGAGGCGTCGTTCTCGCCTGAAATTCGATGGCAGCATGGCACACTGCGTGCCAGTTGCCCTGTTGGTCAGCCAGTCATCTCCATGTTCACGAAGGTAAAGGGGATTGATAACACACAGGGCCCCATTTGTTGAAGTAAGCTAAGGAAACACACAGACGACCAAAAAATCAATTAATAAATAGGATGGTGTGATACACTAAGGAAAAAGAAGTCACTGTAAACCTCTGCTTTAAGCAATATTAACTTATGAATAGTGTAAACACAAATGTAACACAATGTTCTATGACTACAACATTAGCAATCTGTTGTTTTTTTCCATTCATGGAGCATCATGATGACCCTGGAGTAGGTTAAAATAGCAACATTTGATGCTTTGTTTATAGTAATATTGATTCATTCAGCTGTAAGGTATTCGGTAAGGAGGCTATTTCCCTTTTAGTGTAAGATCATTACATCTTCCTATTCCCTGTCTGTCTGACTCTCTTTCACACGAACGTATATAAGCACACAGGTTAAATACCTGTATGGAGCACATTACAATGCTTGGCTCCCTGTGGGTCATTTCATCAGTCTGTTGATCAGGCGGTGTGCAAAGCCACATTTCTGCATTACAAAAGTAGAAACAAGTCAGTTCTCTATTAAAAACAAGAATTTTGCCACTGTGTTTATAGATTAAATATGTTCGTCTTGCATAAGACAAATACAATCAGATCTTGGAGGACTCACTGGGTTCAAGCTGAGAGAGACGATCTTTGTTCTTGTCAGTTACACTGTAGATGCACTGAGGTATAGACAGACAAACAGCCAACACATCCCTGATACACAGGAAAAAAAGCCCAAGCATTAACTGGTTAGGTTTTCAACCGACTTTAAAACTAAATGTGGATGTTTCAGTCAGACCTTATATAACATGGTTAAGAAGACAAATAAACATATTATGGCTTTATCTGCTTTATCGTTAGAGAAGTTGAAGTGGAAGTTCAATCACACGTAACAAAGCACTGATCCATGATATAACAGGTTCTTACCTGGTGAAAGAGTAGAAGAGCACCAACTCAGCCAAGTCAGAGAAAGAAAGACGAGATTCAGACAGCTGGAAGACTGAGACAGAGAAAAGGGTGGGTAGGGTTAGTGTTATTCTGTCAAAAAACAAAAAAGGCATTCCTAGAACACAGAACTTAAACCAGAATGATGCAGTGGGGACTTTTTAAAGATAAAAAAGATGTGGCAGTTGAATCAATTTTTTCACACTAGCTTCAGTACTCATTAAGTCTCTGACAACGTGTGGTTTTTAATGCTGAGGGTTACTGTAGGTCAGAGGAGTCTGTCTTATTTTCAGCCTGTAGTTTTCAGACATACCACATGTATTTGCAGAGTAGTTAGTGTGTGAAGGATCGAGGAGATCTGATGAGTAGTAAAAGAGAACAATTTAAGCAACCAGTATTTGCAGTTTAAAAATGCCCTGGAGGAGTGTGAGAATGTTCCCACCTGTAACTAGTTGGTTTTGTAAGATATATAGAGTCTCACACACACACAAAGAAATACTATATTTGCAAGGGGTTGGTCCATACCTTTGTTAATGCTTTTGATGTTATAATCAAGAACGGGGTCATTCTCTCCTCCGGCAGACACGCACAGCAGGCTGGGCTGAGACGTCACAGAGTCCCGCACAACCAGGAAACTCTGGCGGGAAACACACACACACCCACACTGTTACTCATCTCGGTAACAGATGTGTTACAGTAGCTTGTTGAGCAGGAAGACATTTTTTTCTTAAATGTGGCAGACTACAATACATCATTCCATGGCAACCAGGTGGCATGAAGTGAGTGAGTGATGACTGATAGCTTGATATGCATGAAGCAAAGCACTGATGATTTAACAAGGGGGGGTTAAAAAAACCCTCAGTATTACGAAGTCTTAGACTGGATTGAGTTGTGGGTGTGACAAAACTAAAGATACATAAAGAGTGAAGTTTCAATGTGGCTCTTGCTGGGTAGGGGGTGCCACACCTGGTGGGGTGGGATTTGAACCCTTGGCCTAATGCATCCCAAATCAATGCTCTACCACTGAGACCCTTACCAGTGACCCACATAAATGAGCCAATAGTGCAGCCAATGGTTTTTAGAAGTCACACAATTGGTTCACTGAACATCACCTGAGTGCAGCGAGTGTGTTTAAAAGATAATGTACCTGTCTCTGGAAGGTCCAGTCACTGGTGAACCGGCATCAAAAACTACACTACCAGGGCAAAAGAATACCCCAGGAGAAAATACACACCAGGAGAAAGGAAAGAAAAGTAAGGCACGTGATACGAGTATAACATTGTAAAAAGCAGGTCTCGTCAAAAAAATGCAAGAAGGGGACTAGTGAGGGAGGCTACCAAGTTCCTTCAGAGTCCTCTGAAGGAACTACAAGCTCCTGCAGCTGAGAGGGAAGACACTGTGCATATAACAACTGTTGTCTGGGTCATTAAGCAGTTGCAGCTTTGTGGGAGTGTGACAAAGACAAAAAAGTCCAAATTAAAATTTCACTTAGAGTCTATCACAAAGCATAAGGAAGACTGTGACGTCAAGGTCCTACAATCTAATGAAACTGAACTTTTTGGTCATCGGACTAGAAACTACTTTATGCTTAGCAAAATTCTAAACTGCAGATCATCCCCATCGTAAACCAAGGTGTTGGGGAAGCTTTCGGCAGCAGACCTTGGAAGGCTGGATACTTGAAAATATGGGAGAAGATTTGATGTCCAGCAAGACAATCACAACAAGATTAAAAAAAAGCAACAAACAAATGGTTTAAAAACAATATTGTTAATGTTCTGTTTGAGTCAAGAGACCAGAGCACAATCCAAATCACAATATGTCCGGAGATGAAAAGGGTACAATCCCCATGCAACCCGAGAGAACTATAGTTTTGAAAAATAAAAAGCTGTGTTCAAATTCGATGGAGAGGGATTCACACAGGCTCATTGCTGTACTTGCTGCCAAAAGAATGTTGGGCAAAAGTGCATCTTCTAAATACTGACTTAAAAGTTGTGAATAGTAATCTCATCACTTACTGCCTTTTGTATTTTTTATTATTTACTTTGCAGATAGTGGTTTTAGCATTAATATGTCTTGTTTTTTGATCAATGTTAAAGAAATTACAGTAAAGCAAACATAATTCAGTGTACAAATAATTTGTGAGGTGAGGTGACTGTACTGCACATGTAGATTGACTGTGAATACTGTATATTCATAGGCTTTGACTATGGCAGCCATGACAGCCTGAGTCTTCTTAAGGATCTCCTTAGCAACATTTAGCAACGGGAGTACATTAGAAAGAGAAAAGAAGAGACAGAGAGTTGAACTAAATATCTCAAAATATCTCAAATATATCAAAATTTTGCAACTCTCGGTTTTGGTCTTCCTTAGTTCACAGCAAATCTAGAGAATATTTCCTAACAACATCCAACTTTATGGTACATGGCCGCCATGGTTGAGCATTGGAATGGTTAAGGTCAGGAGATGAGGAGGACCTACTTTTATAAGAATTTAAATTAAGCAAAAACTGATTTATGGAGAAATACCTGCAAAACTATCTTTCATCCTTTGGTCCACATTTAAACAAAAATTGTAATACTGGTCGCTGATTTTTTTGTTATAAACTATTGTCGTTGCTTTCATATGATTTGCATAGATTCTTTAACGTAAAGAGTTACCACAATATTGAAAAAAGCCGTTCGTTGAAATATATTTTACTTCCCAAGTACGAACAAATGGTTCCCGTCATGTATTTACATCATTACAATTGAATTCAGAAATGCCCTCACACACTAGCAAAAATTTACATAAACACACACACACAGAGGAAGTGGCTTTCATGTTCCGTGTGCGCAGAAGTAGACAAGTTCATTTTAAGTCACCAATTTTTAAACACAGACAGACAAGGAAGTGGAAATGCTACATGACTAAATATTTCATTGTTAATCCATGACAGTAATCAGTCCAGTAACCTTAAGTCATTAGTAGAAACAGACAAATAGAAATGAATAATTTTTTTTTCCAACAGTGGAAAAACCTATATTATATACACAACTTGCATGATGTACAGTGTAACACATCAGTGCAGTCTCATATAATTCTTTGTAAAAGCAAAAACAAATGGTTCAATGCTCTTATTACTTACGCATCAGTAACTGATTGCTTACAGTCAGAGTTTTGCTTTTCTGGGCAATTATTTGCATGTCAGTCTTTCGAATAACAAAAAAAATGCACCTTTAATATATTTATCTACTCACATTCTCTCTGCAGCGGGCGTATCCATTTTGTAATGTCATTTCCCTGATATGCACAGCCTTTATTCAACACAACTTCTGCATTCAGCCCGAAAAATGCTGTTTGTTATCAGCATGTCAGAAAAAGGAACTACTTTTGTGTAATAGAGATATGCCTATCAGTGTTCAGTCGGGCTAAGTACACTTCTGGTATTAAAGAAAATCTAAGAAAAGGCATCACTACAGTTTGTAGAAATCCTTTTTTTTGAGAGCCCACATGAACCTACAGAACAAATTTCACCAAACATGAGGCTTAACTGAACAGAGCTGGCGGGAGGATATAAACTGCATTACATACAAATGAGGAAAACAGTAAGAGGAAGCAGAAGGGAGGATATAAATGTGGGAAAGTTCAAAAACTGTTCTTAAAAAAAACAAAAAACAAAAAGGAAATGTTTCAAAAATAGGAAACAGAAAGTTCTAGTCTTTAAATCATACGTACACTCACCAGCCACTTCATTAGGCACACCTGAAACTACTGGGGAGCTGCTGGGATTCTCACATGCAACCATAAAGTTTACAGAGAAATTATCCAGTGAGCAGTATTTTTCTGGGTGGCCTTTTTGGTGCCAGAGGTCAGAGGAGAATGGTCAAACTGGTTTGAGCTGATGGAAAGGCAACAGTAACACAAATAATTGCTTGTTGCAACCAAGGTATGCAGAACAGCATCTCTGAACACAAAACATATAAAATTAAAGCAAAGACCACAACGGTGCCGGTCCAGTCAGCTAAAAACAGGAAAATGAGGCAACAACTCGCAATGGCTCACCTAAATTGGACTATAGAGGATTTGAAAAACATTGCCTAATCTTTTGACTCATGATTTCTGCTGTAATATTCAAATGGCGGGGTCAGATATTTGTATAAGCAACATGAAAACATGGATCATCCATATTTAGACTGTTGGTGGTGGTGTAATGGTGTGGGGGATATTTTCTTTACTTTGGGCTAACAATTAAACATCTGTGTGTTGTTGCAGACCATGCCCATTTCTTTATGACCATAGTCAAAACGCCGCAATGTTTTAATTAATGTTGTGAACAGGTGTGTTTAAATCATTACAATAATAGAATTATTCACCGAGCTCAGTGAAGAAGGATTGCTTTCTTTCGAATGCCCTCATATGTCTGATTACAAACTCCCTCCAGATTTACATTCCACTTTTTAAAGGGAGCATGGACGTCTTTGGAAACTATGAAGCAGCTTTACATGTAATATCACAGTGACTGCTTGATTGATTTAAGTATTGTAGAGAAGAAGTGCCTTACCCCAGCAGGTGTCCCACAGATTGCAGCATGGGCCCCCTCCCTATCCCAGGGTGCCCCAGGGCACCAAGCCTCTTGGCAGCCCCTCAGCTGCTCCAGCAATGACAGTTTCCTTCTGCTGCTCCTCCATGGGATAGCGGTTGTCCCATTAATTGCACTGTGAACAGCCCTGGACACAATCATATGGAAAACACATTTCTGTGCATGTCAGTATGCAAGAGCTTTATTGACTATTGGCTACAAACTACAAGGGGGGGATAAAACAATGGTGCTTTGTGCTCCAAGAAAATTAAAATTTTTCATTTGCACCACCAATTTTGTCTTAAGTTTTATATATGATTTTTTTTTTTGAGGAAATGTCCAAATAGCATCAGGATTTAAAAAAACAAAAACAAAAAACTTTTATGGTATGAACATATTGGATACTTACATGTATTGGGCTGGTTCAGTTCATGTGTCCTCTCTCCTCTAGAGAATTAGAACATTTCTCCACATGTTGTAATCTCTTCTGAACTCTTTTCTTTTTGTGGTAGAAACGGTTGCCTAATAGCTCATTACACCGACAGAGCTAAAATAGGAAGCTCACAAATAGACGTACATCCTTAAGCAGTTTCCTGGTGTCATTTGCAGAATATTTTATATTTCAAAATTCATGAAACTGTCGTACGGCTGCCTTCTTCTTCATCCTGCCAAAGCTGCCATTTAATACACTTTCATTTTTCATGTGAAACTGTTCAGCTGATCTTTCATCATGGCATCCTATTCATCCTCCCCTCGTCTCAAATCTGCATGTGGTTAACCGAACTCTAAGCTCAAAGTGAGCAGTGAAAATACACTGCGTGTTCTCTAAAGAGATACATTTACCTATTTTTTTCTTCTCAGCAGGCTGTTTCCTCTGTCTTATGCTCAGAGATAAGTGGTAACATCAATGTTGAGAACAGTGGTCTTGAAAAAGTTTTACTACAAGTCTGAGAAGATATGTTTCAGATTGTATCTTGCAGATGTAGAGGAGAAAGACACATGGAGGTGCATATACTCATCTTTAAATTTAATTGTTCTCAATTGTAGTTTCTATTGTCTAAAACTCATGTGCTGCCTTCCAACAGTCCTGCCTTGCGTAGAAACCGCAGCTAGAGGTGTTGCTTATTGGTCAACATTTCCGTGGCAACAAGACTCATGGTCTTTCTTTTACACGCAGTGCTCTAACATTCTATTTATACTACTTCTCTCAGCACCATGAGGCTTGCAACACATCTGGCTCAAATAAAACCTAAAGAGACCAAAATCAAATTTCAACTCCTGAAGTTAGTCTGCAGAATGATCAGTTTTGTTCTGTTGATGGGAATAAATTCACTCAGCTAAAGGTTTTAAATTACAGTCCAATTAAAATTATTTTCAGGTCATTTTCTCAGACAATGGAAAATAATTGTTGTACCCTGAAAACATGACATCACTTGGCAATGTTAGGAGTGAAAACCCGGCACACTTCTGTCACTGCAGTTTTTACTCATGTCAGAGGAACATTTAGTTCAGATTATGTTAACTTGCTGCTTATACTATGTTTTGTAATTGTGAGCAACCTGCTTTTCTAGAGCTCCCCCTACATGACATCATCTGAACTCCTCTGGGTGATGTCATCTGGAGGACTTTTTTCAGCTAGAAGCAGGGAAATATTTTAATATAGGGAAGTCAGAGGTAAGTTTAAAAGCATAAAATCTAAACTAAAGCAATGGAAAGCAAGTCGAAATTTGTGAAGTTGCCTTTTATAATAACTTAGATTTGTTATCCTTTATTGTTTTTTTTTCTGTGGCTCATCAAAAAGTGGCCTTCTTGGTTTGGTCCATGTGTTGGAAAAGTCGATATATGACATAAAGCATTTCTTTTGACACAGTATCAACAAAAGTGAACATTAACTGCCATTAAAAAAGGTCACATTAAATGCAATTTATTGCAAGAAACTGGATTTCCATCGTTTTGTTCAGGTGTTATATTGTTAGCATGCTCACGCCTGTATTTCTTTACTGCAGCAAATCATACTTAAATCTTTTACATTACATCATATCCTTTATTATTAAATTACACTTTATTTTAGCAATTCATGTGTTTTTTTTTCTCTTGCCAGTATTTCAGACGAAGTCAACTAAGAGGAACCTTAAGTCCTAACCAGAGAGGGAGCAAAATGACTGCTATAATTTTTGCATGTACAGTTTGTAGCTCAATTGTGTTGAGATTAATTTATTTTCTAACAAAAATGTTCCAGATTAACAGAAATTATTTCAAGAGGGAGCGATAATTTTAACATGAAAAAGATTGTTAATAAAAATCAAGGTATTTTAAAAGTTTTACATAACTAGCCTAGCTCAACTCAGGAAGTCCCTTTTTTGATTTATATCATAGAGATTTGGGCATTGGCGGAAAAGATGGCGCAAAATAATAAACAACAGCCTGATTATATTTTGTGGAAACTTAAAAGAATATGAGACACTCAATGAAGTGTTGTCACTTCTTGCTTGATTAAATGCAAAATTAAAGCCAAGATTTCAGCTTTCATGCAGTCTATATATATTAACCATCTTACACACATGTGCAAACACGTGTTGCTGGAAGGTGTGTGCATCTGTTCACAGAAGTTAAATGCCTTAGAAAGGAAAGTACAGCTGTGACAAAAGTAAACTAATGCAGAAAAGGAAATGAATATTAATAGGAAACTATATTGATATAAAGTAAAGTCCATATAACAGACAGATTTGAAAACCCAGAGATCTCAGATGTCCTCTCAGAAAAATTAAATGTCAGGTTGATGAGAAATGATGCAGAAATGAGAAATGAGTGTTGCAGACACCCATCACCATATTGCTTCAAAACAATCAAAATTGTGGGGTATGATAATTTCTCTTTAAGGGCCAACTCTAAACTGCAGTGGCTTTTGTTAAAAAGCAAATCTTTTACTCTTCTTTTTTGGACTCTGGTGTTGCCGATGCAGTGCTCGCTTTGGCTGCAGCTCCTTTGTTTTCAGAGACCTTTTCTTTTTTGTTCTGACTGTCAATCCTTGCATGTTCCTTCTTCACCAGTTCATCCAGCTCTTCCTGGAGTGAGTGAAATGAAGGCGAACACAGGAATTAATACAACCACTGTGTGCAGACATGGAAAACAAGGTGGTGAAAAAAGCTAATGATTTGTGTTTAGCATAAAGTCCTTCTACAGTGGTGACGTGCGACCACAACATCACACAGGAAAATCATAAATAGGTTACCTTGAAATTTTTTAGCTCTCACTTTTTTCTCTCTCGCAGGTTTAGTGACAAGGGTAACTATGCAGGTGCATTGTGCATAATAATGTGTACTTATCAATTCGGATCCATGCAAATACAAATTTATCAGTTTTACTGATACGACCTGTTTATTGACATCCAATATTTTTAAACTCAACTCTTTTATACCAGAGACCTATAAAAGGATATTAACTTTCTTTCAGGGAGTTAGATGATAGGATCAGAACCACTTTCATGTGTGTACACTAAATACGAAACTCAACCCCCACAAGCAGCTGGGTTTACTTAACAGAGGTAACAGCAGACCTGGCAAAAAACATACTCACACAGATAAAGCTCACAAATGCATGCATTTTGTTTTGTTAATATGCACAAAATTTATGTAAAAATACCCCCCCCAAAGAAAGCCTAATTTGGTATTATGTGGCAACCTCAAATTGACTCTCCCCGAAGAAGTCACTGCCCCCTACAGGTGGTCACAGAGAAGAAAATGATGTATGCACCTTCCCCCAACAACCACAAACTTTGACTGTTTTGTTTCTGACTTAGAAAAAGTTATCCATCTACACATTACAGGGTACATTCTTCTCTTTGTTAATATGTTGACAGTATATAAGGTATCAGATAGTCCTCGTATACTTTATACTGTGAGAGATCAGTGAAATAAGTAACTATTAACTGAAATGCTGCAGTATATCTGGTGATAGCTTACAGTGACATTGAATTAGAAGAAGGGAAATAATGTGAAATAAGAAACAAAGGGCACACCTAATAAAATAGTATCATAATATCAACATTAAAATTATGCTAAACTTTATTAATATGTAGTAGCATAACTGTCATGCTGCATTGTTTTGGCAAACAGCCATAATGAGATGGAGCCAATTAGCTCTGGACAGTTTTAGAATATTCATATTACATATTAGTTGCTATGCAACTTAGTTGCATAGTCATATGCAAGTCAAGTCAAGTGGCTTTTATTGTCATTTGTACTATACAGAGTAGTACACAGTACACAGTTGAAACTAAGTTGCATATTACCTTCCAACCCAGAAGGCCAGCTAGGGCCAAACAGCCGTCATCACATGTACTGATGTAAGCCACGTCTCTAAAAATAAAAAAAGAGACCACAATGTTAGAATGTACACAAAGCTCCATGCTGATTATTCGAATCAGAGTAGCACAGCACAGAAGTGTGTGACCTTATATATACAGGTCTGTGGTTTTCTAAACTATGTCAAGTCAACTCACTTTGCCACAGGTGGCATCAAATCAAGTTCTAGACTCATCTGAAGAAAAGCTAAAGCTAGTGATAAGCAGAAAAAATTGATGTAGCATAACACATAAAATGTTCACCAAATAATCCTCATCATATATGAAATGTTGGCACCCTCTGGCTGTTCAAGGACAAACTGTATGAAGTCAGTTTAAACAGATACACAAAATATACCTGAGAGCTGAATGGGAGTCAGGTGTTATGTGTGGTAATAGCAGTAATTTTAGCCCATCATTATCATTATTCCCATCATTTCCTTAAATATCTGAACCAGTAGAAAAGCACATTCCACAAATTATTAATGACATAATAATCTAGATTTTGGTGTGCACATTCACTTCACCAGCTTTCTGACTAATACCTGCCCTGTAAGTTGGGCTCATTCATTTCTGTTGGATTCATTAATTGCAGTTTATTTACAATAGCTATAAGTTGAAATGGAAAAATAGACCTACTGTAGCCTAGTAAAACAGTTTGTGAGAAAAAGCAGCATCAGTGCACCACCTGTATGCCTTGTCGGAGTCAAAGTCCATCCCTCCTCCAAAACCAAGCAACCCGAAAAGAGGATCAGCCTATACAGAAAAACACAATCAAAGCTGCACAGAGAATCCACTTAACACATTTATGGCAAAAAAAAAAAAAGGATTAAAGATACAGTGAAAAAGAAAGTTGGTGATCACCTGCCCTGTCTTTTCCATGTTAAAGAGCAGTCTGGGGCAACTTTTTGAAACTCTGACCAGCAAAAAAACAAAAACAAAACAAAAAAACAGGTGTAAAAGGAACAACCAACCAAGCAATATATATTATTACTTATACACACACACTATAAAATTTAAATAAAGCCCTTAACAAGAGCAGCCAACAATATGGGCTAAGTGGACTATCAGCATTTTCTTTAGAGATGATTTGATAAGTCATGTTGTTATTTGAAAAACAGGAAACTTGATCTGAAGTACCTGCTGACCAGACTTGCAAAGGGCTGGACCTGCAGAGATGTCCCCATGATGATGAGAAGATCACAGCTAGGAAAGTCCTGATGGGTAAAAAAGAAAAGAGAGTATATTTCTGCACAGGTGTCACATCACCTGCAGTCCCACCCCATTCACTGTCCAGACATGCACGCAAATGTAGAAACACTATTATGTGCTCACCAACTTCATTGAAGTGAAGAATCGAATAGGTAGATTCTCTCCAAAGAAGACAATATCTAGGTAAAAAGAAATAAGGTGACACAAAGAGATAGATAAATGTAAATAATTGTATCAACATTTAAATATGAAGGAGGTCACAAAAGAAAGGTCAGAATCGTTATGTCTTTTAGGAAAAGAAAACATGGATATACAATAAACAAGACAAAGAAAAACTAACCTGGTTTTACCAAACTGCTGCACTTATCACAATGGGGAATGTCATCAGAGAAGATTTTTTCTACAAAGCAGATAGAGGAAATAAAGTCCTGAATGGACAAAATCATAACTCAATAATGTCACGCTCTTGATTTTTTATATGAAGGACATCAAGCTGTACCTTTCATCCAGTCGAGGTTGTACTCCTTGCGACAACAGAAGCTGACACAGTGAGATGTGTAAAATGTTCCATGAGCTTCAATTAGATCCTCTCCATCAAGCCCAGCCACTCGCTCTAAAGTGTCAATATTCTGAATAAACATATATTAATGTCAATAACCAAACAAAAAGTTAATTTAAGGGATGTTGAGTGTTTTGCTCCTTTACCTGTGTGTAACAGCGCCTCAGGAGCCCCTTGTCCTTCAGCATTTTTATGAAGTAGTGACATATAGTTGGCTAAACACCAATACAAATAAAGCACAAGATAAAAATAAGCACTTGTTGAACAATCTGTGGTCCACTTAATATGCAGTAGAAAAGTGATGTACCTTAAACTGTCCTGGGTAAAGCTCCTTGGCCAAGGCAAAGAATGGTTCAGGATGTTTCTGACACACAAGAAGAAGGTGGTAGAATAAGTCAAAATAAACAACTGTCTGTAGCAGCTAAAGAGGTGAACTTGTACATGATACTGTAATTGTCTCAAATATGGGGTCTGTTTGGTATGGTAACTACTTAAAATGATAATTATTTGTGGCTTTATACCAGAGTAAAGTTAATCGGGATATAATTCATGTCTTCATATTAATAACCTAAAATGAATAATTCAAAATGTAAGCCTCTCAAGGAATTTGAAGGTGCTCTGAAAATTGTTACATTCTTTGTTGTGGTGAACATCAGAACTAAAGCAATCATTGCAAACCTTAAAATAATCAATCTGAAAGATGGCCTCTGGGTAGGGCAGGTTATATTTCTGCAGGTTTGCATACAGGCCCGTTCCTGGTGAACGAAAATCAGGAATACCGGCCGCTGGGAAAAAGGGATGGTATTACACATTCAAATTAAATAGACAACAACATAAACAACAATTATTTAGCTTTCTGTGATGTTTTTAAATTTACCAATACTCACAAGTGGATATTCCTGCTCCAACCATACAGATGATGTTTTTACCTGTGTGGATGCAAAAGATTTTAGCTGTGCTAACAGCTAAAAAATGTACAATAAAAATGTACAATAGTAACACATAATAGTTCGGAAGAGTATGTAAAAGAAAGCAGACACAGACGAACATTTTCCACTTTTTATGTAGTGTGCCACTCCATCAAGAGTCAGCTCATCCAGAACTTTCTCTGCTGAGCCAAGACCCAGGGTGCTGGAGAATAGATTACGCAGGAAGTCCACTGACAAGAACACAGGAGAATCATATAAGACACAAATTCAGCTCAACATCAGGATGTTGTGTGGATTAAAAGATGATAACAAAACACAGTCAGACATATCAGGATAAACAGTAGCAGTTTGGCTAGCAGTTATTCTAATAAAATTATATCTGGACTACCATTTTCTTGACTATTTCCAAGAAGAAAGAGGTTTACATAGCTCAACTTAATACAACTTACGTACAGGTGATCTTACTCTTATCAGGTGGTCCAACAATTATCCACTCCAGAGATCGTTATATGACAAATACTGAACATTTATTAAAATCCACGTTTCTCAGCTTAGCTCATAACGAAGTAATTCTACAGTGCACATTTACGAATAGTAATTTCACAAACACGTTCATGAATAAATTGCACAGAACAAGGTAAGAAATCGTGTGCCTCCACAGCTACACACTGAACCTTTCACTTCTAATTTGTTGCGCTCCCCACTACCTTGTAGTCCATTCTTTCTATCAGCTCTAATACCTGACCTTAAATCTCTAATGGCTGTACTTTGTAGCTCCTGTGTGTCCTTTCAAAAAGCTGAGCTGAACTACATCTCTCGCAACAAATTTTTCATAACATTGTTTCTACGACAACTAGTTAAACTTAAAAGGTAAGCTTCAATGGCAGTTATAAGGACATCAAATAACCTTACAACCTTACAAAACACAACAGAAACAAAAACAGAGGAAACCCTGGTTGGCTCATACAACTTAATAACTACATATAGGAGACTGAGAACCTTCACTGACTGAGATGTTTTCTTACATGGCTTGCTATTACCTCTGTTTTTGCAGAATAATGATAATATATTTTAAACCAGACTATTTTACTAGTTAACTGTACATAAAATACAAATAAATAATACATACAAATTAAATTGGATGTAAAAAGGTTTCTGACTGACGGTGATCAGTGAATCAATAAATGAATAAAGCCAATACAACTACCACAAGATATGCCAGATATGCACAGCAGTAAATGTTATAATATTTCAGATTCATATTTTCAGGATCGCCATGTTTGTGTTCACATACTCTCTGTGTCTCCTGCAGCCTCTTCCTCGCTGCTGTCGTCGGATTGTTCCTACACATGAAACAATAGTGACATATAGAGACATAATACATTCAACAGCAGCGCAGAGAAAACTAGCTACTGACTGACAAGCAGGTATTAAAGAGCACACACACACTTTGTTTGGTAGCCAACTCTGCAGCGTTATTACCCCACCTACCTACTAAGATTCACGAAGAGCACTAAATTACGACAAATAATAAGTTTTCTCACCTCTGGTTCAGGGGCGACCTCCTCTTTTTCCTTTTTAGGAAGTTCTACAAAAGCAAATTAAATACAAGATGATGCTGCACAAATACTTTTCCCTGTAAATAAGTAGTAATGTTAGCCGTTACACGGCTAGCTAGACTAGCACCGATTGTCAAAAATTTAGGTCAACTTTCACATCAGTCAGCCATCCTACCTGATGCTTCAGACATTTATCCGTCTACTGAGACCCTTTAACTTCAAGGGTCCGAATGGCAGTTTATTTAAATTATCTTTCCCTCGACGTTGTGTCGGGTAACTAGCTAACGATCAGTTTTAACAGTCTTGTTGTTGTCCGTCAAAAACACAGCCCGTGTTCACTATGGCCCAGTTCCCACGTCATTATTCGTTCCTATAGCAGATCTATGTATTTCATTCTATTAAATGTCATCTAAAACTGACTTATTATTAAAAATCTTAAACACGACAAATAACTATAGATATTTACGTTTACAACATAGCAGGTAAAGCCACTGAAATTAAGTTGCTCATTTAACAAAATCCAATTACTTGAAACCTGGCAACCAAATCAGTATAAATAAACTGTCTCTTTACCTACAAACTAGAGGCAATTTATTCAACTTCACTCACTTTCTGTTCTCAGTCCAAACAGTATCTTCATGAGCCCAACGTAGGGTCAGACTCGGCAAAGCTCACACAGGATTATGGGCTTTAGATTCCTCATATAAGCTTCACACTGAAGATTATAAATACATACAACCATACATTTTGTTTGTTGCTGCATGGTTCCCATTGTCTGTTAAAACCCAGGCTTAGTTTCTAAATAATTATATATTTATTTAGTACAATTACATTCATATTTACATTTGACCATCAAATAAAAATATTACCACAAAAGCAGACAAAATGTAATTTGCATGAGAAAAAGACAAGATGCAGGTGGATTTTAATTGGGGGCCTTCTAGCTGCGAGGCAGTGCCCCTAAACAGTCCACCAGCCTGCTGGCCCTAATACTTGGATATAGATGCCAAATAATCCAACTAATGGTACGGTACCACGGTCAAGTCAATGTTCAGTCTTTGCTAGAGTGTGTCAAGGCTTTACAGATGTCAATTTCAACACCCTAAACTGTCTTCATCCAAAATGTAATTAAGGCCACAATTGCCGAGTTGTTGCAAGAAAGAAATCTTTCTTCTTTCTTATGCAAGAGGTTTTCTCATCAACTCTCTTTGCCCCATCAGTAGTCTTTCTGTAAGACTCCTGCAAATTCACAGCTAAGGTCTTTCAGAGGATGTTGTCTCTTTTTGCCCTGTATCAAATGATTTCACTGCTTCCTGTTCCTATGGATGTACTATGTCTGTCTCTGCATGAGATCCTACTTCTCCTCTTCTCCCTGCTGCCTCAGGTTGTGGTCATAGCCAGAAGCAGTGATCTGGCAGTGTGGTAGCATTTCCTCCAACAGGATAATGACCAACCCAGGACTGGATATCCCAGGGAGGTATGATATGTCCAGACGTTGTAGTCCCCTGCACAAACAACAAAAAACGGGGTATGCAATGCAACAATAGTGTTTCACCATAAAGATTGTGTTATGTTGTAGGTATTTTAATATTTACTTGAGATTCCTCAGTGCAGCCAGGCCACCTGTAGTGATGCGTGGACAGTGAGAAATATCCAGTTCCTCCAGAGAGTCCTGAAACATATGGAGCCTGGCCAAAAACCAATCGTCCACTTCAGGACAGCCACGTAATAACAGAGTCTTCAAAGATTGCTGCCCGTCTAAGGAAAGGCAGATCAAGAAAATAAAAAAGTATTCATGTGCTAAAAAATCATTGAATCAAATAAAAGAATTAACAATACATGCTTTAGTACAACAGTGAGAGAATGAGGTTTCAGCACGGGAAATGTGATTTTAACCAAAACTAAAAAAAGACAATTAAGGCTCAGTTGGATCTCAGTACAGAAGTTCTCCAGTCCTGTGTAGTTGATAACAGTGTAGCTCATGTCTACTTCCTCTAGGGACGTGTCTTTGTGATTTAAAAAGTCCCAGCTGAACTTGCCCCTCTGGTCTGCACGAAACCAGTCTGACTGTCCAGTGTATCTGAGGAGACAGCACAGACAACATGAAAACTGGGACACAGCAGCCATAATGCTAAGGCTGCAGTTAAATAACTTCAACTTGAGTTAATAACTACCACAAAAAATAATAATGGGCTAATTAATGTTTAGAGTGTCTTCAATGCATCCGAGTTTATTTTAAAACATAAACCGGGTCACTGGGTGGGGGCTTGTGTTGAAAAGACTACAAATTAATTATCTAGGAACCATTGCACTAAACAGCTACACTGACTGTCTGAGGTCAGCTGCTGCTCTACTTCTTAATTTGAATGGTTTGCCACATTTCATTTAACCAAGGCGTGTCTCATTTTGTTAAAAAGCACAAACTCCCAAAACTGTTTCATATCATTAGAACATGATCGAAACATTGACTACAAAAACAATTGTTTTTGCTCAAATAGTCAATGAACTTACAAGCGCAAAACAGACAGTTGCAGTCATATTTATTTGAAAGACTTAATAATAAAATAATAAAACATAACCCCACATATCTATGTACTTACCTAAATCCTCCCTTCAGACTCAAGATATAGTAGGCTGCTGCTATGTCTGGCCCATAAAAGCTCTTAGTGTAGCCATAGTAACTGTGAAAGACACACAAAGTCAATGATGGTTAAATATCGTGATGAACTCAATGTGTTAAGGATGAATGATTATGTCATATCCCATAGAATTCCATGTTATGTTTTGGGACTTGGAGTGTTGATGACAATACAAAGAAAGGTGTTCATTTATCAGGTGCTTAATGACACATTAAAACCAGACTCAGATCTGCGGCTTTTCATTTCATTTAGACAGTAGAAGATTTAGATACATTTAGATACAGTAGAAGCATCAGAAGCAGCACTTGTATGTATGTGGTCAGCCAAACAATTTCTTACGCATTCTTCTTTTGAATTGACCTCCTCTTCATATGTGACCGCCACCTCAAGAGCATCTCTATATCATAGAAACGCTGGGTGAGGAAAAGGAGCATCCTTGTGTGCAGAGGAGGTGGAGAAACTGAGCTGGAGCTCCACATTCGCCGGCCAACAAGGCAGAAAGCCGATCTCTGGAAACATCTGTGTAGAGACTGTACAGATAGACAGAAACATAGCCAAAACACAGTTATCACATTCCTCCAGGTCTAGTCAGGTCTCAGTCTAAATAGAGAAGGAGAAACTAAATCTGTAATCCAAATAGTGAAGCTACTGTTAAGTGAAAACTGGGGAAAACATTTTATCAGCCATTTAAGCATTGGTGGAAGAAGCACTCACAACTCCTACTTCAACGAAATACGTGTTGAAATACTAGACTACTTTACAAACGTAAAGTGCTTTATTGTAAATTTTATGTTAGTAAAACTACAAATTTTTTGCTATCTAAATATATTATATCGTTGGATAATAATTTTCAATGCAATGTAAACAATTTTGGACCTGCAGCTTGTATATGTACAGATTATTGGGATACATCATAATTTATGATAATGAATTCTGCCTCATTATTTTATTAAGCATGTACATTTTCAAAGACACTGTAATACAATAAAAAGTATAATATTTCAATCCAAATTGTAGTCCTGAGAAATAAAAAGTAAAATAATATGAATATAAGTAAATGTTCTAAACATATTTACATTGCCTGAAGGCTTTTCTTACTACATAGATAAAATATTGGGGTTTGATAACTTTATACGAATCCATGGTTGGCTCTGTCAAATGTGGGGGATAGTTTCAGTCCCTTAGAGTCTAACAGCAAAATAATAGAATACGCCATTAATCAGCCAGCTACGTATACCCAGCGCAATGTAACGGGCTACTCTGCGATTCCAAGAGCATGTAAAATACCCAATTGATTTGTCTTAAGTCTGACAAGTCTTAAAATGAATGGAAACTCGAAGGGTTACTCACCATTAAGGGAGCCGACATGATAGCGCTGTTCTATGGAAAGTCGTGAGAGACAAACGTTGCAGTTTCGCATTTCCAATCTGTAGGTTTTGCTTCAGTCTGCCGCAGGGGGAGGTGTCCTTACACGTCTCTTTTCTCCACCAGATGGAGCTGTGGTACATGTTTACCGGTGACTTACAAATGTGAAGACTAGAAGTGTCTCCTATGGCAGTGAGGTAGCACAAAAACAGGGCTTAAGTATCTTTATCCTTTCTAATTTTAACGTATCCATTGTCAAGCCTGAATCAACAAACCACCAGTGAAATTTAATTCAATCCAATACAGTAGCTCTGCCATGAATTCTACTTTTTCAAGGGTATAATTTCTCTATTTTTTTAAAGTGATAATTCTACTATGTGTTTATTATTGAGGTGGGTAGTGGAGTCGGACTGGAGGGCGTTATAAGGAGAAATGGTCTTAATGTTTTAATGTTCAAAACATTAAAACCCCCTCTTCTCAACAAACACATTGGTAGAATCATCACATTTCAGTCAGTTTCAACCTAAAAACTGAGTAATTACCACTATGTAAAAGAAGAATTCATAGCACAGGCACTGTATTGGATTGCATTAAATATTCACTGGTGGTCATAATGTTGCCTGATCGGTGTAAGTGTTTAAAAAAGGCATTTTCTGCTTAAAGTGTAAATATAAGTTTTAGGTTTTATTATAATGCCAAGGGAACAGAGGATTATAATGATTGTTCAAAGTCATTTAATATGTGTAAGTATTTCCAGTGTGTTGCACAACAAGAGTTACCAACATGAACAAAATATACTGTCAGAAAAAATGGTTATATTTGGTAACATTTGTATCACGTTTAACTACATGATAAACACTGTCTATTGTGATAAACACAATAAACACTGTTCAGATTTCATTAGCTCCTTAGCAACAGTTAGAGAGATTAATAAAGGGAGGTAAGAATGTCGGGAAACTCAGTGCGTGTGTGTGTGTGTGGAGCCTGAACAGATCACATTACTGAAGGTTTGATTGAAGGAACATACAGACCAATGAAAAAAGAGTGACTGCCAGAGTGAATGAATTAATTGATTAGGGGATGGACAGTGGAACAGATGGATTGCATACTGGACCAGATTTTCAGTGCTATGACAGCAGGGACAGATAGACTGTGTGTGTGTGTTTGTGTGTGTCTGTGTATGTGTGTGTAGTCATAGTTGTGGGTGTATATTTTGAAGAATTTATTTTTTGTACCAACCCTTAAGGATATGCGTTCTGATCAAAAGCACATCTCTTTAAAATTAACCTTACTGTGTAACTGAGGGGGTTTTCAACATCCATATTGTGGTTTGATGTACTGTATTCATATTCAGTCTGTATGTTTATACTCACAAGTTTGGATTAGCCCAAATAGAATTATAGAAAAGTGAGCTGTGCAGCAACTTAATGTTTGAGGACAATAAAACATCTAGTCTATATAATTTAACATATATAATTTCCTGTTTTTTTGTATAAACAACTGAAATGTATGTGCTGTATGCAAACCCTGCAGCTCAAAGCATTGTGAGAGCTGGATGGGTTACACCCACATCCAAAAAGCTGTACAACTAGTGATCCAGTTCCTTAAAACTACCTAATAAGGACTTTCTTAAAACAGCAAGACTGGAAGAGGACTGTGACATTTCTACAAATGACTGTACATTTTGTGCTCCACTGAGTTTCCTTTCTGCTCTCAACAGTTCGGGCAGAAGTCAGGATCAGGTGAACAAAACATGCCTGCAGCTTGTAGGCATCAGGGAGGTTTTCTTGGACACTGTGGTTGGGATTTGCATTATTTTTACACCAGTACACAATAGTTCTCCTGTCCTTTAGACAAAGCCATATTTTATTCTAATACAGCAAATCCATATTTTTATCTTCTGTGATAAAAATATTTCATATGATGTTTCAAAGTAAGACTGTCCAAATATTTAAACATTTTTACATTGAAGCTTCAATGCTATGTTGTGTATGGATGGCATGAACAAAAGCACTAAACATGTTTTGTCTTAGCACCACACATATTATGAGGTTATGTAGAGATGTCTTCAAAGGCAGGCTGTAATGTCAACATATCGTGTGTTGGATCGAATTGTATCATCTGTAAAAGTGGACACTGTAAGTCTACTCTGTTAAAGATCAACAGCTTTCGGCTTGTCCCTGTTTCACAGGTAGCTGTGGCATGAGTGCCCTTTCTGCTGCAACCCTACCATTTTACCCAAGGTGGTTCTTGGTGGCTGGGCTGGAGCACACCTGGGTTGGGATTTGATTGCGTGGCCTTCTGCATCCCAACCCGATGTTCTACCAATTGAGCCACCAGGCCCTGTAAGTCTACTGTGTGTTGAAGTAATAATATTGTTTTTGCAAATAATTAAGTACCAAGCACAGTGCCTCGTGGGACCCCACAGGGTATTAATGCCTTATCTGTCCTACAAATAATGTTTAATGTATAAATAAATTAAAAGTATTAGCAGATTGTAACACGGTGAAGAGGTTAGCACTGTCATGTTACACAGCTGTAGATGTAGAGTAATCTTCCTGTGCATCTGTGGGTAAACTGGCATTTGGTTTGAATGTGGGCTTCATGCGTCCGCCCAGTGATGGGCAGGTGAGTAGTTCAAGATATTATCTAAATGATAGGCAGGTATGGATGGATGAATACTAAGCAGATTAATCAACTATTAAAATATTTGTTAGTTATAGTCCTCATTGATAGCCTCCCTGTTTTACTAAAGACCTCTGCTGCCCACAGACCCTGGAAAAAATAAAGGCATTGCAACACTTATAAAAACCTGTAATTTCCTTTCCACATACTTGATAGACTGTTACTGAGTTCACAGCAAAAGCAAACTGGAAGCAATAGACGATGCCGAGCGGAAGGCAGATAACTTTAGTTTGTTCTTGTCAGACGTGCATCTCTACTATGATTTTATTTCTCTGAAGCAGGAGAAGCAGAACTGCTTCCATAGTCTTGTTAGCAGATACAGTCTGAGGTTCCCTAATAGCTTCTCTCCTATGGCTCCCCACTTTTAACTGTGAGTTGCAATATGTGTAGACCCAATGGGAAAGCCATTAGCCACTGGTTGTCACTCTCATTCTGTCTCTTCTCTCTGCAAGTGCTGCAGTGTAGTAAAGACAGACCCACACACATCTCCTTCACATACACACATGCACAAACTGCTGCAGTATTCTCAAGACCATTAGTGACTGTCATGGCTGTTGTGTTTTGACCAGCTCCCATAGGGGTATTGGAGTCCATAAATCTCTACTGTCTTGGCGGGAAAGCCATTAGTGGTCAGTCGTACTGGGCCGGTTACTTAACGCTCGCATTGAGAAGCAGTCACTGAGAGGGAAACCGCAAAGCACAAAGGGCATATTGAGCTGAATCAAAATAAAACCTTTTGACAGTTTTATTGATTATATATTTGTGCAAATGTTCTCTACAGCATACTGGAACCTTGAACATTTTACCATTGCTGAAGTTTAAGGTACTCAAAATTATTACCTAATACTTAATATTAACCTAACACACACACACACACACACACACACACACACACACACACACACACACATACACACACACACAAACAGATTTCTTCTGTAAATACTGTATGTATGCATACAAACCAGCATAGAACTATAAATGTGACGTGTGTCTTCTTGTCTTTTATACATTTGCTCATTATGCAAACACCTTTGTGTACCGTATGAATATGTCAGCCTGCACGAGACCAAATAATTATCAGCTTGTTATCTCACTGTTCTACATACAGTAGCGATAATTTGCATTGACAAAAATAATTAACATAGTGGCGAATAACATGCTGAGCCAACCCACTGAGCTATTATAAAGCATCATTATCTTGAAGGGAAATGTCACTCAGAATAGCATATCTGCCAAAAATAGCATAAGCTGAGCAGAGCATGCCATAAAACAGACTGAAAAATGATGATGCACCTAAAATGACTGCTATTCACCCAGATGAGGAATTCACTAACACAAAAAGTGGCTCAACACAGATTCAAAAATGAGCAAAAGCTGTTTGGAGATTAGTGCTCTCTCATGTGTGTACTGTATGACCCTCAGTGAGACGCTGTAATGAATGTGAACCATTAAATAAACAGATCGAGGTCGCATTGTCCTTTGAGATGTTTTTACCAGAAATAAAATTAATGCTGGCTTTTCTCAAACTTACTCACGTTGCTGAGACAAATCCCATACTTATCTAGAATTCTCTTTCAGTCTTCTCCTTCTCTGTAAGAGAGTGACTGTACTGTACATTCCCATTAGACTGAAGAAAGTGTAAGCTACAATACACAGCAGTTAAAAAATACAAAACAAAGAGTAGATAGATGGCTTTTTTTTTTCAACTCAACCACTAAATAAACTGTGATACATTAGATGTAAACTGTACACTGATACTAAATTCAAAACTTCTCTTGACTTCCCATCTCTGCTGTGTTACTTTTGAAAAACTCCTTGCAGTCATACCAAGTCATTTATATTCAGGCTATCCATCCATTGTGTGTGTGTGTGTGTGTGTTCTGATGAGTCATTTTATCCAATTAGAAATTACTAAGAAGCTTGTATGTATGAAATTGCTGGAGCTGAACATATAGGAAATTTGTTTGTGTAATCCACCTATTAAGTGTTAAAGGACACCTTCACTGATTTTGAAATTACTTCTTAGGGTTCTAGTTTTTGTAGGACATGTACATAGATGCCACTGGCTCCCTTATTGAAAATATCTCTCTACTTTAAGATGAAAAATGCCTACAGATGACAACTGAAGAACCTTTAGTTCAGATTATGTTGTTATCGTCTATCTCACACTAATGGAGATTAACTAACTACACATTAATGTACATTTACACCCAAAACTAAAGCCATAGTGAGCAAGTTGAAATTTGGTTTCCCTTTAAGTCTATATATAACGAAAGTTAAATTAGGCTTAATGTATTATACATTTGAGTCATTTTATATCCTTTCAAGTTTCTATTCCAGTTCATTCTTTTCCATTTTCTCTCTTCTTAAGCTTCCGCTTTTCCTTTGTTCTTCTTGCGCTTCACACCAAATGCAATCGTCTCTGCTGTCTTCTATCTTTTATGTGTAATCATCCTGTCACATGCACGTTAGGGCTTTTTATGTATAAATTCAGCTCATGCATTATCATTTCCATTCACGTTCTACCCTAATCTCACATTTTTTTCTGTCTTTGTCAGCGGAATGTTGAGTTGTGCCTGTGGTGTGTAACAAGCATATATACACCTCCAAAGCACACATGCATATAAAATAGATGTCAAAAAAATAAAATGAGCCGAGCAAGAGAGAAAAAAAGAGACATAAGATTCCAAAAAGACTCTTGGATTGAGCTGCAAATCTTGAATAACAAATAGCATTCGTACTATAGCTGTTAGTTCTTGGTGTTATTGATCATGGACCTGTCTTTTTACTCGGCTATAGCTTTTTTATGTTGATGAAAGAACTCTAGCTGCATGTCAAACCAGCCAATCTCTGTTTCTATTAACACAATGATCGAGTAACCTTTGAGGAGCCAAACTCACTCCAAGGTGAGTTTAGCCATTTATATAGATGTAAACTGTCAAGCATTTGGTGTCATGCACATTAAATATAGAAATTGTTGCTGTAAAATCTGTTATGGTGAGAAAATGAGCTGTTGCATAATCTACCAATCTATCTGTCTTCTTCTGTAACACCCCATCCCTTTGCTCTTTCAGGTGATAAGCTGATTTGTGAGCTCCTGTTACTGACAGACACACAGTGGGAGGTTTGATGAAGCTGAGCACAACACAAAAATAATGATTGACTGCTGTACTACACAGAGGCTCAGATTATCTTGCTGTTTCCAGAAAATCATCTTAAAGCTGAAATCAAATCTATTCTTGTAAATGACCAGAATAAAGCTGTTCTTTTTCCACGTGCATGTGTTTTTATAGAGTGAACTGGAAGAAACCCAAAATCTCTGCAGGGATTTCCACCAAACATGTGTCATGCAACGACATAAATTAAGACCTTTTGAACCGATTGTTCTCTACAAATATTTATTATTATTACATATCACATGCGCATTTACATATGAAAAGTAAACACCATGTGCATACTCGAAAACTTGAACCTTGTAACTCCTTAGATGTTTCCTCTTTAACCTTTAATGACTCATAATGTTACCGTGGTGTCAGGTCTCCAAAATATTCCCAACACATTTAGATCTTGTCTCCTTGACTGGAAGTGACGTCAATAAAAGCCCTCTGAGATAAACTTGTGATTCTGAGCTTTATAAATAACACTGACTTGACTTGTCAGTACACTCCTGTTCCTCCAACACAAACTGTGTCACAGTGCAGTGAACCCAGCTGCAGCTCACACACTTAATGATGGGTGAGTGTGACTTTCAATAGATGTGCCAATTAGCAAGCATTGACAATAATTCGGACTACTGGCATTTTTTTATTTCTTTTTTGTTGCTCATTCACTTTCATAAATTAACCTATTTATGCAATTGGGCTCAGCAGCTGCAGCTGTGCTTTCAATGCTATGGCAGTTCTGTGAAGAGTCCTTGAGAAACAAGTTTTACTATTTGTACAGCAACATGTTAGTTTTACAGTTACTTTATAACTTTTATTTGCATATTCTGCCTAAATCTAAAGTCATTATGAAGGCCCATTGACTCATCTATTTCCACAGGCTGCCGTTGTGAGATCCTTCAGACTGTGACTGCAAGCATCCCATTACCATCAGCCTGCAGCTATTAATATTGAATCACATATCAAGAATTAATGAAAGCTAACATACATATCTCCCACCTGATGAAACATGGACTTCTAAAAATACAGACACGGATCCAAAAATGCAGTGTTAACGACTTAATTTCAAAAGGAGGTTCTTACTTCAACAAAATGAAGTAAAACAGTTGACCAGTTCACACATCTAGCAGACACACATCTTCATTAGTGTTAATCCAGAGTACTTCTGGCTATCTGAGAGAAATATCCCAGTCTGTCTGTGAACGAGTTGCTTGTCTGCTGTTTTATTTCAGGATAGAAATGTATATTGGGTTTATCCTTAAGAAAGCTGCTCCATCTGATTCTTGATATGATGAGAACTTCAATGAGAACTTCACTATCAACTTAAATTGGAAGTAAATGAGGACCTGCTGGCTATACGGAAACACTAAAGCAAAACTGTCCTCGGGTTAGAGTCGATAAGTGTTTAGGTGAAATGTAGTTTTGCTCTCAGTTAAAAGCGAAATGAAGCTGTCATAACTCTGTTGTCTAATGTGAACAAAAAATGTCCATTCACAGCCAGATGATGTCTTGCTCATTAAACTCTGGTTTTAAAGTAAATACAAACAACAAAAATATCCGGTAGGCTTTGAAAGTTTATATCACATCATCCAAATGGATATTTGGGTGTGTTTTAGTGAGATGAAGCTGCTATGTGTCTGCATTTCCTAACATAGCGAGACAGAAAGGTAAATGTTAGATGGAAGGAGATTGATTTCTTATTTTTATGCTCCAAGGAGTGTTATATGTCATTTTAATGAAACACTGATTTTTCATGTGCCACTGAGCTTCACATAAAATATAATTCATCATATTAATGCTTTATATCACACAGTGTACTAGATGTGTGAAAAATTACTCTGCGTCACAACATTTCTCATTGTGATGGTTGTAGGATATGAATGCTCCCATGAAAAAAGATAGCAGCATAAACAAAGTCAATCCTCTTCTGTAGCACACGCTCGCCGTCTACTCCCACATCCCAAAATGTCATCTATCTATTTGTCTTTGTCCTTCACACTCCTCCCTGATGCTTTTATCACTGTCCTCCCCTTTCTCTGTTCATCTATTCACTCTGACATACCCATATGTCTCGTCAGTTTCCTCTTTCACCCTTCACCCAACCATGCAACCATCCATCTATGCAGCTCAACCTTACTCATCTCTTTCACCCTTTTCGTCAGTGGCCTGTCTTAGATCTTCTTAGATCTAGTTTTATTCAGACGTTAAAAAAAGAACAGCAAATTGCTTGCAAATGAAAAACTCCGTTATCAGCTTCTCTTTCTTTTTTAAAATCCTTTTTGCTTTTTGCAGCTCCCTGCCTATATTGCCTCCAGAGTCTCCTTTATCATGCTAAACCACAGAGGTTGAAAGCTAATTAATGAGCCTAATAGTGTTCAGCCATGATTTTCACATCATGTGGGCATCGGAGCAGTTGGCTAGACCGGAGTATGCACATATTACTGCTTCGTCTTTTAATTTCTTAGCTGGCATTTTAGCTTCCTTCCGTAGTGCACCTCATGATCTTCTGTCATCTCCATCTGCCCTGTCCACCTCTCAAAGGTGAATTAGTTTGGTGCTTTGTGCATCTTGCTGCAAGTCTAAAAGAGACAATGAATTAAACATTTTTATGCTCATTTCATGCTCATTTTGAAGGCTAAAACATATTTGTGGAGCTCTCATAAATACATTTAAAACAGAACAAACACGATTTCCTTTATTAGTAAAAACACAGTGAAAATGTAATGATTCATTGTGGCCTTATTACAATCACAAGGTCCATGTTATTCTGCAAATTTTATTAAAATAGTTACTTTACACTGAGTAACAAACAACAATACAAATTCCCTCTATACAAAACCTAAAATATCAAAAAAACTTGTGAAGGATTCATGTGGCTTGTTTTTACATGTGGCAGCTTTTTTTAAGTACTCATCTCTTCCTTATCTTTCTTGCCTTGCTGTCTCAAAGTCCCAACCATTTAGAAACAATAACAATAAAGAGCCAAATCAATTGCATACTATCATTTCTTCCATTAACATTTTCATCACTCTTCTCCCCTCGGAGTGACGTATCATTCGAATAGTCCAGCACAGTAATGGACTATCAACACTGTATAAGAGCCTTATGGATTTAAGTCGTAATTTACAGTAGCACTTTCTCAAACGTCTTTTGCAGATTAAACTCCATGTGCGAACGTATTGATTTGGGAGATGAAGCTTTTCACAATGATGGAGCTGTTGCATGAGTCACAAATGGCCTGGGTATATCAGTGAGTAGACAGTTATTGTCTGTGAAGAGAGAGACAGAGGAAAATGAAAATTACAGTCCGCCCACTGATTCAAAATGATGTTTGCCTATCCTAAATGCATTTTGGCTTGATGTAAATTTATATACTGTATAAGACCAAATAGCTTTTTTCTCAAAACAAACCTATTTCCTGTGACTAATGAACCGCTGAAATTATTTTGTCAGAACATACTATATATGCATTTAATGGAATTTAAACCAAAATACATTATGCTAGGATCCAGGATGTTACTGGTTTATTCTTGTTTTTGTTGTTCTTGGATTTCCTTTTTTTCTCCATGACCACTGATGACTTCCCTTCTTTCCACTTTTGCTATAGTCATTTAACCTGAAAACCAGTTTTACCCAGTACATGTAAGTACGTCATAACAAACAACTATACAGGCTGAATCTGCACTTACAAATATCATATTAAGTGCAGCACATATCATACCATACTAACATAAATAGCAAGCTGAAAGTTGCAGATTTAGTTAGGGCAGTGCATTTCCCTTTTGTTTATGAGTTCCTTAACTTCAGCTTTAATACAGTGTAAATAATCAGAAGAACATAAATTAGAAGGTTTAGTGCTGCATGTTCATCCTACAGATGATTTACACTCCTTGTATTTAACACTTGAATTTAAAATAAGCTGGGCTGAATCTTATAAACATAACTCTTGGTAATAATGTATGATGAGGACAAACCGTAATGTAAATATGTAAAATATTCACAATCAAACAAGGCTGTAATCATGATGGTGTAGTGGCACACTTACACACAGACAGACAGATGACAGCACACATCCGTGTATGCATTCATGCATAAAAACCCATGCACCCTTTAACCCCCCCCCCCCCCACACACACACACACACAAACACATGCACACACGCACACATACACAAACACACGCACACAAACACGCACACACACACACACACACACACCATCTGCTGGACAAACACACACAGGCTAAAGGTGTACGCCACTGACTGACAGCAGAGTCAGACTGTGTTGCTACGCTGCCCTTGCTGTTGGCTTATATGTGTCCCAGTGATGCAAAAGAGGCTGGAAGGCCAGCATATGCTGCAGCACACTTCAGCATTATTTATTCTGCTACATGCACATGCTATCTTTTACACATTGAACAATTATTTACATATTTGCACTGATCTGAAGCAACTCAATGTTTTAGGTGTGTTAACCAAATCATGAAAAGCCAATAATCTGTGTGGTCTCACCTTCATCTCAGAGTTAAAGTTGACTCACACAGTTCTCCCAGTTGTTCCTGACTTTGGCTTTTTCCTGTCAAAGGGGCATCTGATTCATCTGTCCATCTGTCTGCCTGTCCAGTCTTACTTCCATAACCCTCAAGGACAAGAATTATTGATGTTGCTTATAGCTTATAGCAACATACAAAGTCAGATGACTAACTGCTGATGCTGAAGACTAACTAAATATTAAATTACATAGATGGAAAGTGACAGTACCGAAATTCTGAGCAGAAACATTTTTGTTTAGAAGACAAATACACAAATCTGAAAAAAGGACTTAATATCAATTACATAAGTTGATTTCTTTTTACCAATATGGAGTGTCAAGTTATTATAGTTTAGTACAGTCTGCTATGATGTTTTGCCAGCAGCTGTGGCAAATGCCGAGCATAGAGTAGCTGCTTTACAGCTACTGTGAAATTTCTATCAGTATTTTTAACAATGTTAGTTTGACATTTACTTTCTTACTTAGAGATATAGATGTGCAAGTGGGTGGACTGTTATTTTGAGACAGACTTTAATAGAATAAAATTTAAAGGTAACAAATGTATTCATTGTGCTGGCTGTAGAGTCATTGCTGTGAACGTATCTCTCTGCAGAAAAAAGTGACGAATCATATTTCCATAATGTCAAATAGTTTCTTGCATTGCATTTGCACTCTCTGTGTGTGTGTAGTACAATTCAAAATCAGCACAAACTACAGCCTCCAAAATGATCAGGTGAACAAACAACTCTGTAATATTTTTAACAAAAAGTTAACATGACAGACAGTTCGTTACAGGAGTTTTGTGTTAGACTGCACTTATCAGATTTACCCTGTAAACTGCCACTGGAGTGCAGTTATAATTACTTATAGATGGAGAGTTTACACTTGTTTCAAAATTTTTAGATGCAGTTTGTCGCAGATTGGTTAACGTCTGCCCATCTTTACATTCCAGAGGTTCTGAAATGCTCCTTTTAAACCCAGTCATGTTACTGACTTGTTACCAATTAATCTAATTAGTTGTCAAATGCTCCTCCAGTTGTTTTTAATTTGCAGCCTTTCGTTGACCCTCTTCCAACTTTTGTTAGATGTCTTGCTGCCATCAAATTCAAAATGAGCTAATATTTTCTATGAAATGGTAAAATGTCTCAGTTTCAGCATTTAATATATTGTTTATGTTCTGTTGCGAATAAAATATGGGTTGATGATATTTGCAAATCTTGGATTCTGTTTTTATTTACGTTATACACATTATGCCAACTTTTTTGGAATTGGGATTATATAAACTATACCAATAAAATGGCCACCACAAACTAATCATAATCTTATATATTATATATATTATTATATATATGTGTATATATATGTGTGTGTAACTTGTAAACTGTAATGATTACTCTCGTATTTACCACATTATTTGCTTCACTTTCTTTCACCATGTAATCTAAATAAATAACTACCCACAGCAGAACCATTTTTAATTATAAACCCCAGTTCATACATTTACCCCAGTGGCCTTTATGATTTGCACAAAACAAGAACATCCTCTGTCCTTACACCCTCAGATCAGATAAGGGAAAACCTACCAGAATGACTCCTCAAATGTTTTAGAGATTGTCAGGGGCTTTGAATGAATCAATGACTTGTACTTGAATGGCTCTGGTTTTACTGTGTGCTCTTTGCTCAGGTTTAATTCCAGTCACAGTAATATTTTCTTAGGATTCCTGCTTAGTACTGACAGCTAACACATTTGTGCACAATAAGCATTTGTAATTGCTTGTGGTGGAGCATTTTTACTTCTCTTTGTTTCCTCTCAACTACTGTAATTAAATGAATGAAAGAAAAAAAAATCACACGCACAGACAGACACACACAAACTATAGGTAGTTGCAGAGTGAGTGGTTAGCCTGCAGGTTTTTGTCTGTGTTTGCTCTCAGGGGTGTAATGTATTTAACTGCACTGTGTAAAGTAAGTACCAACACAAGAGCAACTTTCTTGGCATGGTCCATAGCACTGGCGTCAACGATATTCTACCAGTGGCACATTGCTCAGCTTACCCTAAATAAAGTGGCAGGGACTGGAGATGCTGTTGAAGTGATGGATTGGAGCTTTGAGACCTCTGTAATGTGAGGATTACTGTATATAAGGAGCATGTGTCATGTTGAGGGATGGTAGATCTCTCTAGTATGAGTATGTGTGGAGGAGGAGAGCCATTTCAAAGGGGACAGGGACAGGTATACACATGTGAATAAGTATATGTGTCTCAGCGCACATTTATATGTCTGTGCTTGTCTGCGTAAGTCACCATGCTGCTTTCTCTCTGAAAGCACTTAGCAGACACAGTCCAGTGGCCCTGCGAGAAGCTCCTGTATGGTGTCCACTGTCCCTGTGTTCTGTGCAATGTGTACGGGTACACTGGGGCCTTATTTATAAAACCTTTTGACTTTGACTTTATCCTGGATTTCATTTCAACAGCTGTACAATGTAAAGAAGATCAGTGCTTTAATATATCTTTTCTGTTTCAATTGGTGACTACTTCTGAAAAAAAGGATCAATTGAAAACAAAAAAAAACAGAATTATAGCATCTGAGAAAATAAAATTCACTGTGTGTGAATGAAAAGTGAACGAAATGAAGCCAATTGTGTGCTTCCCACCACAGGGAACAGATGGTACAATGTAAAGTCTGACGTGCAGTGACTTCCTCATAGCTCAGAGATGGTCAATCAATAATTCATAAAGATACTTGGTACAATAAAGACTAACAATAAACCATATAATTCTCTGTACTGTCAAATTTATCTTGTTTAAAATGGATAATGTGTAATTTGTCATGAAAAGGTCCTGAATAAGTAAAAAACATCAAAGGATTTGATCATATTCATGACTGAAGCAGTATGTAGTGTGATGTGTAGTGGAAATTTACATTTAAAGGGCATGTCAGGTTGAATATTTGCCATATTTATAGTGAGATTAGTAAAATGTAAAGCACTTCCCTTTACAGGAAATCATATCAGTGAATGATGTGATATTCTTCATGTCATGGATGTGGATCATATTTCAATAAAAATGATAAAAGTTTGTTTCTGCTAATGCTCACTTCCTCACTTCTAGAAAGCATGAAAATATCTCAACTTTCTTTTGTTGTGTCATGACTCATGACTCACACTTACCATTTGTAATGTGTAAATGGAGCATGTTGGCCTCATGAATGGAGGAAAACGTGCTATTATTTTTGGGCAGAAACAGCAGCCATCTGCAGCAGTTAATAAGAGACATTTTTATTCTAAAGTCATTGATTGCTAAGTCTCAGTGTGTAATGATTCATATCAGTAAACATAACATGGCTGTTTGAAAAGGAAAACTTAATGGGTTGCTCCTGTGTAAGTGTCACTATTAAAGAAAAAACATATTGTGCTTGATGCTGAATTCAGAACATCCATATACCCATGGGAGCAACTGATTACATTAAACATGCCAAGAAGAGTTTAAGGTTGATACAGAGTTGATACGGTGCTGACAATGAAGGGACACTAAGCCAATGGATCCTAGCTGTCATTGGGCAAAAGGACTAACCCCACTCCAGACAGGTTGCTAGTCTATCTCAGGCCCAACACAGAGAGACATACACAGACAGACAAGCATAAACCATTCACACAATCAAATAATTTTGAGTCACTAATTAACTTAACTGCATGTCTTTACAGTGCGAGGAATCCAGAGTACCAGGAGGAAACCAACACAAGCACAGGGAGAATAGGCAATAACTCCCTAAATCACCATCATAACTCATGTCTGAATGAAAGCAAATGTAAAGGACCTCTGTGCTGAAAAAAAAACTGGGATATCCCTGGGACATTAATGAAATCTAGACTTGCCAAACATAACACGTGAAATTGAGCTAAATAGTCATTTGTAGTGAAGAAAGACATGTAACATTTAACCTTATGTAATATCTTCATGAGGGCTGCTCGAGCAGTTAGCCAGACAACACCTAAACACTGTGTCATGCTACTAAGGGCCTTTCAACTGACCTGCTGTGTCTTAGTATGTGTGTGTATATTTCCTCTAAAGGTCTATTGAGACCCTGTTAATTTTGTGTGTGGGTTAAATGTGTGTGAGAAACAAAGTGGTTCCACAATGTCCCTCATTGCTTCTTAATGACTGTAAGTGTGCGTGTGTGTGTGTGTTTGTGTGTGTGTGCGTGCTGGTAATGTGTGACTGTGCTGGCGGTCAAGGAGGACTGGTGTTTGATTGGCGCGTGCTGCCGAGATCTGCTCCTTCCTGTTAGCATACGCATCACTTCCTCTCACCCTGCCCAGAGCTACTGCCTTGCCCTCTCACAGTCACTCTGACACAATTCTCTTTCTACTCTTTTTCTTCTCTCTCTGCTTCCTTTACACTTTTTTCTTTTGTTTTCTTTCTGTTTCTTTTTACTTTTCCATTTCTTGTTATTTGTCTATTGTACATTCAATTTCAGTTCCATTATCAGGAGCATCTTTTCCCTCCAGCCTTTGTCCATTTGTCTCTCTCTTCTCTACCTCCTGACCCGCTGAAGGCCACTTTTGTTCTATGACTTGACTGCCAGTTCACCTTTATTTCTTCACCTCTTGCTCCATTTTTTTCCCCTTCAACCCATCCAAATTCTCCCTTGCCCTCCCTACCCCTTCCCATATCTATTCTATATTCACGAAGCCTCTATCCTCCCCTCTTCCTCACCCTTTTCCTCATCTCCTCCTCCTCAGCTGCTCTCCCTGAAGACAGAGAAGAGGCAGCGAGGCAGAACAGCCAGCATGTTCCCACGTTCTTACTCCAGCTCTGCAGCTGCAGCAGCCCTCATAAACCTCTCTGTTTCTCTCACTAGTATCCTCCTTTTTCACCTCCACACTTAATTTTCCTTACTTTTTTCTTACTTACATTTCTTATTTCTTCCAATTTTCCTAATTTCCCATTCCTCCTTACTTGTCTTCTTCCCTTTTTCCTTCCTTCCTTGCATTGTGCTTCCCCTGTGTCTTTTTAGTTTTTTCTTTCCCTCCAGGCTTTATCCTTGGTCTTGGCGTCTCTCTTCTATCATTCCCCACTCTGTTAAATATTGCCCCAGGCCATTCTTGTCTCTCATCCTCAAGCTTCTCATTTCCCTCCTTAACAGTATACGTTCTCAGTATACATTTTTTCCTTTCCTCTTTGCTCAGTGTACAACAAAGCATAATACTGTTTTACTTACTCCTTGATTCTCATCATCTCCTCCATTCTGTCGCATATGGGTTCATGCTTATGATAATGATTTCCCAGGCCTCCTTACTTTGCCCACAGTCTTGTCATGCAATATACTGCAGTATTTTGAGGGCCAGTTCAGTTAAAAATAAACACACAGACCTCCCCCCCCCCCCCCCAACCCACACACACTAATTTAAATAAAGGTCAGTTGCCTCCCTCTGCTCTAAACAATGTGCCACATGCTTCATTTATCTGATTAAACCACAATCAATTAATGGCTTGAAACAATGTAAATTAATTATTTGTTCAATAGTACCTAATGTCATGTTTTTGGAGGAGAAATATCGGTATTTTATGGTGTAGATATGAATAAATCTTTCTGCAACAAGAGTTGAACAAGGGTTCAAGTGCCCAATCTAATTAAAAGTGCTATTCAGAAAAAGAGTGGTGGTGGAGTGGTTGGTGCTACCGCCTCACAGTTAGAAGGACTGTGTGGAGTTATTCTCTATTCTCCACGTGCTTGTGTGTGTTTCCTCTGGTTACTCTGGTTTACTCCCACAGTCCACTTAACTTAACATGCATGTTAGGTTATTGTTATTGTGACTCTGAATTGCACAGCAGCGCGAATGGTTGCCCATCTCTTTGTATGTTCCTATGTGTCAGCTTTGAGATAGACCGCCAACCTGTCCAGCATCTCAACCTATTATACCTGGGATGGGCTCCAGCAGTCCTGTGACACAGGATATAAAGGGTAAGATATTGGATGTTCAGAAGAAATTTTTAGATTAGTGGAATTGGTGGCTTGTGGGTGTTCATATCCTTCCTCATCGAGCCACTGTATGGTTTCATTATGCCTTTCTGAAAAGGTCCCACAGATACAAAATACTGAGCGCACAATTAAACACTAAAATAGCTGCTGGCAGTGTGCTCTACACTAATATACTCGTGAACAAGACCTAATTAAGAAACAGAGTGATGTTAGTTACAGGCAAACATGTGAGCCAAATATAACTTTTGAGAACAACGCCTCCTTTGTCATTTCTCCTCTGCTCAAAAATACATTGTTTCAATGGGGAGTTTAGAGGTCCTCTGTGCAGAGTTTGATGAAAAATATAAGATGTAAGTAAACAGTTCGATTGTTGTGTTGTGATACAACATGTCAAATACGCAACTTAAAAGGAAAGCTGTTTTTTTTTTTTTGCAAAGTAGGAGACACCTTGCTTCCAGACAATTTGTAATGAACAATCTTTTAAATATTTATAGATTACAGATTTGTAAAAATAAATAGATATGACAGATAATTAAACACATTTTTTCTATAAAAAACACTAACACTAATATTAATTTTACTAATTTTAATTAATTTTTACTAATATTTATTTGAGTTTGTCTCAAAGCATGGTCTGGAGAGGATCTTTAATTGTACAAAACACCTAATGACAGAATATCTTGACACTTTATGGAGTGTTTACCTGCATCAAATAGTGTTATTGCCTCACAAACAAATCAGTCATTAAAAGAAAATTATTGATAAAAGTGCAATAAAAGATTTGGTTTCGTACAATATTCTTAATTGTAGGGATTAGTGAAAATCATAGTGGTAATATGTTTGTTTGTTATAGTGGGGCACATCAGCTTAGGATCACCACAAACAGTTACACATGTGCAACAGTTGATGTCAGCTGCATTTTGTGTCTGTACACTGGTTAAAGGTTGACATTCACACCCCTGTGTTCTTGCCTCTAGCTGGAAATTCTCACTGTAGTCAATCAAAAAGTCTCCCTGATCTATGAACTAAGATTACCATATTACCATGTTGATAAATGAGTGAGCTGCTGCAGAGGCACACAGTATAATTTAACAGCTGCCCGGTGCATTGATTCTGTGGAGTGAAGGCAGTAGGAGGTAATGACCATGGTTTTTTAGATGATGGGGGATAGAGGACTGGAGACTGTGATGGGTGAGGATGAGGAGGGTGATAATGAGGATGACAAGGAAATATGGTGATGATGAAGGCTGTTACAGTCATGAAATACCCAAGAATCCAGGCTATATTGGGAGTGTCATATATGCCCTATACATGATGGCTTCCATCTTGGTCTTAGCTTGAAGAAGATGATGAGGACATTCTTTCTATTTGTGTGTATGTATGCGTGAGTATGATTGCACAGCAACGGAAGGTGGTGGTAATATTAAAGGATAAGAGGACAAAGATGAAGATGATGTGAATATGAATCCCCTGTGTATGTGTGTGTGTGTGTGTGTGTGTGTGTGTGTGTGTGTGTGTGTGTGTGTGTGTGTGTGTGTGTGTGTGTGTGTGCGCACACGGGCACGTGTGTGTGTTTGAGGAAGTGACGCTGAGCAGCCAGCCATCTGTCGGCAGATTAATCCTGGCTGTGCTTAGAGATATTACCGGCTGGCTTATCACCGTGGCAACAAGCCTTCAATCCCAGTCCAGAACAGCCACCACCACCAGGTGGGGAGGGATTTGGGTGCACACAGGTGGACACACACATACACAACATTTACAAACTATAATATTAAGGGGTTTGCATTGTGTTGCAAACAAAAACAGTGTCAATAGAATAATAGAAATTATGACTGGAAACCGATCTCCACCCCACCCGCACATCCACCCACACACACACACACACACACACACAAACACACATACACACTTTTCCTCTCATCTCATCAGTCCCATGGTCTAAAGGTTTTAATCCTGCTGAAAGGTTTCAGTGTCACCTATTAAGTTCAAAAGTCATTACCCACCAACTGGGCCGCATGCAGCTATCAGCAAATCTTTGTTTTTTGTCAACCGTACATCAACCTGCATCAATATGAATCCGTCGCACCACACAATGCTTTTTCCTAAATCCCATCACTCCCACGTGCTCAGATATACACCCACTCATGTTTTCTACAAACACACACATCACATTAAACAGGAAAAAAATGCACGCAAATGCATGAGCACATGATTACAAGTCATAAATCAACAGACACAAAGCCAGTTCAGGCTTGTTGTAACATTCAAGGTTTTATTCGGTCTTTACATACAGTACACCAGTCAGAAATATACAGTGAACCTTTAACAAAGGTCCGTCAGGTACACATTAATATCTGCAGTGCAAAACAACAGATTTTCAGATGTAAAGCGTTTCTAATTTTGTAGTTCATCAATCCTGTTTTAGTCCATGCTTTTACATCTGTACAGATGTCACAGTACGAGCTATGCTGAAGTATGACAAGTTCCTAGGGCTACGATTTTATACTAGTTCCCTTTCTGATGCCTTAAATATTGATCACCACAATAGGATGCCAAATATTGGCTAAACCTGACATTGCTCCCTCGCTCCCCGGACATATAACCATTCAGGCTTCATCTCATGCTCTCTCTCTGTAGCAACCGCCATCTCACACAGTTTACGGAAACATATCATGATATAAAGGTGTTCTGATTTAAGCTCATGAGGTGCCAGTCTTGATGGAGAAGTGGAAAAGGAGGGGTTGAAATTACTGTTCAGAGACAGAGACAGATGCTTGAGGGGCTATTTGGTCCAAACCGGATGGTGTTTTGAATTCCACTCTGCCACTCAGCATAATTAGAAGAAGTAGCTATGGCTGATATCATGACAGATTAGTGAGAGGTTTAGAGGTCTTTTCCTGAACCCAGAAATGGTTAAAATTAGTAGATTGGAAATAAAACTCTAGACCACAGGGCAGCAGCATCAGTAAGACACAGCGCTGGTTAGGGAGGAGGGAGCATTTTATTTAAACATAAAAATGAAACTTGAACATTTGGATAAAACAAGTTTTAATAACTCTATAATTCCTATATATTTTTTTAAATTAAACAGAGTAAAGCTTTTCATTTAAAGCAAGATGTCTATTTTTTTTCATTTAAATGCAAAAATTATTACCTAATTGACTTCGTATGATTAATTTTGGCCCATCAATGCACATTATTAATTCAAAGTAAAGCGCCAAGGCAAGTTTGAAAGTCTTTCTTTTTTTTAAACTATGGCTTTTCAGTCTGTAATAAGTAAGAAGCCCTTAAATGTGTAAGATGGGCATTCCCAAAACTTGCTTGCAGGCCACTTACCAGCCCTTAACATTGGCTACATACTAAGGTCCTTTTGGTGGCAGCATAAGGAATAATGTAATCATGAGCTCTGTGTTAATGAATGAAACAGCAGAACTTAGTGCTGCTTTCCTGAGGAATCAAATCGTTCGCTACTGTTTTGCAGAACAAAGTTTGTGGAGAGTTTCGTGAAAATGATATCATTACCTGCTTTAGGTTTTTGTAAATATGCCCATTTTTTCAGTAACAGTCAAGAGTAATAGCTTGATTTTTAAGGGGATCTGCTTTGCTACATGACCTGTGTTACACATATGTGGGGCAGTATTGTGCTGGAGATATGGTGGTGTATCTAAATCAGTGTATTCAGTAAGGAGTCCAAGTCCTCATTAGCACCAATAGGTAAATAATCAGGGTTGAAGATAATTTTCTGTGGTGGGCTCTGCAGTGCAAGAAAAGTATGTTGCAAGAGTATTTCTATAAAAGTGTTCTTGTGATTTGACATAAAAACAGCATTTTTACTAGAAAAGATTGCTGTAAAAGATCAGCATTGTTTTCTTTCCTGAGTTTGCTGTCAGTGTACTATGTCCCAATCAGTTGTTCAAGAGCATCACTGAAGATTGACCATGTTTAACTCAATAAAATGGTGTCAATTGAAGGTTAATTAGACATTGTGCTGGGGACTACACCTTGGAATGTTCTCTTGTCTGACATCTCATGGTGTCAGTGTTTGACCTGCTTATATGCTTATATTATATTACTATTTACCCTGTGTTATGTTTTTTGACAGATTGGCTTATATGTCAAAACATCTTCTACAACAGATTATAAAGGGATGTACAGATAGGTGACAAATAAAAAAAAATTGAATGAATGAAAGAAGCATCTAATCGTCCTTTGTGGCATGAGGATCAAGACCATTAAAGGTAAAGATCTAAGCACTTTTGAAAGAAGGTTAATTTGTGGGGGACATATGGCAGAAGCCTCAGTCACAAAAACTGATCAACTGGATAGTTGGCTAGATCTAGTGGGGGTGGAGGTGGGGGGGTTATCATTTTGATGGCATTATTTTCCTTTAGAGAAAAGAGTCAGTGCAAAATTGTTCTGAGTAATCACCTTCTAGTATGACAAAGCCCTAATCCAGAGGTCACGAGGGGTCACTAAATAGCTTAATAAGTATGAAAATGATATATAAGATATGCAGTTACAGATCTAAACTCAACTGATCAACTATGGGAGATTTTGGACCATTAGACAGCACTCCTAAAGGTCGTTGCGGAAAATGCACAATGCGGAAAATATCTTTTTCAAATATAGTGATGATAGGTAGCCGAACCACTTATTAAGACACTTTTTAAGACTTTTGGATTTCCCTTTAATTTGTCACCCATCTGTAGATTCATGTGCAATAGCTTGTAGTAGGAGATTTTTTTAAATGTACTGGTAGAAGCTGAGACTGATCATCTGTAATAGATAGTTTTAGAGTTAGTTTTCTCTGGCTCTTTACCATCTAAAAAATGGGTAAATATTTCACACACTTGGTATCAAGACATAATAGTGTTGCCTCAAAGTCTAGACTAAAAAAGTCTTTCTTTAAAGATTCTGTTGACAAAAACACAGAAACATGCTTATTCTAGCCATTACACATGCAGTTAAAAAAATCTTTTAAATTTTGCATATCACTTTGGCAAGGGAGGAAATATAACATATTTCTCATCTAGTCTTATAGTTCAACACTCTACCCTTGGTTTTACACATTGAAAAAAAACTTTGTTGTTCTTTTACATAGAAAAACAGCTTACTTTTTTGATATGTCACTGCACAAAAAGAGCAACAGACAACAAAATGAACCCACACGTCAAAAAGATAAGCAAATGAATAAAGTTCCATAATTAATTTCACAATGACAAATAGAAAAGTAGACTGTGAAGAGTAGTGGACTGTAGGAAGATTTGGGACCTACGCTGAATTTGGAAAGTGGTGCAACAAAGCACTGCAGGAGGCATGAGTCACCAATGAACGCTGGATAAATGTAAACTGACGAAAACCAGGACACATTTATGGTTGTCTATGTCCTCACACTCTGTGCATGTTTGTGTTTCTGACCTGAATGAAACCAGACATAACATCAGAATCCAAATAAAGTGAACTCATGTTGTAGCATGTTGTTCCTGTGATTTGCTTGTTTTTCTTGGAATAAATGCATGTTAAACATGCGTGTATGCACTAAAAAAACAAGCACTCTGTGGTGATTAGATCAGTACAGCATTGGATAGTGACCCTCTAGCGAGAGCTGCGTATAGTACACGACACTGGCTTGGCCTTTAAGCTCAAGGTCAATGTTTAAGCCTTCGCTAGAAGCACCAGCTCTTTGGAACTAAGGGAAGCCAAGATTCAGCCTCTATTATTAGGCATTCCGCCATGCCCCGTTAGCGTATTTGTCCCTCCTAGAGCATACAGTAGACAGCACCAATCCCATTGAGCCCCACAGAGATCCTCAAAGGAGTTTAAATCTGGGGATAATCACCTGTAAGAATCACATAGAATATAGCAGAGGGAGTGAATGAAGAATCGCCTACAGCAACTGTTGCTGTTTCTCAGAGAACTATTGTAGCATTGGTTATTTTTGTTATTCTTGACTTTGAGTAAACATACAGTAATTGCATCAGCTGCATTTTAATATTCCCTAATATGTTATTTAAAGAGGACTTAATCTAGGCACATTAAGGTTTCCTGTCTACATACCAGTCACTGATGCATGTTTACTCTTTTGTTATCAATCAGCCCCAGTGTCTTACAGGTTCGGTTTGTCCAAAAGCATTGTGAAAAAGATAGAAATTTCTAACTGGAGCACTAGCATACGAGGCAAGCAAGAAGTGCATGCAACAGAAAAGTACAAATTACAAATTGTTATTATTTAACAAAGAGGTGTCTTCACATTTACAACAACCATTGCCAGAGTCTAGTAGCAGAAATTGAACACTGCATTTATTCCAAGTGTCATGTGCGTGCTGTGAGAGAGTACTTCAGTGTGTGGGTGGTCCCTGTAAGAATCAAACCCTGAAATGTGGCAGTGCTGAGCTTCAGCAGAGTTAGGCTACATACATAAATCTCATCAGTTTGCATTGCTGATTCTCAGTTGACACACCTAAATGCCAGGGCGAAAGCACAAGTCACTCAACTGCTACAGTATGTTTAGAATAGGTTAGTAACAACTTTACTGTAACTAAACATACTAATATTATTAAATAATAAAATCCCTATGAGTTCTGCATGTCTGAGTCATCCAACCCTCCATGAAGCAGAGAAACATGACAGTGTTCTGTTTCCATGTCCATTAAAACTGCATGTTGTTCACCAAAGTGTCCTTATATCTGGTTTCACAGGATCACAGTGCGGTAGCTCCTAGTTTTAAATTATGCACTTTTGAATGTCTATGTGTGTCCATTAGCACAACCTTCATCCCAACATGAGTTCCTTCAGTCTGCCACTCACACACTTGTCTGCATTAATCAAGGTGCAAGAATCTGTCATCTTTATCTTTTTCTATTTCTTTCATGTCATTCCTTTACTTTTGACTTACAAGGCATGCATGCTGAAACCCAGTCAAGATAGAAATGAAAAATGATAACCACTAAGATTCAAAAACACAACTCTCCCTAGAGAGTCACTACTCATTGGCTACACAGCTTGATCATTCAAGAAACATCGTGTCGTGTAAACATGACTTTTTTTAAATGGCTCACAAGCCACAAGAGCGAAGCTGTGCAGGTGATTTTGAAGAAAACCAAGGCTATCTGTGACAAACTCATGTAGATCCCGTATTTACCGGCTGCATGGTTTTGCACTTTGCAAAAACTAATTCAAAAAAAGTAACAATTGCAATTAAGTTTTCCTAAATTGTTGTAAATACAAAATCAGCTGCACAACCTCAAAACATTTCAAAACAATATGCTGACAAACATGTCCTTTCTCACCCAATACATGTCATTCATTAGTTCCACCAGTTACAAATGATTACTACAAGCAACTACAAATAAAAAATAAAAAAAAGACAGACAGTTTATACAAATAAAAATAAACAGCAACATCAGATCGCAACCAGTTCACTCGCAAAGATAAATAAATCTATTTGGATATATTCTAAATGGATAAATAATATTACAATGATATACTTTATGTAATTTTTTTTAACAATAATTACTGTAAATATCTCAAGGATGGCACCATCGCTTTCTCAAAAAAAGAAAAATCATAACTTATGGTGATATATTGTATAAAACTTGTGTAAAGTTGTAATAAGTAATCTATTCCTCTCCTTCAAGCTCTCGTTCTCTTTCTCCTGACTTTTTATCTCTTCTTCTTCCCTCATTACACAGGAATGCTGGAGGGAAGTCTGGTTTGTGCTTTAGGACAGCATGACGTTTACATGCTGCTTGTTCATTTGTTCATTAGTTTCTCTCCAAAGTTTACGTAGCAGGAGAGCAGCAAGGGTCATTACTGTCATCCGAAGCCCCTCAGGGTCTATATAGCTGCCAACCGTGGAGGAGAGAGAGCGAGAGATAGAGGAGAGGAATGAAATAAAGTGTTTATTGTACTCTCTGTGTTTGTGTTAAAATCATCTTTTGCCAGGAGACAAAACATAAGCATCATCAGTCTTTTTCTCCTGGTTTTGGCTTGTGATGATGTTCCAGCAGAGGCGAAGCTGACACTAATCAGAGGCAGCTCTTTCTCTCCTGGCCACAGTCTACTTTGAGTCTCCGGCAGGGGAGAGGAAGCAAAAGAAAAATGTTCTCTCTGTCCTTAGTGGTTTCATATGTTTTCCCAGAGTGTGATGTCTCCCAACTACTCTTCTTCACGCACAAACTAGCTTTCATTCTCCAGAGTCTGTCATGGCTTTGACAGTTCTTCCGTTTTTCTTTTAATGATGTTGCTGCTCATCCTCCCTGTTCCATCCCCTGTCCTGTCTTCCCTTTTTCATTTAGGCTGACACAATCCAGAAGAAAAGCACCATGGGATGCGTCAAACAACACAGTCAGATTACAATATCCCCAAAGAACACAATGCAGTCTCTCATCTATTCTCCTCTCTCTTCTGTAGTCCCTCCTTCTCCAACCCCTTTAAAATTGAATACCTCCCATTAAAATAGCGAAGGGCAATTAGTAAAAAAACGTAAAAGTATAAATGGCAGTTTATCTCCTGATGAGACTAAGATGTGTTCATCATGTTCACTTGCTAAATAGAAACCGTTGTCCTCTTTCATGCTTTGTCATTTGCTTCTTCCTCTACTCATTCTTGACTCTTACAGTTGTACAGCAAGAGGTTTGGTCTTTTTACATTCTGTTTCATTCCATTATCACAGAGAAGAGGTCATCTTGTTTGACTTTCACACGTCTTCATTAAACTAAAGTCATAATTAACTCATGCTCTCTCTTGCACATTCACCCCCCCCCTCGTCTTTTTCTTCTTGTTATCATCAGACATAGGCTGATTCGCTGGACTGTGTGCGTCCCAGGTTGGGTGGCTGGGACAAATGGGCCATGTCCTTCTTCCGGATCTCACAGATAGACTTCCTGCGGGCCTGGACACCCCTGATGGCGGCCTTGATCTTGCGCCATCCCAGATGGTTGAGCTCAGCCAAGTTGAGAACCACGCAGATCCCGCTAACCGCAAACATGAAGACCAGGAAAACCGTTTTTTCCGTAGGCCGGGACACGTAGCACTCCACCTCCTTTAGACATGGGTAGCGATCACACTCAAAAATCCCAGGCACACTGAAACCATAAAGGAAGTATTGGCCCGCCAAGAAGCCAATCTCCAGTGCATTTCGGAACACCACCTGAATGATGTAAAAGCGGGAGATTCCTTCTTGCCGGCGAACCTTGGAGCTCTTCCCATGGGTGAGGCCCCGTGGTGCGTTAGGGATCTCCTTCACCTCCAGGCAGTCAGGTTCTTCTTTCCCTCCTCCTCCATCGCCTCCATGCTGAACTAGAATTCCATTAATGTTGCGGAGCTTTCGGGCTCCATCCCTTCCCCCGTAGTCCCTCTCCATTATGGGATAGAGAAAAGAGTAGCGTCGATCTCTCTGCTTGGCTGACTGATGGACAGAGTAGGTGATGAAACAAAGGCTGGGTGTGCACACCAGAATGATCTGGAAGACCCAGTATCGAATGTGAGAAATGGGAAAGGCTTTGTCGTAACAGGCCTGGTTACAGCCTGGCTGCAGAGTGTTACAGATGAACATGGTCTGCTCGTCTTCGTACACCGTCTCTCCAACAATGGCCACGATCAGGATACGGAAGATGACCACCACTGTCAGCAGGATCCTAAAGGAGAAAGAGAGAGATGGGAGGTTGATGCACTCAAAGACATATACTGATTTAATGTTGAAAGGATGTGTTGTCCTGAGATGTCTTTCTTGACAGTGGTTTTGCAGATGTACTGACTGTGAGAAGTGCAAGAAAAGGAATACAAATATGCCGCATGCTGATTTGGCACATTTTTAGGCCTGATGCAACCCTCCCCAATTTTTACTGGGCATGGGACTGACACTGAGTGGCTGGGGACAGGTGGTTTGGGGTTAAGTGTCCTGCACAGGGACACTTGGGCATGTGTTGGAGGAGAGCGGGGCGTGAGCCTCCAACTCTATAGTCAGTGGGCAACCAATCTACCGACTGAACCACTGCTGCCCCGGGCTTTATTGAAGAGTATTAACATAGTAGTATTGACAAATACATTAACTTTTTTTTCCACTCACTTTTATGAGAATACATCAAATTTCCCAAGCAATGGGATAATTATTAGACAGAACAAACTGTGATGAGCTGGCCTGTGGGCAAGTCAAAGGGAACTGGACACTATCAGCACGTTCATAGCATAAAAAGCCAAGAGAATTAACAAGGAAACGAAGGTAAATCTAATAGAATAACAAGTGCTGAATCAAGGTTGAAAGGAGGGAGTGGAAATTTAAATCACAGCAGGGAGCTACAGGAAGGACTTTGAACTTCTTTTGATCAGCAAGAAATGAGAAAGGACTCACTGAGGCAGAGAGAAGAGAGAAAAACTTGCTTAATAATTGGAGAGGGGCATTGTGTCACCCTTAATGCTCTGCTCCTCCTAATAAGAACTAGAGAAGAGTAGGAGCAGTTCTTCAAACCCGATTTATCAGTGAGAGTTTGTGTTGCCACTGCTTATATGCGATTCAAGATGCAGTTTTTAAAGTTAAATAGTAAAAAAGTAAAAAACTGTGAGATCTTATTGTCTTATTTTATTAACATGGCAGCCTCACTTCAGAAACGCTTAAGCTATAGACTTTTGATTAGTTCTGCATACATCCAAACACACACATGCAATCGTATGCAGTATTCTCTTGTCTGTGTCATAGCAACAGGTGAGATTTAGGAGAGACTGACTACAGATTACGTGCTATTTCTGTGTGAGGTGTGGTGAGACAAAGAGATTATTGTTTAAATTGGGTTCACTTTAGTTCACTTCTTTTACATGATTGTTTAACAATGTGTTCCTACCCAAGCATATGCTCATGTGCTCACTTGCCATAGCTGTACACTTCGTGCGTCTGAGTGTTTCACAGTATTAGACACACACCAAGTAGATGGACTACAGGTTCTTGTTTCTCCCGTGTGTTCTTTTTCCTTTTTTCAAGGCATCCTTTTGACCTCCTTTATTCGTCGCTCATTTATTTTTCAGACCTCTAACCAAGCAAGCACTTTAGACACTGTAATCTGCAACATAACTAAGTCCGGGATGAGGTTGCAGTCTGCACACGGGCCTGGACATGGCTTTTAATCTGTGGATTTATTGCTGCCTTGTAGTTCAGACGTACAAATATGGGGGGGTTCAAACCCAGTTCTGCATTAAATCAACTCTCACTAATAGCCACCATTTATATAAATGAGAATCCCATAAATAACAATATGATAAATTGCTGCAATTACTTAATGTGAACCCAGAGTAAGTGCTATTGCAGTAGCCCATCAAATCTAACTTGTTACATTTATAGTGGATCTGTTGGTTGAGACAAATAATTTTAAAGAGACAGTGTTTCACAATATACGTAGTACACACTAGTTGCTGTTTGATTAAAATTTGATTTAGTAATTGAAAGCCTCAAAAGGAGGACTGGTGGATCAGTGGTAGAGCATTGGGTTGGGATGCAGAACGCCGCGTGTTTGAATCCCACTCCACCAGTTGTGGCCCCACCCAGCCACGAAGGGCCACAATGGTGCCGGTCCCAAACCCCAGCCAAAATGGGAGGGTTGTGGCAGGAAGGGCATCCGGTGTAAAAACTCATGCCAAATGAACATGTGGAACATTTTCCGCTGTGGTGACCCCTGAGGGGACAAGCAAAAAGCTGTCGATCTTTTGAATTAAAAGCCTAAAAATCTACTATAGTCTCAGTCCCTCACTATGTGCTTCCTACAAAACTAATCAGCAGTTATACCCAAACATTTGCTAAACCCTTTCTCCTTGGCAACAGCCTCAGTAGACAGCTTCCCACTTAAAATCCCACCTTAGCCTCTTTACTCCAGCTCACCTGCAGCTCACCCTCGTTGTAAGTCTGGATCTATTACCTAACACCAACAAAAGATGGTAGCTGTCACTTGAATGTACACCAGGCCAATCCACTCTATTTCACAGATTAGTGTTTGTGTAAGATCAGTGTAGTTTTGCAAAATCAAACCGAATTAGAATGTGCTGTTTATCAGGACACCATTGTAACAGGAAAGTGGATCCCGGGGGAGGCCCATGCTACTGCGCCTTAGACATTGCCAGATAATCATTAGATGGCATTTGGCTTTGTGTGTGGTAATCTACCAGTAGTCTTGTGTGGCGCAGATGTGGAGTTGAAGGGCAAAGTTAATCCTTTGCACAGTCTGATGGCATGCGTTTCACATGTACCTCTCATCAAATAGCAGGTCACCAGTGATGACCTCGAGAATGAAAAATGAAAACACTCATTGCCGATTTGTCTACCTGTGATCAGGTGGGATGTGGAGGGGGAAGGAAGTAGAAGGGAAGCTAGAAAAAAATGAAGGTAAAAAAATAAATGAAAATGCATTTGCCCTTGTAGTGACTCCATTAAGGAGCTTAGTGAGCAGAGAATTCACAATAACAGAGTGAGAGAAAACTGCACTAAATGCCTGTGTGCACACAAACAAACATATTCTGCTACACAAATGTATGCTTATGCACGTATTCAAACACAGGCCAGAGAGTAAGTGGAGACTGTTTGAAACTGACTGTAAGACATCAAATTGCTCTTCAAAATGAATTAGTTCCAGAGAGGGATAAAAAGATTATAAAATCACCAAAAAATCTAGTGTGGGTAGGGCAACTTCTCCTTAAATTAAAAGAGAAACCTGCCAGTGCTGGGACGCAGTGTGAGAGATAGAGGGGGATAGTAAGGAAAATCAGCAATGGAGGAAAATCTCATCATAGAGAATGAATTATATAATAGCTTCCACACGCAAACCCACTGCTGTAATCTGTTGCTTGGCCAAGGGAGGATTCTTGCATTAGGTTTTTTTTTCGTTAATGCCAACGAATGGCTTTAGATTATTGTACCCCACATGTCCCACCTGTTTTTCCTCTCATCTCCAGAGCATCTTTGTAACTTTTTTTCTTCATGTGTACTCCCAGGGTTCTCTAGCTTTCCCGCTCCCCACCTCTGGTTGGAATAATCTCCAGATTGTGTCTATAGTTTTCTCTGAAGAGCATAATTTCTCAGCAAACAGTCATGAGAGACTTTAAATTAGGCTTTGTTTGAAATTGCTAGTGGTAGCTTTAAAGCAGAAAATGCCAAACTCCATCTAATGCACTAGAAATGCCAGGAATTAGCATCTGCAGCTCCTCAAACGTGTGTGTAACGGTATCAAAAAAACAGAGCTCAAGCAAACAAGCCATTTAAAATGTGTTGTTGGTTTTTGTTTGGGTTTCTTCGTTTTGGGTTTCTTTGGGTTTCTTTCTTTCTGGTCTTTCTGACCAATAATTTAATTAATTATCAATCACATACCTATGTTGTATACATATGTCTCAAACAGAAATATTAGCACATATTTGAAACACACTCACACCCTCTGTTGCTAGACAGTGTTTGTTGTTCCTTTTGACTAATATGTTGCTTGTGTTACCACACAGGCGGTGGTGATTATGCACAAACATTACGCCAACACAACTCCAAAACGCCTCTTCTCCTCCTGCAATTGTGTGTCCCTGACCCACCATCTTTCTTCCTCGTGCTTCTTTATTGTCTAACGATGGGTATTGTGCACTAAGGGGATGCTTGTCATATTCAAAGCTTCAATTATAAACTGCAATTAATTTAATTTTTTTTTTACTGTGTACAGTAAGGTGAAGAAATAATTACAGCTTCTGCATCTACCAGAATGCAAGTCCTATGAGCCCCCTCCATATGCATGCACATGGCACACATGTATGTGTGCATCAGCACAGAAGAACACATGCACACTATAAGCTGTTGCTGCCTCAGTGGTCCACATTAGTCAACTGCTAGATAAAATAAAATGCCATCCACCGTGCAGCTTTCTTGATATTATCAAATATCTCCCTTTATGGTTAACGTCAGTCTCTTCTAATGGCTTGCTCACAGCTGTTTACATAGAAACAGATGTGAGAATCATACAAAAAATGTACACACTTGTGTTGCTGCGAGGCACTCTGGAATATTTATGTTCTTTATTGAGCTGTAGATAGAGACAGGGTCACAAGTAATGCAGAGTAGAAAAGAAGAAAGAAGAACACTGGAATTGTGGTTTGAGGAGACAACAAAAGAAGACATCAAAGCAGAGGAAATAATTGGCCAGGGATCAATAAGTGCTGAGAGGTTGTTGAGACACTGGAATATGGGCAGGAGAGAAAAAGAAGCTCTGGCTCCTTTACCCACAAACTCGATGCCACCTCCCTTTCCTTTCCTCTTGTCTCTCCTTTCAGTCTTACCTCCTTTTAACTTCCCTCTGCTAGTTACCACGGCAACAGGAGAGTGGCAGAAAATAAGGAGAGAGAGAGAACTGTATTGACTAGAAGCTAAGTCAACATGTATTTTCTGAGGAGGGGAGCAGATTTGTTGCACCATTTGTGGCTTGGGTACCTCAAAGAGCTTGTTGCTATAGTTTACTATGTGCCAAAACCCTGAAGAAGAGTTCACTGTAACAGCAAGACAAACTAAATTATTTTGCTGTGCTTGGGAGATAATTCAGTGAGGAAATGCAGAACATATTGCCCCACTTTTAGAGAACAGAAACTTGGGCTTAAATCCATCAAGAAGAAAGAATGAATAAAATGGTTAGAAATGGTCAAAATGAGTTGCAATGATTGTGGTTCTAATAGCATAGCTAAAAGTTTGTTTTTTTACAAGATAAAAATGAATGTTTTGGGATGGAGTCATCAGTGATAATCTGTAGAGGTTGCTTCAGGCTGCTCTGGACTGTGAGATAAACATGTACACAGTCATGGCTGACCTGCTAATCCTTTTCAGTCTCACCTTAGTCTCCATCAGTACCTGTTCCCTTAATGCTTAGCTTTGCCTTTTCTCCATCCTCTCCATACCACACTACCACCCCTGCTGCCATGCATTTTCTATTCCTAATGACAACTAGTTTCTTTAATCATTAGTCTCTGTCTATGAAATCTTATCCAAATCAATGCACCTGCTGCTCACTTAGCTCAAATTCGATTTTACTTCGAGCGACGGGGTCTGGAACCAGGCTAGCATCTCACTGTGATTACACACCAAATGGAATTTCATAAAATGAGTTGACCTTTTTTTTACAGGTCAGCAGACATAATCATGCAAGCCACAGCACAAAGGAATTGCCAATGTGAGCACGATGTTAGTAGAAATAGGCTGGATGAAGGCTGCCAAAAGTCTTACAAAAAAGTCACACATTTGACACAATTTGCTCATGAGCTCATTAGTGATGTGTCAATTTCTTTTGACACATCACCACAAAGACAAAGTAAATATAGATGGGAAAGAGGAAAATGTCAAAGACAATTGCTAACATAACTATCTAGTATAACCTGGGCAGTTAGAAAGCTAGAGCAATATACAGATTTAAAAGGAAAATAAATGATATAATGCTTTAATTAATAAATGTTTAATTAATCTGAAACAAAAGTTTTGACAAATACGTTTTTGGCAAGCATTATCTTGTTGCAGCACAGAATCTCATACTAGCAGTTTTCTTAAACTTTACCAAGTAGTTTTAGTTTTTACACTTAACAAGCATTATAATAACACTGATAACCATGTGACAAATGAGTCGTTGTGATGTTTAGATATATAAAAACATATTAAGCAAAAAAAAAAACAACAAAAAAAGTCTTAATGGTGTGTAGAAAAGATAAATCAGCAGCAATGTTTAGTCATATGTCTTAGCAGTGGTTTGGACAAGTCCCTCCTCAGTCCATCCATCACTTTGTTTACTCCAACCATTATCCTGCAGCTCCACAACTCATTTTTTTTCTCTTTTAATATTTTGACTTTCTGTTTTTCCAGTGGTGCCAGTTGGTAACCCAAATACAACATAACAACAGAGCTGATAAATCTAGTCCTGTCACATTAAATATCGATGGACACTGGTCATATCCTGGTCACACTCTCCCTCTCTTTCTCTGCCTGTGATCCTTTGCCAAGGTTTATCAATAGCTTGTAGTTCAGCACAGGGCACACGAGACTGTTTCCAACCTCACACACAAACACACACACTCACACACACACACACACACATACACACACATACACACACACACACGCACACACAGAGGAGACATTCCGGTGCTTCAGGCCAGTGACAGAAGGAGTGAGGGGGCTGCACTCTCCCTTGCTGAAAGTCTTTTATCCTGCACGGTCACCCAATTCCCAACGGACATACAATGAGAAACACTCAAAAACACATTTACCATATCACAGTCACGTGCTGAGACTCACATAGAAATATATTTGTATACAGAGAAGCACAGAATAAATTTTACAATCATGTACAGGATAGGGACACCTCTTCATGCACATTTTAATCACACACACACACAGACACACACACATGCATACACACTCTTCCAGCTGTTGCAGGGCGGTACAAAGCCGATTGTGTATGACATTGCCGAGTGTAAGCTCCATCCTCTCTGTAGAAGATGAAGATGAATTTGTATTATACCAACTAGTGATAATAGAGCCTTTGGTCTTCAATCAGGTAACTACAGTTTGGTTCGGATAAATCGGAGCCAGTTTGTGGTTTATTTGGATGAATATACAAGAAATAATCAAATAATAACAGAATCACGCAATCTAGTAAATGTCATGGTAAGAAGCAAGCAATTATACTTTACTCGCCTACTTAATTTTGATAAGATTTCTGCAAAGTAAAGTCATTTAATCAAATGTAGAACATAAAACTAGTCATTCCATAGATGGTCACCCCTTTAAAGTGACCGAAATCAACGCTGGTTTTAGAAGTCACACAATTAGTGAAATGGATATTACCATGGTTAAATAGTCTCACTGAGTTGCAAAAACAGAGAAAACAAATACAGTTGTGTGTAGCAATCTTATTATTTCTCCAACGAATAATCTTATGATCCCTCACTTTATCCTGTGACCCTTTGGAGAGAGTTAATGTCAGATGTATATAAAAGCACTTAGATTAACTCTGCCTCAACCAGCTGCAACAATGAAATGTGTCTTCACATTGATGCTGCAATGTTCTAATAATATGTGAATGTACATGTGCAGCCAAATACTTGTGTATGTGTACTTGAGTATGTTGATGGTTGAGAGTTGACAGAGACATAAAGTACATATTGCAGATGAATTGCAAGGTAAATCTACCAGCATTAGCATTATTATTGAAATTTTGTCTTAGTACAGTACTGACTATAATTGTCTAAATGCACAGATGTGCATCTATTTATGTTCCTCATTACTGAAGACTATAGACCATTTATTATAATATACCATCAATATACTACAAGTTGCTAAAATAGAAATTTAAAAATAGTATATCTTAATAATGTTTATTCATCCATTCACCTCTTTGTTTCTCTTTTAGACACAGACAAGCATGCATGCACACAGGCAAACATACTAAATTGGTGTGTTGATTAATTAATATACCTCCAAACAGCTCACGCTAGAAATATAGAAATAAATTAAAGATTGTAGCTCACGGCTCAAATAAACAGAGAACTACACTACATGCACATGTTTGTGCAGATAGGCTTCAGTAAAATTAAATGGCACGTTGGAAATCAGTCTGACTATTGACTATAAAAGGCAATTAAATATATGTCCTTTATATATTTATCCTGTCGAAATTTAATTGCACCCCCTAGTGTACTGCTGCATGTGTACGATGCGTGCAAGGGTCTCCATGACAATAATAACCATGGCTGTTACCTTGGCAACAGATTATGCAATCAACTAAGAGTTAAAAAGGAGCCCAGATGTTAAAAATAGATTTCCTAAAATCTATTCTGAGATCATTCATAACAGATCAATGGCAGGAATAAAAAGAAATCACGAGTGGTCACCATGGCAACAGACCAACCAGTGAGAGTGCTGGTTTTAGGTTGGGTTGTAAGGTTGTGATGGAAGGGTGAGGCTTGAGCAGGAGAAAGCGCAGCAGGAGAGAGGGAGAACATGAATGTGTGGGCGGGAAAGGAGGAGGGGGGAGGGGGGAGGGGGGCAGTGGAGGGAAATGCAGAAAGAGAGAGAGAGAGGGAAATGATGGGTGTAATCCAGATTAAATCGGTGGGTTTTGGACAATCCCAAGTTAGGGCAGTCATGTCCATGCCAACTCCACACCCACCACAGCTCTGTCATGCCAAGGCCCAACCCAAATCATCCTCTCTGGCACATGCAGGGAGCCTCCATGACACACAAGCAGACAGCACATGGTTGAGCAGGGAACATCCCAAACACACTTAATCAAAAAAAAAACCTTTTATTATAGAGTGTTCCTAATTACAACTAAAAAGACACTCATATCACGAGAGGCTAGTTGGATTATATTTACACACTGGATATTTATATACATTACACATTATTACATAACATTACATTATTACAACAATAAAACTGCCAGCAAACATCACAGTTTTTGTTCATGCATTTTTCTTGCTTTGTTTTTGTTGCATAAGCATGTAGATATTAAAAAGGCATGCAGTGCTTTAGGACAGGTCGAGAGATTGTAATGCTATCTGTGGCTGTGGTCTTTTGAGGAGCATTTACATTTTATTTACTGATGTGGTGAGATACATGCACAATGAAGTGCAGCGAGGGCTTTTTACACAACACAAGTCCCAGCGCATGAATATAAAATTATTTTAGCCACCCAAGTTACTGACTGATGTAGCTGTTTTAGAATCAGTTAACCTCTAATGCATCATTTCGCTCACATGGGAAAAACTGTACAGAGAATCTGACAAATTAAATGGTAGTGTTCATGATTCCACGGTTGTGTTACATGGCAGAACATTGTGTTCATTTGAGATGGAAATCTCACCTCGGGAATGGCACTGAAAAGTCCACTGACTTTTTGAGGTTTTGACTCTGTGACAAGTTCCTAAGTTGTAACAGAATTGTACTCTAAACATCCGTCCATCTATTATCTGTAACCACTTATCCTGTGTAGGGTCGTGGGGGGGCTGGAGCCTGTCCCAGCTGTCATAGCATGAGAGGCAGGGTACACGCTGGACAGGTCACTAGTCTATTTCAGGGCCAACACAGAGAGACATACACAGAAAATAACTCACACTCACATTCACACCTAATTTAGAGTCACCAATTAGCCTAGCAGTCTTTGAACTGTGAGAGGAAATCTGAATACCTGAAGGAAACCAACGCAAGCATGGGGAGAACATGGAAACTCTGCACAGATAAGCCATGGTAATTCGGGGAAGCAGACCCACAACGTTCTAGCTGTGAGGCGGCAGCGCTAACCACTCCACCACAGTGCTGCCCACTCTAAAGATTAAAATGTTTATTTTTACTGAAGTAGTAAAATGAATCTGTAGTACTTTTACTGAAGAACAGTCATTGTAGTAATAGAAATAGAAAAACAGTAAATGCTAAAGCCAAATGTAACAGGGGTGCAATGAGAATTTAGTTTTAATTGAAAAACTTGCTAGAGTTTCTAATTTGGCATTGAGGATTAATTAGGCCAAGTAAAGGTGTAGCACCAAACCCTTAAGTACTGATCTAACCCAGGAGGAGGGATTTTCTATACCTACGTGTGGGGCTGAAAGTTAAAACTTGACCTTGGAAAGCACTCAGCCCACTCAGAAGCCGAGCTACAGTAACATCTACATGTTTCCATCTGAAGCCACCATGAATGGTAAAACCCCAGGAAATGTTTGGCAATGTTTTGCACAGACCAGATGCTTTATTATTACTTATTATCACAAACTAATCACTGGGAAATGCATTTCTTTTTGATGCCATAAACTTAGCCATCTTATTGGAATTCAGTATATTCATCTCATCAAGTTCCCACCTGGAGTTGACTGTCTTGCTTACAGCGAATGGCCCGTTTATATGATGCTCTATCATCTACTATCTGCCATCTGATATGATGTGAGCGCAGGCTCATATTCCCAAAATGTCACGCTGATGCGTGTTGGGAGGTGCAGCCAACAAAACAGCTCCTACTGCTGTCATTCTACATGTTGGGAAGGCTAAATTTATTCATTTCATATTTCAGCACTGTCAAACAAGTAGCTTCTTTTACAATTGGCCATGAGAGGAGTGTGAATGTAACATATTGCAGAGAAATCCAATGCATTCCCAGCAGCTTGACTTCAGTGCCTAATTGAAAAATCTGCGAATGGGACTGTGTGCTTGTGGTGAGGTGCGAATGCACTGTCACACTCTATCTGGTTGCTCATACGATCAGCTGCAGAGACAGGGACTGTGACAGTTTTGGCAGTGTGTGAGAAAGCGTGTCTATGTGTACGTTTCTGCCCCTGAGTAATGAACAAATATAGTAACCACGCTGCAACTTCGCTTACGCACATGTTTGTATATTTGGATGACCATCTGGTTATTAGTGAGGGAGTGTGTGACTGTGCACACATGTGAGGGGGCAGTGAATCAGTATGTTGGTCCTGGCTGAGATGGTGTGTGTTTTAGCAACGTGAAAGATGTTTAACTGGTGTGAACTTAAGATTTTTTTTATACATGTTGAGTCAAACACACTGTGCTGAGGCTGATACAGCCTTTAGGGAACAGCCATTAAAAACACATGCACTCAAACATGCTCAAAGAGTTTAATGGATGGATTAATGGCAGTCTAAGTGACTGTTACATTCTCACCTTATTCATTAGGGACCTAAGTAAAGTGTGAAGATGTAGCCAGTGATGGGAGTAGGGGCAGGTGGGGACAAGTAAAGTAAATCAATGGCATGAGGGCTTCATTTCATGTTCAAAAAGCAAGATGAAGAGAGAGAGATATAGTGTGCAGACAAAGTAATGAAGAACAACGTGCAGGAAAAGCAGTATCAGAACATCAGCAGCGAAACAAAACAATCAGTCAAAAATAACTGGACAGCTTTATGAGGCCTGCATGAAAATGTAGTTTGTCATGTGTCGTAAAAGCAGATTGTAAAAATAGGAAAATAACCTCACCACTATGCCCTCACGCAAACAGACCCACCTGAAAAAATTACAAAGCAAAGCTGCAGAGACAGCTTGTACCAAATGAAGATCAAAATTGCCTATTTGTTTTAATTGTATCTCTCATTTTTATTTTTTGTTTTTTTTATGTTACTACAGAAAAATCTGTGCAAGCAAATACAATTTTAAACATGTTTTAACATGTTAAACTTGTTTTTCACACTAAACCACTATCTCACTGTGTTTTGTGGAATGCCGATGGACTACACGGGGGTGTATGAGATAAAAAGATGATCCAAACATCTTCATAAACACGAATTAAACTATATAATTATTTTTAATTATTTTCTTTTGCAAATTCTCTGCAATGCAAATTCAGTAAAAATCTCTGTCCATCATTATAAATACAAAATCAACAGTCATCACCCTTGTTTCAAAGTAAGATGGCATCTAATGCTTTTTAAAATATAATACTGTGTTTAAATATGTAGTGCTATTGCAGCATATTGTATTATAACATCCAATAAGCAGCACATTTCACACTGAAACATGCACAGACTGCCCTGTTTAAAAATGCAAAATCATGTTAAAATGAAACACGAATGCCTACCATGCATACATTTTTTGCCAATTAAGTATGGAAATCACCTTGGAGAAACTTCCCTAACATAAATAATTCATCATGTTACTGTAGGTGGGGATGTAGATAAGAGCAGGGACTGTTTTTCATACTCTTCTATTGTCAGTATTGATTTCCTGACAACATATAGTTGAACTTCTCAAGTGAATGTCGGCTCATGCAAACATGGGAGTTTTCAAGTCCACTTACATTTAACAAAACAGTTACTTTTACTTTAAGGTAAAGCCAAAAGGAACGATCAGGGTTTAACTGTCTGCAAGACAATTTCCATTGCACTATACTTCAAGAGCTGAAGCTAATAGCTGCCTGGAAGCTTGGAAGAACTAACTTATTAGTCTAAAAAGCAATGGGATAGCAAGGACTAATAGTACCACAAGCAAAATGAATCCTACCAGTCATTTTAACCATAATTTGCTATTTCTCAGCAATCATTTCAGGGCACCCAGGTTAATGTGTCAGTGCTAGATTGATGTTTCAAAAATAATATACACTTTATGAATAAGGATTAAGACTAAATGACTGGTGTGTGTAGAGTACATGTGTGTATTTTATGGTTGCTCTCCTGTGTTTGTGTGTGAGGTAATGTGCAGGTTAAACTAACCCTCTGGTATCATTCTAACTTTGACCTGCTCTGCCCTCCAGCGAGGCGCTAACACTAAACCTATAAGCCTTGCTGAGTCACCCTGCCAGAGACGGCATCTCCCTGAGGCCCTGCAAGGTGAAATCTGTCTGAACTCTGAACCTGCACTGGCTCTAATCGCTCTATCCTTATTTCTCTCTTTTTTATGGCCAACTAGGATATTGCAATCTGGTCTCGGCTGTACATTTTAGCCACTAGTGTTTCTTTTAGTGGTCCTGTGCACCTTAGTGTGCATGATGCACACGTTGAAATTGTTTTAAGCTTGGCAATAGCAGTATGTTTAAGGAAAGGACTGAGGTTTATCTTTTAAAACATTGTCTGATGCGCACACTTGTACTTGAGCTTAATCGATTAATCCTCCACCATGCAAACAGCTTGACAACTCTGACCTTAGCATATGTGGGCTGTGAGGATGAAGACAGGAGGAATAAACAGCTCAGACACAATGAGAATATGTGGAGTCTATGTGAAGTGCATGCAAAAGGAAATTAGAACACAAGCTGCATAATTATGTGCAGTTCCTTTCTCTTTCTCCCTCAGCTACAACTGTGCACCTCCAGCAGTCCCTGTGGAGGCTGGTTGTACTACTCCAGTCATGAAAGGCTGCAAGCAGCTACTGTACAGACCAGCTTGATGGTGCTCCTGGGGCTCATTTCCAGGATTTTCGTATCTCTAGTAGCACAACCAGAGTAGATCATTCCCTCTGTCAGTGCAGACATGAACACTAATGAGCACAGTGGTTAGGCATCTTTAAAACAAATTTGACAATGTGATTATTTTGCCAGATGGTGTTTATTAATATAGGTTTTATCAGTAGGTGGATGATGCACAATATGTTTGTTCCAAAAGTCTAAGAGGCCGCAAGAATTTCGTGCATCTGCCTCCCACCAGGGATTCATTATCTCTTTACAGAAGGTCATTTTAATAACGAGCTTCTTGTGGCAGTTTGGAGAAGAGACTGACATTACAGCTGACAGCATCTTGGGGGTCATTACATATGGATGGCAAGTGAAAGCAGAGACAGGGAGGGGTAGAGGGAATAGCAGTCGGAGGTCTCACTTGACTTTCTTTTAGTGTCTCTTTTTTAACAATCTCCCCGGGGAATCTGCTGCAAGCAAGGCAATGTCACATCCTCTTTCTTTTTTTCTTCATTTCTTTTTTAAGATGCAATGCCATACATTTTTAAGATATGCCTCACTCTGTACAAAATCAAACAAAATCATCCAGCAAATCCATAGGTTTTATGAACGCCCCACATGGTAAGAGCTTGAGGAAGGAGCCCGTCAATAACATAGGCACACTGAGTCACATATAGACATTATTGGTGTATGCATTGTACTGTGCTGAAAGAGTTCATGTGACAAACATGCACATGCACACACATATCTTCCAAGATGGAATAGCCAACGGCTACTGAGTGACAACATTTATTTGACCCTGGGGAGTCATGCTGAGGAGTCATGCTGAGTGAGCAGATATATGTCAAGAATGAAGTATAGGGCATAAGCAGGAGTACATCCACACACAGACAGACAGACACACACACAGACTCTTTATCATCTTCTGTACATATGCAGAGACATGCTGAGATACCAGGAGATCTCTTCTTAAGGGATTCTCTTTGTCTCCAAATGAACTGCTGCTGCAAACACTTGTGCATCATATTCTTATTCTACTAAGCAGTTTTAAGGCCTCAGTAGGCTTCATTCAAATGCTTATCTGACCATGTATAACCATCTGACACTCCCACAGTGAAACTAGACAAGGCTGCATTTAACAGTTTCTGACCAAAACAAACAATCCATCACATATGCATTTTTATGCAGCGACTGGACGGACGTACTTTTTCTTTCCACTTTTTGTGTTTAAAATTTAGTTAAATGTCACACATAGTATTGAAGAGCTAGGCTTTAAAATTGTAAAGTGTTTGTAAAATTCAACAGAGTAAGACTAAAAAACTCTACAAAATTTTTTTTGTTGAGATATTGGCTGTGCAACCTATTAGACTGAAGCATAACATGTATAATTTATAGTAGGAGCAGAATTAAATCTTTTCTGAACAGTATGTTTGAAAAATACAGGATGTATTGTATTGGAGACTATACATTAATGCATGAACAACTACAGGTAACAGAGTCTCTACAGAGAGGACTGCATTGTGAATAGTTTCTAGCCTTAAAGTTGCTAGGCCAATTAATTTATTCAAGTCTGTTTAAAGAGAAATAAATTGTTGAGAACTGAAAATGAAAATACATCTTTATTGCAGAAACAGATCAAGGACCAAAATCTAATAATTAGTGGCGTTCCAAATTATTTGATATGGGTCTAAAATACACAAAACGACTGAAACTAACAGACATCTAGTCGGCGTCCAAGAGCCTGTTAAAACAGGAAAATCTGTTCCTGTAGATTTTACGTTTTGCTCCTAATAAATACTATAGCTGATGTTTTTTTCCTAAAGAAATGAGACTTTAAAGATCTGGACTATCTTGAAGGTTTCCAAAAATGTTCTGTATCTTAACGCGGCCATCTACTGTCCTGGCAAATTTAGGAGGGGTGAAAGAGATTATTGTTCTCAGTCAGCTTGGTAAGTAGTAACACTTATGGTTAATACCCGCTATAACTTTCATCTTCTTATTCTTATTCTCTTCGACGCAAGAATAATTCGCTATGCTAGTTACGAACACAGTTTATTTTAACAGGCAAAAAAGTCAATGAGGTACATAAAGCTTTAATCACTCACTTGACATTTCAGTCATTATGACCAATGAGTCCATTTGTACTGCAAACAGACAGCCTGAAGACTGTTTCATTAAGTGCCCTGTCTTCTATCAGGCTCCACTTTCTATTCCATTATTGGAGATCCATATCCCAGTGATGGGAGGATGAACTTGCACGTTTAGCACTCCCGCTCTGACCAAATCTGCTCACAAATAAAACTAAAGTCTATGGGAGCAGGACCACTAAGACAGCATGATTGATGTGTTGACAGTAGTTAGGTAGAGAGCGCTTCATCACAGGCTGTGTACCTACAGGCACTGCAGTTCCACAGTCCGTCAGATGGTTCAGGGGAAGTCAATTTACACCCAGCTCATGGCCCGTAATGGCAGGAATAAATCACAGGCTGCAGGTGAAAACGCACACACTCTTATAAACATGTACCTATCTAAATTCATGTGATTTGCCCACAAAATACACTGAAGCTCACGTTTCTCACACTAAATCAGTGTTCATACCCGCGCACACATACACACACACACACACACACACACACACACAAATCCTGACCAAAGATGGGAATCTCTTGTGCCATCTGTAACCTTACAAAAACAAGTGAGTGTTATACTCCTCCTAATGTGTGTGCGCGTGTGACTCATGTATGACGAATCGACTCAGATCTACAGGATGTTGTCGTGGTGTTCTCATCAGAGCACATGCTAGCATCACCTAAGGGAAAGGAACCTTTCCAGCAACTCCTGCTGCAGGACGCCACCTGCACTGACCAATAAAATGTGAAACCACGGTGGAAGGACAAACAGGTTTTAGGATTGAAGGAGTATTAGCGTGCATTTATAAAAATTCATGTCAGCAGCGATGGCCCAGATTAGATGGTTTTGAGCTGTAAAAAAAGCCAGATGCAGGGACTTGTCACAGGCTGTCAAACGGAAACTAAAGCTATAAATGGTTGACTGGCTATTTTCATATTATCATTAATAGCACTAAGTTATCAGGAGCACTTTAAATTAATAACGTTTTAGAGAAAATGGAACCATAAATGACATCCTTTGTGGTATATCAATTTTTTTCAATGAGTGAGGACACAATTGCACATATGTCCTTCTGTTACTAATAAGTCAAACAGAAATTGCCCTTTAGATTTCTAATAAGCAGACTTGTGTGTACAGTATAGTGTGCTGTGGACTAACAAATGTCAGGCAATAACTCATTTATTATGGAGCCCACTGAATTAATCCTCTTAGTAGAGTTAGTAAGACTCTTACAAGGAAAGGACAGCACGTGCTGAATCAATTGGTTAACTGGACCGTCAATCTGTGAGTCAGTCAATTTACTTTACGGCTGTGGAAATAATTGGAGATTAAAGGCCAAAGGGTGCTTCGTGCAGTTTAACTACTAAATACAAACCCTTTTGTAATGCAAGTAGAGTGGAGCTGCACACTGAGTACTGGGTCAACTCGAACATTATGATGAACACCATAATTTCTTCTATCATTGCTCAGCTCATGTCAAGGCCGACAAGACAAGAGGCTACAGCCATGCAAGTAGCTCTATGAAACTGTACATGCTTTATGCTCAATGCCAATGTCAGAATGCAAACATGCTCACAATGACAAACATGCTGATGTGAAGCAGTGTGATGACAATCCATCAAATAGTTGTTTTAATATAGCAGTCAGGACTACAAAAACCCAGTTAAACTCCAACCTGGAATCAAGTAGTTCAATAATTGTAAATTTACAATAGTTTCAGAAGCATTCAGGTAAGTTATTCTCACATATTTCAACATGCCAACTTGAGCTCAAGCCACTTGATAGAAGCTATCTATCTATCTATCCTGTAGAACCGTCCTTAAACAGACCAATGATTGCCTTCCTAAAAGCTCAAGAGTTGATAAATGTTGATACAATAATATAATCCTGATCTCTGAACTTCCTGTGCACATAAAAACTTTATTTATAGCTATGTGCTAAAAACACACACAAGATCAGTTTTCTCAAAAATATATTGTATACAGTTCTGCAGTTTACAGACCTTTACACACGTTTCAAAACCTGTAATTCTTGGTTGACTGAATCTAAACGTGTGTACACTATAAAATCTAAAATATTGCCATCAGTGGTTCTGGATGAGGGAAACCAAATGTATTAAGGTCAAACAAATGCAAGTGAAACTGAACAGGGCCTTTGGAAGTCCTGTGTGTACAATTTGATATTTCGAAAAAGTTTTCCTCCTGCCATCTAAATATTTCAACTATCTGGACAACAGATATAATCCGTGTGAAGATGATCTGAGGGTTTTGGCCGCCGGGTGTCCTGGTTGCCCTGCTTAGGTGATGACATGCAGCACCATCTCGTGACGAGACAGTCCTCTTGGCTTCCTACCAACGCCCTGCAGACTGAGGCCATGTGTCTGCTCACTTGTCTGTGAATAACTGCTCCTCGCTGCCTACTCCTTCACTCTGTCTTCCTCATCTGCTTTCTGTCTCTCACGCCTCTCAAACTCTGTTCTGCTCTGATCTTCTCCTCACTACTTTGCTACCCAACTGTTCCTCTCTTTTCCTCGAACACCTTTGTGGTTTATTAAACCATCTCTCCTAGAGTCCCTGAACCCAGTATGATTAGTCCAGTCAATGAGTGATTGCATTTCAAGTGTGTCATGAATTAGGGGAACCAAATGCTGACCAATCATTTCTCATAACACCGAAGTGATCAACTCTAACCATTTAACAAACAGACCGTTCTCAGAAAGGGCCCAAAATCAGTCAGAGTCTTAACTTGACTTGACAAAATTCACACTCAGAGATTTGTCAGCAGAAGACTCATCTGCCAAAAACAAAATTATTTCTACACATCATTTACTCCATAAACTGGATGACATTTATTCACTCAATAATTCACGACTACTACTTGACAGACTCAGTCAGTAGCTTGAGGGGATCGGTTTAAATGGCTAATTCAGACTGTCTCTAATGAACCCATGGTGAACCTGTGGTTTTCAAAGATGCACCAAGAAAACCCCTAAACCGAGGAACGTATTCTTTAGTACATGTAAAATATTTTCTAACACAGTTGCACAGCTGATGCGCAAAAATGTTCAAAATGCTCATAAATAATTGCCCATTCTGTGGGCGATGATAACAAGCTATTTAAACTAAAATACAAGACATCTTGGCATGTAGAATATGCATAAATCATAACCGTCACAACCTTCCTATTGCTTTTTTGTAGGACATACATAAAAAAATAAAAGGAAGATAGGGAAGAAGGGAGGGGGGACAAAATTGTACAAGCTCAAATAAAGCACCCATGTGTATTGCAGTGGCTCCTGAAAGAGACTTGATACTAAACCGAGAGGAAAAGAGAGGGAGAGTGAAGACGTTGGTGCAGAGAGATACAGAGATAAATGTGAATGGAGGCATTGTGTTTAGCATTCATTTGATGAGATGTCCTCACACTGCTCTGGATGCTCTGATGTCCAAAGCCTCTGTGTGGGCTTACAGTGTCCCTCCTGGTATCCTAACCCTCCCATCCTGTCACTCAGAAGGATTAAAGAAGCTAAAGCCCCCCCCTCAGCCTGCCATCAGGGACTTCGGACTGGAAGCAAGGGAGGATTGATATTATGCATGAATCTTTCACATACACTCGTACTCTTGCATTTTAAATAACATAGGTACAATATGCAGGTGCTGATAAGACACATGCACACATGATTGAACCAAGCAAGAACAGTTTGTTCTTAAATGAGTTAAATGAGTAGCTTCATTTCGATCCCACAAACAAGAATACAATCACTCACTACACTCAGTCTCTGCACAACGCACCTTCCGATCATGGTAGAGTGCTGCTGCACGGCAGCCTCCAGGAGGCGCTCTAGGATGGTCCATTCGCCCATTGTTAGAGGTAGGAGGCATCCACTGGGCACAGGAAGTCAAGCTTGACCCCACTTCTGGTGGGCTTTGCGGTCAGCAGTTGTGCCGGTGTTGGTGTTAACGTCCCCTTTCCTGAGTCTTCAAGTCCACTTGTTGGATTAAGATGAGGTAGGGGTGCTCTCAGAGGGATAGTTCAGTGTAAGAGGAGTCAAAAGGAAGCTTGAAGAAGTTAAGTAATGCCTCAATGTGATCTTTTATTTTGCGTGGCAGTCCCCAAACATGCACGGTGTCTCCCCTAAGTGCACCTGAGATGGTTTGACTAAAGCTTCTATGTGCTAGATGCACACACTCCTAACTGTGTGTAAGTGTTCGTTCATGCACTTACTCACGTGTACTCTTCCAACTTTGCCCCCTTTTTGCCCTCTGGGTGCACCTGACCCTGTTTACTTCTTAAGCAGCTGGTCACTCATATGGTTCTTACACCTACACACACGTAGACACATACACACCTGGTATACACACAGAGTAAGTGCTAACATCTACTTCTACTGAGTTTCCAAGAGCAGCCGTAGCTTGTAGAAACAGACATCCATCTCTTTCACTCTAACACTCCGCCCTCACTCTGTGGTTCTTTGACAGCATCTTGTAGTAACTCTGGCTGGGCTCATGTCCATACACTCATGGGAACCTGAAAAACCAGGGATCTCTTCTCTCTCTCCACTCCTCCATCCTCCTCTTCTTCTCTCCCTCCCTCAGTTATGCTTCCTTCTATTCTCTCTTCGGGTTATTTTTGAAGGATTTTTTGTCCTCCTCTCTGTTGCTCCTCTCCTTCTCTCCTAGTTTGGATCAGGCAGCTCTGGTAAGAAGCATCACATTCCTTCTCTGCTGCTTCCTTCCCCCTGCTCAAACTGTGCAACAGTCGCTGGTTTCCTTTTTGTCCTCACTGCCTCTCTCTCTTTCTGTGTTTCTCTCAGCACGGTGTACAGGAGGCAGCACTCCTTTCTTTTCTTCCCTTCATCTTGTTTTTTCCTTCGGTTTCTCTGTCTCTCTCTGTTTGCTCCTTCCACCTGCCTCCATCTCTCTATCTCCCTTTCTGAGCTAGTAGGCAGCCAGACCAAGCGTGTGTCTAGAGGATTAGAGAAGGGAATCATCTCTCTGCTCCTCCCCCCTCTCGTGCTCACTCTCCATCACTGAGTCCCCTGCCCCACTCCTTTCTCAGCCTTGCTCTTCTCTTCATTTCTTGCTGCTCTATCACCACTGTCGCACAAATTGTTTTCCACTTTTTGTGTTCTGTTTTAATTATCTTGTCTTCTATACAATGAGAATAGACTCCTACATTAACAAGATTGATCACTGCTGTTTACACACACAATTATCAGTCAGTTCCCCTCAGCAGCTTTTTGTAGCCTTTTAGCATCTTTCACCTCATTGTTTTGGTTTTACAGCAATTAACTGGTAGCTTAAACACATTGTAACAATTACCAGTCTTGCAAGTTGTTATAAATGTATTTTACTGAGGTTAAGAATGCAGCTATTGCAGATTTTCATGATAAAATTATTAAATGTATTGCAGTTAATTTTTTGATGATGAAAAATTGAGCAGCAGAATATCTATGTAGGAATTTGACCTTTATTGTGGAGCATGCTGTGTGATCTAAACTACACTGCACCAGCACAAGCCACAGCGTGTCCACGTGCCTTCATGTGTGCCCAACTACAACTGTGTCTGGGTGTGACACAGTGGAAAGGTGAGCCAGGCAAGCCAGTGGACACTGGGCCAGCACGCCAATGACTGCAAGCCTGAAATTATATTACAGTATTCAGTCATGCTCGCACGCACACACAAAGACACAGTAGCATTTATATGCTTTGCAGCTGATTATTTTAGACCACAGTAGTAGTAATCTATTCTAGAAAAGGTAGTAAGTGACTGTACACACACACATAATCCCTCCCCTTCCATGCCAAGACAATCTGGCAGCACTGTGTCTCACACGTGAAGAGGGTAAAGCAAAGGAAGAGGAAACACAAACACCAAGGTTTCAGTATGCCTCCATCTGACACAGTTATAGAAGAAAACCCTCACATATTGTATATACTTAAGATACCAGCTAGTGTGTCGACTTTAAAGACAACTCTGTTCTTTTTAAAGTAAACTAAAAGTTCAGAGTTGTACTTCGTTTAGTACTATACTAAGATGAACATTACACACATGCTTGCATGTAGCCTTACAGAGCCACTACTGTCGCCGCAGCTCTTCTTTCTACTTTATCTTATCATAGTTCTTCATAATTTTAACCTTTTTGCAGATAAATCTCTTGGACACAAATCTTCAGGGTCATTTTTCCTTTTGATACAGCCCACTTTGCACAGAGATTAAAAAGCAAATTACAGACAGACATATTGATACTGGCTATTTTATTAAAGTCTGTTACTAAAAATAAAAAGTAAAATTTTATTCAAATAAAGAAGGCTGATTGATAATGGTTGACACAAACATCATAGAGAGTTGTGTATTTTAATATATTCCAAACTAAATCATTTACAATAAGTACAAAAAATAAGGAATTAAGTCCACTGAGGAGAAAATGACTTAATAAGCCTGCAGGTTAATTTATCTGCAGCTGGTAGTTGGCATAAACATGGTGATAAGACACTTAAATGGGAAGTGGTCCAGGGTTCAGTACATTTTATCCTGTGAAGGGCAAAAGGACATGAGCTGACTAGGTGGATGTGGGGCTTCTGAAGACTTAAGGTAAACAAACACATTTACACACCGACTAACTGATAAGAAGCTTTGGCATACATCTAGGCACCAAGAGTGTGTCTGTCTACACAAGTGCATCCTCATTCACTTCAGCAAGATACTAAAACAAATTATGGTGTTAAGGCATTGTGATTAAATCTGTTATTCTCTGTCAACTTTCTCAAAACATAACAATTTTTTTTTTCACCCAATTCTTCACTGCAATTAATGTCATGTAATCAAGTGATCTTATTATGGGAATTAAAATTGTATCAAATTTATGTCTCTTAACTGATATCTGTGTAAAGACAGTGGAAGCCAAACACATCAGAAGGTCACTGTCACAGAAGGACCTTCTCATGTACCTTACACTGTTTACACCAAATGTTTCAGATGTTTTTTGTGACACAACCAAAGCGCTCCTGCTTTAATCAACTTCTAGTGTAGTGGTGACACGTGCATAAACGCAGTCCAAGTATTTTTACGCACTAAACTGCTCCAAAGACACAGACAACTTCTACAGTAAAAAAAGAAATTCAACACTACCGAAATCAATACCTTCTCTCATATCAATGCTAATACTGAGCATGGCCTACAGTTTTTTGTGCTTAAAATTAAGCATGTTTGAGTTTGGAAAGGCTTCTTTCTGTGCCCTTATTCTAAATGGGAGATGGCTCTGTTGTATACTACAAACGCTTGGAAGATCTCTTCCTGATGGGGGGTAGTTTATAATAATATTAAAAAAAAAAAAAAAAAAAAAACAGAAATGCTATGCAAACTTCTCTGCAAGGAGTGATAACGCCATAAGAAAATACTCTCATCCTGCAGTTTTTAAATCAGTTTTTATATAACAGTTTAAACGTAACACATCAATTTGTTAGCAGTTGTATTCATCATAAAGGGTCGTGCAGGCCTTTCAGTGGCGTTGGTTGTATATACACAGTTCAATTATGTCACACTTGTGGCTGTAAAATTTGCCCAGATCCTTGTGCTCCTGTGGTCTGTGGGTCAGCACTAAGTGATCTCTCTGAAAGCCCTCTTCTCCACATACTTCAACTTGTGTCTCCTCTTGAACCTTAAAGAAGGGGCAATGTGGAAATGTACATTTTTAAATCAATACACACTTTGTGAATCTGTAAATCAATGTAAGGCTTTGACGAGATGTTACAAAAGAGGTCCTTACTTGGCTCTTTCTCTGGGTTCAATCAGGTTTCTCTTCTGTAGACTTTTGAAGCGGTCTTTGAGGACACTGCCCTCTGGCTGCAGAGTTACACCATTGCAAGAGGCGTTAGAGAAGTCCAGACAAATCCATGTAAGGCAAATATGACTTTGCTGACTAAAAATGCCATCCGTACCAAAGTTATAAAATCCCACTGACACCACAAATGCAGATTCAAGTATTTTTCAGAGACATTATGGCAGGAGATAAGAGCAAAGACCAGGGAATTTTACACTTGCAATTAGCTGAAATAAAGCTATAATGATCCCTGTAGGGAGAAGTGGGTTATTACAGTATTAGAGAATAGAATAAGGCTTAGAAGACAATTCAGGGTGCTGAAGGTAATACGCCAACTAAATTAACTAAAACTAATTACAGATAAAGAGTCTGCAAACTGGAAAGGTCAAAATGGATGAACAAGCTCATGTTACAGCAGTGAGTACCTTTAGTTGTCGCAGCGATCCCGCCAGCTCATCACTCAACTGAATCTCCATGTCCTGAGGCTGGAACCTGCAATTGAAGATGAAAAATGAAATGAAATCACACTTTGTGTGTCTTCTTACACCCGAGCTGCAGCAGATTTAAGACTGTTTCATAATTCCAGACAATTTGGGGAGGATACAAAGACCTGTAGCTGTGTTTAGGTGATTTTTACAGGACAGAGCTGCGTTTTACAAAACAAAACTGCAGGTGCAGTGTAAACTGGTTTTTGAAATTAGGGTAGGGGATTAGGGAAACTTGATTTCCCCCAGGTATATTTCTCCAGAGTAAAATCTATTTCTCTCCCATGTATATGCACAACCAGGTAACCAACTGCTTTTGTCAAACAGTGCATGTGAATAACAAAAAGGGCATTGTTGCCTCATTTTTAAAATCAAAGTCCGACTGAAAACTAATCTAACACAAACTGCCTGGTAGAATTCTAAATAAGATGTTTTTTTACTGCCTACTTTTGTAAATTCAGACAAGTGCATTACACAGGGTATTAGCTACATTTTCTCCCTCTAACCCTCCCCCTGCAGCTGTCACATTGCAGAAACAACAACATAGCTAAAAATTTACACATCTGTACATACATAAGGTTTGGGGACACAAGTTAAAAAAAGGGGTTAAAAGTTAAATGTTTGTAATCCCCTGGATAACGTAATTCAAAATGAACTGAATGGATCTTTACTAAATATGCTAATGAATTGCATTACTGGAAATGTAGGGCCCAGTGTCTAATGCCACAATTCTGACTTGACTTTTATAAGTTGCGCAATAGTCACTTGTCATGCTGACGCGGGGAGTATGAGAGTGTGATTTGTGTACTTGAGTCTGCCGAGGCGTCTGGGCTGGGCTTTCTGTGCCTCCTGCTTGGCCTTGCGTAGTTTCTGTTTGGCCTTGGTCTTCTGTTCCTGCTGTTTGATCGACGTCTTAATTGAGCGCAGCTGGAAGAGCTGCTGTCGATGCTCAGTCTGCCGTCTGCCAGCCAGTCGTTGCTGGTCCTGCAGGGAAACAAAGAGATAATCAGTAAAATGGATGTTGTTGAGCAATATCAATGGAGCTGTGGCACTTTGAATTTCCTTAGTTAGAGGTCTATCTGAAAATAAAAGGCACAAGTGTGTACAATTAAAATATCACACAATTTGGTCTTGGAAGAATTACACCAAGACACAGACGTTTTGCAACCCCATCCATGTCTCTTAAAAGTTAAGTGTCTTTAACAGGGCTGCCACTAATCTTTTCATTACTGATTTTGCTCATTGATTGTGTAAAATACAATGAGTGACAATTTCAAGAACCTTTTTACATTTGTGCAAATAAACCAATTAATCAATTTTTAGATTTAGTTGCCTTAAAAATAAAATATTTGAGAAAGCTATTAGGAATAAATATTGCATCATTTTAAGTAATAGAATTATTACACAATTCGGTTTATATTGTTATTTTATCAAACCAATAATTTATTCTCGACAATGCAACTCTAAGAATGAAATAATTCATGTCAATATAAACTGTCAAACCACCATCCTTATTGTTATTTGGAAACAGCTCCCCATCAATGTGTATGTTTAAATAAATTATTTAAATTACAGACCTACAACATTTCCAGATTATAAGTGTGTGTATTTTACGTACTTTAATTTTCTCTGCTTTCTCTTTTTTTCTTTGTCGCTCAGTCTTCTTTCCTGCCAGTGCGATGGCTCCTGTTTGATCCTCCTCTTCCTCATTAGGAGCTGTTTCTTCTTCATTTTCCTCCTCCACGAGGCCTTCCACCTGCTCTCTGAAGATTGTCTCCTGCAGAACACATATATTATATTAAATTGTATAATAAAAGGTTACCACAGTATTAAGAACAGACCAGTAAAGCTATAGAGATCATTTGTACCTCTGTGGCTGTATCTTCTTTGTTAACAACCAGCTTTTTCTCTATTTTATCTTCCTCTTTTTGTTTCTTTACCTCCACCTCATGGGCTTTCTGCAGCAATGCCTGGAATGAAAGAGTGACAGAAGGAGCACAGAGGGGTGTGTTAGTCTTCAAAATTAGCATCTTAAAGTAATACCATTTTAGGCATTTTTGAAGTCTGTGGTGGTTTTACTAAAGCTAAAATGAAGCCATATTTCAGATGATTATCTTGATCATTTCTAGCAAAATGTTTTAGTTGCTTCTACAATATAGACGAATGCAAAATTTATGAAGTTCACCAACATTCTTGTTTTGCTGCTTTTAATAATTTCAAATTGATATACAAATTAAATATGAAATTTGAATAATAACTATAAATAATCTTTCCTCAGAACATTTATCCGCATAAAAGACCTACTTCTTTAAATGATTCCACAAATCACAATAATGGCAAAGTAATGTAAAGGTGTCATGAATTCTAACATTACTAAAATTAATGTACCATGCCATTAAAATGCCAATGCGAGCTACCTGATGGGAGAAGAAGTCTGGGTTGTAGGATCCTCCAGGGGCGATCACCTCTACAGCAGGGAGCACAGACGGCTTCTCATTCAATTTCTCTGGACGCTGAATGAATAGAGATGAAACCACATTAGTTGAATTCAAATCATAAAACATGTGAGCACATGCACACATGCGTGGTCACACGCACACACAGAATCAAATATTAGTCAAGCCTGAAGTTTATTAGAGAATGCTGAAATGTAGAAAAGTTACTTTTCAACCTGTCATTTACCTTGACAAGCTTCTTGCCAGTCTGTTGGAGGTACCAAGAGTTGCCAGATTCTTTAGCTGTGGTAGAAAGAAAATAACATTTTCAAGGATAATATGAGGGTTACATGTGTTCTTACATTCTTTTGCAATATTACGACATAGTTGTCATGCGCCCTTTGGTTGCATTACTCCCTACCAATTAGTGTTTTCTTTGTGCTTGACATAATATTTATTGGTTCAAGAGTTTATTTAAATATATGACTGGCTGCAAAAACCAAATCAGACCTGTTGTAATCTTCAAACTGGTGTAGTTTCTAGTCAGTGCAGTTGTACATCAAGGTCTGTGTTGCCAAGGTCATGCAACATAGCCCCAACAATCATCAAGTCAGGAAAAAAAAACTAGTGGGTTTCTTATAGATTGCTCTGTATATATCACTTTGCACGTAGTTTAGTTTACGAAAACTAATTCTAAACTAATTCACCTGTAAATCATGTTGTACAGTTGTAACAAATGTATAGGAGGAAAAAAAGGCACTTTAACCTCTAGAAGAGCCCAGAAAGAGATACAACAGGTACACATTTATAATTAGTCACATCTTATTTAACAAACTTTCCAAAATGTATGTGTTTATCCTCAGATCCCAGGTGACCATTCACATAACAGTCATCTGAACTCCAGGTTGGTCTTCACATTCCCATATAGGAAATACTGTGAGCGCAAGGATGGGATCATCACTGGACACACAATCAAGCACATAACACAGCACTTACTCTCTTGTCCCCACAAGTCATAATACCCTCTGTCAGGGTTGTTGTTGGCCTCTGTCACTGCTTTCTTGGCTGTCCTGACAACCGGTTGTGTGTTTTGCAGCCGTTTCTGCCTCCTTGGCACCACACCTTTGGCTGCCAGCTGCTCAGCCTTCTGGGCAATGCGTCGTAGTTTCTTGGCATTTGGCTGTTGGTAGGCTAGCACACTGAGGGAAAGCAGAGGAAGCCATTACTATATTACATAGGGCAGGAAGATAAAGTTAAATAAACAAAGATATGATGCAAATCCAGCAGCTAGTATGCTGAAAGTTTAGGTCTGTTTGTTGATACTGTCTACACCGTGTTGTTTGATATCCTCAGATCCCAGGAAACTATTCACATAACAGTTTCCAGAGCTCCTATGTGTTGTCTTCACATTCCCATGAAGGAAATACTGGGAGCGCAAGGATGAGATCATCAATGGACACAAACATATTATATATCAAAATAAGTAAATACAAGACCCAGTTCTCAATGCATGTTAAAAATCATCCACTATCATCCCTAACCCCTGTTCACTTTCATCACGGCAGGACTTTAATCTGTAGTTATTTATGATGTTAAAACTGCTGTTTTTTAACAGTTATATGCAACCCAGACAAAGTATACACACAGGTGAGAAAGAAACTGACTCTTTAGGCGGTGAGACGAGGGAGTCATGTTGCAGGATCAGGTCTATCCTTAGAGGACGTGACTGTTTGCCTTTTCTCTTCTTTCCCTCGACAGGTTCTGGTGCTTCAAAAAAAAAAAAAAAAAAAAAAAAAAAAAAACATTAAAAAATTACTAAGAAATATTAATATACACTAAACGTTAGCCTATACTTTAATATGAACAGAATAGTAAACACAAACATATTAGAACTAGACATGGGTGAATGATGCCAAAGCTGTAAAGCTTCATTTGAGTGAAAGACATTGTTTCAATACACTGTTGGATATCAAATTAAGAAAATCATCTGATGAAACTGAAGCTGAAGACATTGCTGGTGGATCACAAAGTAAAGTACTTCTAAAACAAAATTATTAGTTTTAACAACATTAGCTACTTGGCTTTTTATTACACATACACGAGATAAAGTGTTTGCAGTGCTTTTGTCTTTAAGGACGAACATTTTTTACAAGCACTGAATATCATTGCACTCTCTCCATTGTTTGATGTTAAAAAGCTATATATTTTTCTGAACAGAAACGTGAAGAAAGCCTCCGTTTTATAAGGATTCATCAGCACATCACTACCATTATTTACCCTTCTGTTCAGCCTTATTTGGTTGACCAACATCCAAAAAGAACAAACTCTCATCTGACTTCTCAGACAGCAGACCCCTGAAATACATTAATATCACATTAAGTCACAGTTTAAATTCACAATTAAGGAAACATATATTCAGAACATTTTATCAAAAGCATTAATTACAAATTAATCAATACAATGATCAATACAAAAAAAATACTTACAATTCAATAATCAATGCAACAAAAAATAAGTTTACAATTGCGCAGTTTTCCCCAGTCCAATACAAAAAAACCTATTTTTCCTTTGTCAAACAAGTAAAATAAGTTTATGTCCAGAATTTAAAAGAGATTCGAGCAAAACATTTCGTGACGCTCCTTTATCAGAAATGAATATGGCGTGCATCATCTGAACAGTCTCTCAAACAAAATAACTTTCATATATGACCTATGTGAGAGGAAAATATGCAAAGTGTAAGAGGCCTAATAACAGATAGAAACGAATCTTACACTCTTTTAAAAGATTACAGCATTATCATGCTCGTTAACTAACATCCTACCGACATTTCTGTAACTCACCCAGTAGTCCTCTCCTGGAGCCTGACGTCTTCTAAAAACCCTTCTACATCGTTTATGTCGCTGTGTTTGTTCCAGTTCTTTTTCTTATTCTTATTCACGCGTTTTCTCCGAGTGCTGACCGTATCTGAGGTGTGTGAAGACTTTAAACTTACAAAACCAGGCTGTGAGGCTACCACGCGTTTCAACCTCCTGGCCGCCGCCATGTTGGTGGACTGAGAAAAGAAACGTTTCTTCTTCGTGAGTAGTGAACCTTCAATGTAGAAGCGACACCCGCAGGACTGAACGTGTAGATGCATTAAAAGCGTTTTTATATCAATAAAAGTTTATTTTTTTACGCCTTATTATCTATTATAAGATGTATTGTTTTATTACATCAAGTTGGCAATATTATGCACATGGTTTTGTGTGGTGCTAAAATCATTTAAACTATCTTGTTTATGTTTTTGATTTTTTATTTAATATACTATTAAAATTAAAATTAAAATAAAAAACTGTGGAAATTAAACGTCTAAAAGCCCAAATGCCATTCCCTTTTAAATTTACCCCAAATACTTTTGGTGGTTTAGGTTAAGGTTGTGCCAGCATCATAATATATTTTTTTTCCACTGAAAACAAGAGCCAAAAGAGCCAAAAATACAAAAAATATCAATAATCAAGACTGAGTAAAACTTGTTGCTGGACATTGAACGTGAGTGTGGTCATGCAGCTGTTTGTCATGTTGCTGCATACATGTATGTTTGTCCCCAATGCATCATGGGAAACGTGTTTCCTATTGCTTTCCTATGTTCTTTTTCCTTTTTTTCCTTCCTTCATTTTATTGCGAGAACAACGCTTTAGAGACTCAAGAATAAATACTCATTTAAGAGCCGCAATCTTTCGCTAAGTTTTCGAAGGTAAGTATCACCATCTCAATAAAAGTACAATCTTTCATTTAATGATTAGTGAATTCTTGGATGGACGCATTTTTTGTTTATTTTCGATAAAAAAGAAAACGGAGAGCAGTCGAGCTATTATCTGCCTGCTCGGGGAGTGAGGGATCTAAAAAGCACTGTGATCTGGTCGAATTTGACTCGAAAATGCGCCTAAACTGAAGGGTCATCTGACGAACTATTGTTCATCAATTGATCCCCTAACATGTCTACTTTAATCTTCAAAATGTATATTCCACTTTCATGCCGCGGTTTTAATATTCTTCTCTCGTTTTTATCATCACCCTCTTCGTTTGCTACAACGATTTCTCCTTCCCGTTTACATTCTTCAAGCCAGCAGCCAGCCATCATTTTTAGGTGTGCTCGTTTGAAGAAACTGAGCAGCCGGTGTGGGTGGTGTCGCTTGGGTTTCCTTAAAAATAGCTAATTTTCAATATAAAAATCAAGCCATCTGCCCAGCCGGAAAGCACCATGTGAAAAACCGAACGCACCTACGTTTAGTGCGCAAAGGGTGGTGTATGTTGGCCAATCGTCGTGTAGAGATTGGTGAAAACGTTACCAACATCCCGCCTCACAGCTTCGTATACAAAATGTAATTGGTTTACGGGATAAAGAGCTGTAATATTATTTGATGCCTCCGCTGTCCGTTTTGCTACAGCGATTACATAAGCTACTTTGGATATAATTAGAAAAAAATAATGCTCATAGTGTTTTTTGTCCATTCACAATATCTGAAGATTTAGCATATGTCAAGTTGATACAGACTTTTAAATAAAATAGGTATTTTTCATATGACATATTAATCATATTCTGTACCCACTTAATTGTCCTGTTGCATTCCCATAAACACTTTTTTTTTTTTTTAACTAAACCAAACTTTTTGTTTACCTTCAGGTGATATTTAGGAGTCATGGCCCGTACCAAGCAGACTGCTCGTAAGTCCACTGGAGGCAAAGCCCCACGTAAGCAGCTTGCAACAAAGGCTGCTCGCAAGAGTGCCCCATCCACTGGTGGTGTGAAGAAGCCTCATCGCTACAGGTAAACACACTGGGTTCTTCTCGATGCAAACGCAGGAGATGCTTCTCTCACATTTCCATTTTTCAGTATATACTAAAACTATATATATTATAGATATTTGATATATAGATATTTGGAATTTTGATCCTTCTCCCCTCTACTACTAAACTTTGTCACAAGGCACAGTAGGCTATGAATATTGTGCATAAGGTGTCTATGATATGGAAATTCCCCCACTGTTGAAAGAATATTATTGTGGAATAATATTGTTCTACCAGCAGTACGAGATGCAGTATAAAGGTGAAAATAGGTGCGCATGAGTGCTGTGCTTAAGTCTAACAAGTAGAGCATAGGTTTGATCAAAAAGAGGACCATTCAGTTGTTTGTAATAAAATGTTTTTTTTTGCCTCTCCTCACCAGGCCTGGTACTGTGGCTCTGCGAGAGATCCGTCGTTATCAGAAATCCACTGAACTGCTGATTCGCAAGCTGCCCTTCCAGCGACTGGTGAGGGAAATTGCCCAGGACTTCAAGACTGATTTGCGTTTTCAGAGTGCAGCCATTGGAGCTCTGCAGGTCAGTAGCATTTTCTATAGAAAGATCTTAGTTGTCTTGTTTTATTATTCCAACAAAACATTGAAATTTTAACTTTGTGCTCTGCAGGAGGCCAGTGAGGCCTACCTGGTGGGTCTATTTGAGGACACCAACCTGTGCGCCATCCACGCCAAGCGTGTCACCATCATGCCCAAAGACATCCAGCTGGCACGTCGTATCCGTGGGGAGCGTGCTTAAAATGTTTTCTGATTTATATTCTGTCCTCTTTACTTCCTCTACACCTAGTAGTTTGGTTTGAGGTTCTATCTATATATAAATCATATGATTGTGATAACTGTAAAATGTGTGATCATGTCTTCTTTGGTGCTACTTGTAGCAGTTTCTTGGACATATCCTTATGTATGTTTGAAACTTTGAATCGCAGTTACACTCCTCACATCCAACTAGCTAGCTCACAAGAATGCCTTGTTATGTCAAGAAATAAGGTGTTTTTGCAAGCCAAGAATAGGTTATGACCTGAAATGAGGATAAGAAATAGCATTGAGACATCATCTTCAGACAGACACATACATTGATATAATGGGTCTTCTGTTTTAGTTTTATAAATAGAAATTTGTCGTAAAAGCAGTGATTTTTCTTTTTTACAATAATGGTGTATTTCTACTGTTTAATGTTTCAGAATACAAGTTTGATTTTTATTGTCATTGTGTTATGATGACATTGCATGGTTTGACAGACTATAAGGAGCATATATGTAGCAGACCTATGTTGATCATGTTTTGATTTTCAGCCATGTTATTATGTCCAGGTAATATTATTAATTTGATAATTTTGCTTTTTGTTCCTCTCTCAGGTTGGTATAACCTAATTCTTTTCAACCATGTTTATGATTTATGTTTTTGGTCATTTTTTTAAAAACAAAATATTTGTACTCCAGAATTCACATACAAACATAATAAACAGATTCTTGTGGTTAAGTGAACTGTATTGATGAGTACTTAAAATGGCTTTACAAAGCTCAATGCATTTAAATAAGTAATGAAAATTACTCTGGCAACAGCTTGGTTTCCACCACCATGTAGCAGTCCTCTTCCATGAAAGAGCACATCTTGGTCTTTTGTTTCGCCAGCTGGTCCAACTTGGCCTTCCTTTTGTCTGTCAGATTTTGCGAAGCATTCTCCATGGCCTTGAGACTTGGCTTTTTCTTGTTTATTCATGCTGTCAACTAATCCATCCATAATTCGCTGAGTAGTGTTTAGCCCGTGTAGAGAATGTTTCTTATTAATGTAGAGGCAAGCTTACTCGAATCTGACGCTCCAGCAAATACTTCACTCCGGAGATCTTGAATGAGGAACATTGAACATTTATTGTGCTTGCTTTTCAACTTAGCCGATGACGAGTCAATTGTACATACAAGTTTAAGTACAATAATCTCACTAGCAAGTTCAAAAACAGCTTCATTAAACAAGTTTATCAAAGTATGGCTGAACTCGCAGAACTCGGTACGAAACCGTGTGCCTCCACAGCTACACACTGAACCTTTTTCTTCTACCTTGTTGCAGGCCACACTACCTTGTTGCAGGCAACACCACTTTGTAGTCAGTTCCTCTGCTCCAGCTACCGTGTCACATCTGGACCCTTCAGTAGCTGAGCTAAATCGCACTCTCTAACAAAATCATTGCTATCCTTTGTTTCCTGGACGACCTGCAACAAACATAAAAGGTAAACATCAAGGCAACCATCTAAGTCAAAGCTGTATGATGTCACTAATTACATCATCAGTAAACAGAAACAACACAGTACAATACAGTCCACAATGCAAACTACATAAAACTGAGGAAACCCTTGGTTGGCTCATCCAGAAACTATTTAGCCATTTTTGTGCAAATATGTAAAGTTTTCCCAAATTCTGTAAACAAGTTTTATTTTATTTTTTATTTTGTTGGTTTAAGTTTGGATGTTATAATGCACATTTTTACAAAGTTTATTCTATATATTAAATCAATAATTGAGAGTGATTTGCATACATTTATCAGTTTCAGTCCTAAGTAAGCATACATAGATTTCCAAGAACAAATGCTAAATGTAGTTTGGCTATTCATGGGAGAGTTACATATTTCGTTGATATTTGACGTGAAAATAATACAACTCCTGCACTAATAAACATTCAAATGAATCTTTCTGCAACTCCTTTGTTTCATTAAAAAAAACATTCAACTGTACTTGCAAATGTACTCGATACAATTCTGTATTGAAGTTGAAAATGAAGGAAAAATTGGTACTTAAATACGTGCTCGTTTTAAAAAACATTTATGCATGTGTAAAAACGGACAAGGTCGCTAAACAGTTGGTTTGGAATAACTCGTGTAGTTTATTTTTTATGGGAAAAAAAAACTTACGGCTGTGGTTTTAAAGTTTTTAATTGTTTACAGTGTTTCAAAACACCTGACAACCACTAACTTTTTAGTACTACTTTCGGTTTGACTTGTGTGATCACGTATTAACTTAAAAAACTCTTGCCAGTTTCCATTTGTCATATCCTCCATGAAATCGTATGATAACGTTGTGTTGGTTAATATTATTAACCCGCAGTTAAACTAATTAACCCCTGATGACCAGCGTGTGTCAAACTAAAACAAGTGACCGCGGGAAGGTTGCGAACGCTATTGCATTGTGGGACACATGATTGACGCGGCGGCCATTTTCCCGCTGGACGCTGCTTCCCATTGTGGATACGAAGAAGAAAACACAGACGAGCGAAATATTTCTCACGACTTCTACTCACTTTTCTCCTTGGTAAGGCTCTTGAAATATGTCGCTTTGTTTGTGAATTAACTTTGTGTTCTTAAGTTTTAATAGTCGAATATATATTGGCATTTAAGAGAGAAAAAGTCGTGGTTTTGTCGTGTTAGGAAATAACAAACACGGCTGTCGAAACGACGGCGAAATGCAGTCTTTTCTGCAGCCGTTCAGATGAGGGGGAATTCCTTTTCAAATTCTGCGCCGGTTCAGTTCGGTTCTACACTGCCGTTAGTGACCGTTCACCTTTCCTGTGCCTATCTATGAGTTCCTTGAACTGTCTTCTGTGTTGTTCTTTTGTTTTCCGGTAAGCTGGGAGAGTGGCTACTTGTAAAATTGAAGTTCTTTATGCGCTAGTGCGTTGCTCTTCTGCCCTGGGTCTTTATCCCGTTTGCGCATCAACCGGCCGCCATCATCAGAGCGGGGTAGGCGGACCTAGCAACAGTGTAAGGCTTCTGTAGAGCCCGCCTAAATTAAAAACCTTGTATACCCATTGGCTCACATTTTAGAATTTGAGTTACGTTGTAGGCCATCAGCCAATAGCTTCTTCGTTCATATTTGATTGACATTCTCTATCGCAAGCGATAGGAAATATGTTGTATGTTTACTTATTCAAAAAGTTAACTTAATTCAAGTTGCCTTATCCAATTTTAAACTATGATATGTATCATAGATTATAAAATAAATGTATAATTACTAAACATCTCTCCTAAACCATGGTATCATATGAAGTGTAGCTGTATCCAACCATCAAAATTAGAGTAATAAATTAATAAGGACTTTGGAACTTTTGACAATGGAACAAGTTCATATAAAATAATTATTTGCCCTATCTTTAGGTGATCTCTAGTCATGGCCCGTACCAAGCAGACTGCCCGTAAGTCCACTGGAGGCAAAGCCCCACGTAAACAGCTGGCAACAAAGGCTGCTCGCAAGAGTGCCCCTTCTACTGGTGGTGTGAAGAAGCCTCATCGTTATAGGTGATGCAAAAACAACACTCAAATAAGTCTTTTTACTTGACCCTAAACTATATATAACAAATGTTCCTAATGCTTTAAGTGTCACTAGATGTAAGTGGCATTCCACCAGAGACTGTTTTCCATGGCTGCCATGGAAACCATGATACCTGACTCAAGTTTTAAATTGTTTTAAAGGCCTGGTACTGTTGCTCTGCGTGAGATTCGTCGTTATCAGAAGTCCACTGAGCTGCTGATCCGCAAGCTGCCATTCCAGCGCCTGGTGAGAGAAATCGCCCAGGACTTCAAGACTGATCTGCGTTTCCAGAGTGCAGCTATTGGAGCTCTGCAGGTCAGCATTACAAGCAAATTCACATTATGTACTCTGTTTAATAGTGATGTCAATACAGTGAATCTGCGGTGTACACTGGAAATATTCTCAGAACATGTAGACACCATCACAAACATTTTTAAAAAAATATATAACCACATGGAAAGTCAACCACTTATGTAAAACATATGTTGTATATGTAAAACTAGACTGACTCTTTACTGTACATATAACAGCTAACACTAAAATAAGGGCTGTTAACATAATCACTCATTCTATTGGGTGTTGCTAAATCAATTAATTATTTAGCTTAAAGGCATCAAACTTTTCACGTGTGCCCAAAACACGCTAAGCCAAACCAGTGAATTAGTTAAACAACTAATCATTTCAGCTCTTTTCACAACTCTCTCTTTCCTTCTCTCCAGGAGGCCAGTGAGGCCTACCTGGTGGGCCTGTTTGAGGACACAAACCTGTGCGCAATTCACGCCAAGCGTGTCACCATCATGCCAAAAGACATCCAGCTGGCACGTCGTATCCGTGGGGAGCGTGCTTAAACTCTTCTCTTGGTCTTTCTCCTTTTCACCTCCTCCTCCCCTTCCTTCATCATCTGTCTCCGTCCCTCTGCTCCTCACCCCATCCCTCTCTCACTCCATGTCAGTAGTGTGTAGATGAAAACTGATTATATTATGAATAAAGTGTATAGTTGTGTTTTTCTTAGTGCTCTTGGCAGCAGACTTCTAGGGTACTCTCTTTTTTTGCATGTACCGACTCTTTGGTGATGAGATCTCCTCAAGCACACAGCTCCAGGTTTGCACTGTTTCTACTCTGACTCTTTGAGATAAAGTATGGTTTGTGGATAGAATAAGGAAAAGCATAGACTAGAGCAATGCAAAGTTGGGAGGGGCAGACAGGAGGAGAGGATGGGTGTTTATCTGCTGGGGGAATCTTTTCTGCAGCAGGGTGCTAGAAGAACTTACCTGTTCCTCTCCTCCTGCTTCCTATTGTCTGCCAGCCTCCACTTAGAAATAAGTAGAGATAACAAAGTTAGTCTGTTACCAGACTAACAAGGCTGGAATTTCTGTCCCTGTATGCATCTGCATGAGTGTTGGCTCCTATCACCACAGCAAATTGTATACAATCCATAAGCATCTTTGAAGAAACCGATTTATGATTACCATATTGAACTGTGCTGTCATTTGTCATTTTAAGTTTCATTTTTGCTTTCCGAATAAGTCTCATGCACAGGATGTTTTTTCCACTTCAAACTATTTGTGAATGACAAAGACGGGGGGATGAAACAGATTAAAAGACAGAGAACAAAAAATAGGTAAGAAATTTTTTCTCTACAGAAATGAGACAGTATTGGCTTATTTTGGCACCAAAGTCTGATCCTCTTTAGACACTTTTTCTTTCTTAAAAAGAATCTAACCTGATTTGTTTTTGTGGTTTTTTTTGTCATGTTTAATTGGTTTCATCTAATTATTCAAAGCTTACCAGCTCAACTATGGTGTCGCAGATACTTTTATTTTAAATCGGTGACTCATATTTTAATAAAGAACTTTTATAATAAGGTTCACCAAGGTTTGTAATGTTCTCTAAAACCAAACGTTCTCTCTCAAAGTATGAAATGATTTTTATAAAAAAAAAAAACAAAGGAAAATAAAATTAAAATGTGAACATTTATTGTAAATCAGTGTTAACGACCAATTGTGACCTAGTGGTCATGTTTTCTGTATATGTCCCCCCTGTGCTTCTGTTTGTATTTTTTGGGTGTGTTTCTCTTTCAGATCATTTGATCATCTGTATACCGTTTCTCAGGTTGATTCGTCACCCTTTTAACTTAATTTTTTTTCTCAATTTGATTTCCTTTTTTTAATGTTGAGGTTAAGGATGATGATGATTCAGTTAAATAATGTTTGTAATTTCCAGATTTGTCATATAAGGTGGTAATAAATGGATGTTACACATGTGTGTCTCAATGGTGCATGGATAAAAAGTAGTTATAAGTTTATATAAAAAACTGAATATACTGTTGCCATTGCTTTACCAGTTTAGTTTAGGGCCATTCACATAGATTTTCTATAAATTACATCAACCCACGATGAGCATAAAATAAAGCAGAATCATACAGCAGCAGCTACACAATATGTTTTTATTATCAATATGCACTATCAGACAGGAATTCAACATTTTGTGGTTTGAAAAAAATGCTGTGTGTGCACGTTTGCACACCATGAATACCCACTCCGAGGTCACTCGTAATATTTTTACATTTCTTTTAAATATAAGTCCCATTAATCTAGATCTGGAAATGGATCGCATTACAGAGCCATATTTTCTTAAAATCAAAGCATGGATGCCTGTGGCGTAATCTCACATAGACACATTTACACCACAAGATGGCAGAAGTGTTGTACATGAAACCACAAGAGAAATGGATCTTCATAAGTGGGATCTAAATGTCATACTTAAAAAAAGTCTATGGCTTACATTAAGTGTGCAGGTATTACCTTTTCATTAATATATCTTTATACTATATAACATGTATAAACATGTTTGGTCACGACCACACAACAACAAGGCAGCACACAGTCATACAAAACAATATTAAGAAACGCTCATGCATTTTCACTATTATAAAAATTATTTCAATATTTCTGCCCCTTGTGCATTTCTCTTTTAAACTAAACTTAAGTCAAGTTGTAAGAGCAATCCCACTACTTACACATTTTTCTGGTGATGGAGTATTACCCAGCTCTGGCCAGGTAATTTGTCAACAACTTCACCTATACACACACAGATAATGACACTCATTACAATTAATATCTCCAGGTTGACATCAATCGCCTAATCATTTTTTCATGTCATCCTTCTACTTCCTTGATTAAAAGGGATAAAGCCATGCCCTCAGCTATATTCATTACAACAAAATACACACACACACATTCACCCATGTCACTGTGGCCTCTGCTATACTCATCACAGATGACACACAGACAAACAAATATCTAATCAAACACCAGCCTTTAATCCTGTTGTTTTGAAATGGTATCACAGCTTCAGAGGTATGAGCACACACGCAAAAAATGTGTATGTGTGTCACTTTGCCAAGGTCTTCATCCAGTTAAGTTGAACCTAAATAGGAAACCTCGTATTAGAGTGTATTAGATTATTAATACACTAATGTTTTGTTTTAACGAGACAAAAAGTCAATCAGTCAAATCAATGCAACAGTTATATTGGGAAAACAGGTCATCATGCCCCCAGACATACCCTTCATCATCATCATCCGACTTGTTCTTTGTGCATTTAAATCAATTTTAAACATGATGGCTTAACATAGTTTAACACTGTTTTAAGAGGGACTATAAGACATAAGAATCCCAAAGTTCTTTTAATATATTATTTAGATATTGTTTAGTAGGTTTGGTCAAGTTGGCATTCCTACAGCTGCCACTATATCTGACAGATGTTTCAAATGGATGTTTCATTTACACAGAACTGACAGCCTTCTGTTTCATATTTCTCTGCTTGCTTTGCCCATTGTTAAAGTTACAACTGGCTCAGTTTGGTGTGAGGCTAAATCTGTGTCATACACCTACTGTAGCTTGTGGTTTATTAGTTACTGGAATAGTAAATAGATCAGCCTGACACCATCTAATTTATTTTTCATTTAGACATTTGTTGTGTGACGACAATAAAAACTACTCAAGTAACCCCTGGTTGGTGATCAAAGCAACATGTGATAGTAACTTATCCCAGATAAGTATTTATATGCTAATATTTTTCACTGTAAACTGTGTTGCTAATGTTGGTCTCTAATCTAATGTAAATTACAATATTTTTATGTTTTGTATTATGTGTTATGTTATACGATCTATATTATATTTGTTGGGCTTTAGCTCCCAGTCCCCAGATGCTTTGCTTTTTCCGACATTTACTATATAAAATTGGTTCACACAACTAACCCAATAATTAAATGTGTAATAATTTTGATTTTTGGATTAGAAGCTAACCTCTAGCTAATCATTACGTGGCAGTACTGTATATCAAAAGAGGTGTTTCAGGATTAACAATTGCATGTAAACTAGGAGAGAGCCAGGCTTTTATTGTTCTAAATACACCTTAGTAATGATAAATTATGACAATTGAATTATCTTGCATAGTTTGACTAAAATTAACATAAACTTAAGACTTTGCTCATAAACTACCAGAAACATGCTGTACAGTGTGATTTTAAATTGAAGGAGCATCATGTGATACTGTGACGTGAGACATCATGTGAGACTCAAGCATGTAGTACTCTGCCCTAATTGCTGACCGTATAATGGATTTTATGTATATGAATAAGTGTGTGCATATTTTATATAACTATAGATCTTTGTCCATGTGTGTGTCTGTGTGTGTGTGTGTGTGTGTGTGTGTGTGTGTGTGTGTGTGTGTGTGTGTGTGTGTGTGTGTGTGTGTGTGTGTGTGTGTGTGTGTGTGTGTGTGTGTGTGTATGTGGAAAAAAATGTGCGTTCACCTTCCCCAAGGTCTATGTAGTGGCACTCCATCTGTGGCACTCAGGGGATTACAGTCAATCTGTCTGTCTGCTGCTCAAAGTGCTGACTGTCAGACCAGCACCAGATTAACACAGTGCTTGGATTGGCAGAGGGGGGGAGTATGGGTGAGGAAAGAGATGGAGAGATGGGGGGTAAGCAGAAGAAAGAGGTTTGTGTGCGTGTGTGTGTGTTTGTGTGTGTGTGTGTTTCTGGGATGTGGGGAGCACAGGGTGAGCAATGGGACAGGTTGGGATGCTGACCCAGATCAATACATAACTGGTAGAGTGTATGTTGTGTGTGTCTGTCTTTGAGAAGGGAGGGGGCTTATAGACATACAATAAGGGGAAGAAGGGGAAGAAGGAAGAGTGACAGATGTTTATGGTGGGTGGATGGATGGCATTTGTATTTGACAGGAATTGCTAGAGACATTTTCATAAGTGAAACAGGCAAGAAATTATTATAAATGTAGCAAGAGGTACTATCTAGAAATACATACAGTAAGAACTGTAAATGTAAACTTTTTTCAGGAAACAGGAGCTGGAGACAATAGCACATAAAATTCACAGGCCTTAGTACAATTTCTAGACATTTTTTAGTGTGAGCTTTTTATAATGTTTTTCTCTTTATTTGATGGTTTAAAGTGAACAGATGATAAGAAACATTGTTGGAGAGAGGGGCTATGACATACAACAAGCGTCGCTAGTCAGCTTTGAACCCTGAACGCTGTAGACATGGAAGACACTGTAACCATTTGGTTACCACTGCACTTCAAAAAATGAATTATGTCTTAAGGTGTCCTCCGACCATGTATTAAAGCAAATGTTTAGCCTTGTTTTGTATGGCCACACTCATAAGAGTCTCTTCTTAGAGCATTCATGGTGTTGTATTCAGGTGTATACATGGAAAGTGATGGGAATAGTTCTGTGAAGGACTCATAAAAGAGAGAGCTTGCAAGAAGTTCAAATCGAGCTTGTGGGCATGTTTGTTGGAGTTTGTTGAAGGAATGTCATTCAACTCAACACTATTATATATGGATATTGAAGAGTAAGTAAAGTAGTCAGAAGAAGATAGGCAGCCTTTCATGAACTTACTGCCCCTTATTACGGTCAAAGTGTGTGTCCACTGTGAACAGAAAACAAAACATGGATGTGTTTTGGGATGTGTTTATTTATTTAACATATTAGAGCCAAGATATTTTATCATAAATTTAAACAGTGCACATGGCACCCAAGCTGCTAAAGTCATATGTTGGTCTTTTAAATCACGATATAGTATGCTAGCCAACTAGCCTGATATAAATAACAGCATAGTAACACATCTCCTAGCTGTCTTTTCTCCCAACAACACACCTTAAGGTGTTACACAAGGTGGAACATTCCTCTATAGCCAAACTGTGCACCTCAGCCTTCTGCACACGAAGCTCAAAACTCTGGTATAACAAGTAAAATGCAAGGTGCATCACTGAAAGGACGAAATTCACTGCAGCCCATTCTAAACCTTTGTCTTTGTTGTCAATCATGACCACACGTTGTGTTGTTCTTGTCTCTCAGGCCATGTGCTTATGTAGTCACACTGCCACTAGAAGCAGGATGGGAGGGAGAGGAGAGCACACACACACACACACACACACACACACACACACATACACACACACACACACACACACACACACACACAGACACAGACACAGACACACACACTCTGCACAGTATTTTCTCCAGAGCTCCCCCTCATGACCAATCCTTGCATTACATGACTGATTCAATCCATCCGTTATCTTAACCACATCTCCTGTCCAGTTGGAAGGCTGGAGCCTCTCCCAGAGCTGTCAATAGGCATGAGACAGGGTACACCCTGGACAGGTCACCAGTCTATATCAGGGCCACTACAGAAAGACATTACACAGACAGACAACCTTTCACACTCATGCCTGTGGGCAATTTTGAGTCACCAATTAACCTGATGTCACGTTTTTGGACTGTCGGAGGAAACCAGAGAAAACCTACGCAAGCACGGGGAGAACATGCAAAGTTCATGCAAAAACACAGACAGGCTGGGATTTGAACTGGGGACCTTCTGGCTGTGACATCGCAGCAATAAACACTCCACCACTCTGCTGCCCTTCTATATGTTTTACTCATTTTAATATACAAAACATTTCTGGTTATACTTCTTGCCATTATTACAATTTATTTTTCCAATAAATCAATAAAATGACAATTGAACCATGTGAAACTAAAATAATGACTTGCTTCTCAAAGATGCTGGAAAATCACCATATTTATTTAAAGGAACTATTTGTACAAGTTCGGTGGATGTTTATTACTATATGAGCCAAACTCTAAACATATGTTAATTTACACATATTTCTAAAAGCGAATTTCTGTCAGTTGAATCAAAACCATAAAAATACATTTATTTTTCCATTATATTGTTTTTTTTTTAAATGTCCTAATTATGAATTGTGTGTAATTATACTGGCTATCTGAACATATAACATAACAACAGATAGGACTGGATAAAGAATAATAAACTTGGTTGGTGGATTTTATTAAGTGGCAACACAGGATTCCATTCTTTAGAACTAGTTACTCATGTTTTCAAGTATACAGTATATTAAAAAAGTTGAAATCATGATTCAATATTGATAATATTTAGGCAGCCATATGGCCACTGAGTTATTGGGTTATTTTTATGCCTAATACTCAAATTGCACAAGGTATAAAACAGATTTCAGCTATGATGTCTATGGTTTGTACACTGTTTTCTTTAATAAAAAAGGTAGAATACATTCATTTATTTATATTTATACATTATATACAGCATAGTCACAAACAGTAAATATTTGTGTGAGTGTAGGGCTTCACAAACAGGCTGGTGGATGTGTTTGTTGCTAGCAGGACGCAGACAAACTGGTGTGTAAATATCCTCTGAGTCACAGACATGAAACAAACATGTTGACTTGTTTCCAGAAGGAGGGGGGCAGTGTTTGTATGTGCTCCTGTGTGAGCGTGTGTGTATGCAAGTGCATCAGTGTGTCTGACTAATATTTTGTAACTTAATGGAGGCACCCCCTGACCCCCTCCCCCCACCCCATCAGTGTGTGATTGGTCTGTGGCTCCAGCATCAGGGATTAGACCATGTTTCCCCACTTTATGTCCCCTGTTCCTCTCTCTCCTCTTTTCTATTTCTCTCTCTCTTTCTCTACACATCACATGATCCGTTACATCACGGGATTGAGGTCAGAGCTGGATTAGGGCGAGCAAGTGAGTGAGAGAGGCAAGGCAGGAATTACTGAAAGTAAAGGAGGAGAAGAGTGTTTTGGGGTGGGGGTGTTCAGATGGCCCACAGATGAAAAAGAAAGAAAAAGAGAAAGAAGAAAAGAGAGATGGGAGGTAGACAAAGAAAGAGCACACTGAGATAGAGAAAAGGATAAAAATATGCAGGGGGGGTTAAAAAATCCAAAGGGTCTGGTGTGGGATGGAAATAGAAGTCAAATACAAAAGAGCAGGGGACATAAATGTGGAACAGTGGTGTAAGCAAAGTTCAAAAGCTTAGACAGGAACTCAGTGATAAAGTGCACAGAAATTGTAGTTTATATTTAGACTGTAGTTTATATTTAGGTGCTGCTCTATGAATATTTTTAATATTGATAGACGTATTGTTTGATTGTTTTCATTCTCAACAAATGCAAAGCTGTAGTCCTGATGCTCAAAATATTAGCACAGTGGCTAAAAACTGTCTGTGCATATATTTAACACAAAAACAGCTTTTAGCTGTCTGGCTTTTTAAATTCTGTTTTGATTTCATGGTTTATAGATTTAATTTCTATTTAAATGTATTTATTTATTTTAGGAATGAATACCTTATTCAGTTTTTTCATACAATTCCAAAAATGTGTTAGTGGCAGTAGGAGGGCATAACAAATGACAATAATAGACAGCCCTGAGTTTAAAACAATATACCCATAAAAGTAAGCAAACTTTGAATTTAAAATATTCTATCATAATTGGGCAGCAGTTTAGGCATCTCTATATACTTGAATTAGCACAAATATTATCACTGGTAAGTGCCAAATGCAAAGCTTATAATTTGGCACCTACAGGGGAAGGAACGTACAGTGCCTGTGGTTATAGATCACCTGAGTGGACTCCAAACACCTGAGTGTAGATTTCTTTTAAAAGCAGAAGTTAAGGAATAAATACAACCAAATTTCCAAGTCACTAAAAGTCTATTGGAGCACAATAAGTCTACCACAAAAAAGGAGCGTTAGTGCAGTCGGTCCTCAAAACCTGTGGGACTGTGCAAGAAGGTCACTGTTGTGAGAAGCCATCAAAACAACGATTCCCCTGAAGGAGTTACATCCTGCTGAAGTGAAGATTGGAAAACTGTCCAGGCTATTGGCTGCACTTTTCCCATTATTTAAGATGTGTTTATTAAAACTGCAATGGATCTTTTTCATTGTCTTCTTAGCACATTAGGAATCTTCTCTTGCAAATGCACTGTAAAATCCAACAGTAATCCTGACGTAAATGAACTTTACCCAGTTTTAAACAAATGCACTTCTTGCTAGTTGTCTTCAAGTTAGAGGTAATTGCAGGGTGAAAAAGACCCTTTAGTCATTGTTTTCAGGGAAGCTAACTTAAAACAATCAAGTACAATAGCAACAAATGAGGGAATGACACTACTTAACCAGTGGGAGGCAGCAATTCAAAATAGGTGCTTAGTCTGCTAGGAAAACTTTTAGATAGGTATTAACAGGGTCAAAGATAAGTAATAATGAGGTAGAAGCATCTTATTGCAATTCATAAACCCAGAGCAATTGACTACTGACCTTTTTCTGCTCTTGTAAAATCCCCCGCTGACATTCAGGACAAATACATTTTTTCCAAGTGTTTTTTTTTTTTTTTTATAGTGTAGTGTTGTCACAATAGTAATGCACGTTCATTATTTTGGCCCAATTTAAATAAGTCATTTAAAAGACAATTTACTCAATTTGAATGTTTGTTTTTTTTGTCCTTTTTTGGCCACGGCGGATCATTACTTGAAATAATAATTTTGAGTACTCAATACTGTGTTACGAGTACACCATAAGTACATTTTAAGTACTATACACTGTTTTTTTAGTTGTGTTTACTAAATTGTAAGTTGACTACACTTAATAAACATTTGTAAGTAGAAATACAATTCACATTCCAGTTTACTTGGGTTTTTTTCAAGGCAATCGGTTTGCATGCTTTTTTTAAGCAAGGTCAGCTAATCTGAATTTACAGTGTGTGTCAACACATTACCATGGGTTTCAAACATTTTTTTCCATCCTTTTTCAAAACAGTTAACACACATGTCATTCAGTGAACCAAAACTTTGCTGTATTCACTGTGTAAACTAAAGGAAAACACATGTTGCTGACAAAAATTACCTCAAGGGTCAAGTTTACTGTGACATCTATTGTCAGAGTTTGAAATGAGAATGACTAAGTATGAATTTACTGTGCTGCACTGTTGACAGAGCAAAGTGTCAACAGTTGTTTCAACAAATTAATTTATAAAATGTAACTGTCAAAATGTCAATTTGTACGTCTCACATTTTACTTTATAGAATCCACAGACTACTACACACTGGTGGCAGAGGGACGATTTTCAGTGCTTAACGGGGCTCTGACATTGTAGATGTGGTCATAGCACACAATGCAATCAAAATGGATGAAATCCAGGCAGCCATAATTGTTTGGCCAAGTTCTAATGAACACAAGAACATAGTATTAGAACAGGCCATCTTAGAACAGGTGTAGAGCGCAGCTGGGTTTGTTATCTCTAGAAAAATCCCCTTGGAATATTGGGATGTTGATATCTACATTTTGTATTTTGTTGTCCACTCTGTAGTGACTGATTAAAAGAGTGTGAAAGTTTGAGCATAAGTCATGTTGTTTAAGGGAAAATTTAGCTTTTGTTGCATGTTTTTTCAGTGTAAGAGCATTTTGCAAACCAAATCTGTTATTTTGAGCAGTGAGCTTCTGTTTTGGCCTTTGTGATAACTGTTTAAAAAACTTCAGACGTGACTTCACGTGACTTCAGAGCGGACAAGCAAATGAAAAAAGCTATAAGTCTCTGCCAGAGTTTGTGGGAAGACACGTTAGAGACTCTGAACTGCCTGATGATTTTTGCCTGATTAGACTAAAGTTTGGCTTGTTGGTCATTAGATTAAAGGTGTTTAGCATAGGGCACCTAATTATGAGCAAAGCCCATAGGGAAACCCCTGATACAGTCTTCAAGAGAATTGGGACACTGGAAAAGGTTTGTTGCATTCTTTGCTACAACGAAAAGACAACAAGGTAAATTTGGTTATTTTGCAGTGCTTTGTGAGGATATGTGTTCACTTTGGCATGAAACAGTGTTTTATGTTGATCAGTATTTTAGCATGAAGTCAAACGAAATCATCAAGATCAAGATTAATAAAACTTAGGTAAAAACTTTCAAAGTTGTATGTGTGTGTGTGTGTGTGTGTGTGTGTGTGTGTGTGTGTGTTTGTGGATGAAGGCGGATGATTCTGTCCTATTAAATGCTTGGGATCCCAAACTGACCCTATACTGGCACTGAACAACCTACGAGAGCTAGACTACGGATTAGACTACATCACACTGGCACGAAACTGGAACTGGATGGTCCTGGGGTTCCTCCAGGCTCTTGTCCAACCACAGCTATGTAGGCACAGTCACACAGGCAAGAAAACGTGGTTGTAACTTTGCTTTGTTTCAGTAGAAGGTGGGGAACACTCACTTTAATATGAGATTCCTGTAGCAGCATCCTTCTTACTTCACCGTTTTCCCTTTAAAACTTCCAGTTTTATCTCTCTGCACAAACACACTGATGTTTGGTGGACTTCATCTGTGTTATGTCAGGGTTTTTTTTTTCTATTTTTATTTGGAAGAGGTCAAAGTTTAATTAACAATACGTTATGCCCCATGGTACACTGGGCCTGCGAGAGCATCTGTTACCAGGGGGGAACATTGGAACCAATTTGTCATGTGGAGAGGAAGAAGACTTTAATCCCAGCAATCAAAGAAGAAATGTCCGGAGAAAGGTGGACGTACAAGTGGAGAGATGATGAGGAGAGAGTGACAGCATGGAGAGGAAAAAGAAGAGGAGGAAGAGGAGGACAAGCAGGAGGAGGAAGAGGGAGACTGTAATCCTGTCTAATTCACTTAGTGTTGTGCTGAGGGGAGCAGGACACTAAGAGGATTTGGAACATTCTCTAAATTAGATCAGCAAGAATAACAAACTGCAAGGAGAGGTGGAGTAGAGGGGACGAGGGGGCACATACAGGGAAAGGTGGACTGGAGAAAGGGGATGATGAGGGAAGATGGCATGAAGAAGGGCAAAAGTGAGGGACCTAGGCCAAGGAGCCAAGAATGGACAGACAGAGAGACAGAGTAAACAGGAAACAGGAAAGGATCGTTGCAAGTTTGGAAAAATTCGTATTTAAAATGGTTTGTCTTTAAGCAGGTGACTCGATCCCTGACAGAACATAGTCAGGAGCTTTCACGTCAAAAGCTGCAGAAAGAAAATATTTCTAATCAGAGTCCACCAGGGCACAGCACACAAAGTGCCTGAAAAAAATCCCTCCAGTGTCTCCAATTACATTTAGCACGTTTGTGTTCGATCTTCTGGCACTGAACACCAAGTGCTCACATAATGACTGAACAACATATGATTAATCTGTGGATCTAAACTCTGACTTTTACTATTAGTGATATTAACTGAGTGTTAAGTTGTAATCTGCAGTAAAGCCCTTAGCAGAAGTGTATGCTGAGGTTGACAGTGGCTGGTTGATCCATTCATACTGTAATACTGATCCTGTTATCACTGCTGGCTGCAGATCACTCACACCTACTTACACTTTACTGTTACTATGTGATTCAGCAGCAGTGCTGCTCCATTACAAATCTTATTTTATCACCAATGCAAACGTCGCTATGTTTTTTATATAAACATTTGATTTTCATAAATGTATTGCTTACAACAATTCATTACAGTTTGCAGGAGGATGTTCATGCCACTGGTTTTACTGTGTTCCGTGTCATGCCTGGTAGCTCAATGGTCAGAGCATCGGGTTGAGATGCAGAAGACTGTGGATAGGTGTGGCCCCGCCCAGCCACCAACGGCCACCTTGATGTAAAAGGTGTAAAATAAAAGATGTAAAATAAAAAAGCTGAAAGCCGTTGATTAGCGTCATGACTTAAAAAAGACAGTTAATAAATGTCTTATCTTATTATTATTATTAAGCTTAGTTTAGGTTTACTGCATCCTAATCTACAATTTTTTACAGGCAATTGGTGTATTTAATATAGAATAAATCACTGCAGGAAGCTTTTGCCATTTTATTAAGATCTTACAGTAATATAAAAACATAACAGTTACATTTATGACCCTAACCTATTCCCCAAGTTTATAAAATGGTGTTTCAGAATTTCCTTTATTTGATTAATAAAAGCACATTAAAAACATATTCTATATTCCATATTCACCAGAATATATTCCATATTTATTATTTTCAATAATGAAAATAAAAATGACAAATTGAGTAATATAACAATAATTGTTAATACATCTTTCCTCCAAGTTTATATTTTAAAACTGAATCAATTAAGCAATATAATCATAACAATTAATATTACACATTTGGAGTCAGTTGCCGTAGAAAAGTATTGTATTTTATATTAGTTTATCCATATATATTTTAATCTACAGAGATCAAAATCTATTGAAAAAAACAAAGTGCCAAAATTCTTAAATTCTTTCAATCAACGTGGAACATTAATATTAATTATTAAACAATGTAATGTGTCTGGATAACATTATCTTATGTGGTGATATGTTCTATTTTAGCAAGTAAATGCATACTTTTATTTTCCCCCTGTATAATCTTGTTTTTCCTGACTTCCAGAAAAGGAAGTCAGTTCACTTGTTTTATAAGGAAACAAATGAACTGTGTCAATCAATACATTCTGCAGATTATGTAAAGTTCACATTAATTTTTAATCACGTTTATATTTATCTGTAATAAGAACCAGAATCAGCACTTTCCTGTGCAGCCATGATACCTACCTTTTGAAAGGCTTAAATAAAAGGCTAACTAATTATAATCGTTAAGAATGTAATGGCAGTACAACTATCTATATATGTATGTTTAAAAGATCAGTTTGTTTTAAAAAACGGTTTGCATGAGTCATGGGTTAAGACCGTAGAAACCTAAAAGACTGTTCTAGGTGCATCATTGGTTAGAACTGATTAGTGGGTATCTTGGAACACATATTCAGCTAAGTTAAATCATTTTAATTAAACCATTCTTGTTTTGTATTTTAAAGCCTGTGTGACACTGTCTCATTCTTGCACAATATAAAAGAATATTCCTCATTCTATGATTCTACTTCACCTCTCTGAAACTCTGATTTCCTTAACATTTGATGGTATTTAACCCAAGTTTACTTTTTTTTGTCTGTAGCCATGAACTTGTTTGCATGTGTCCCTACATCTCTGAATTCATAAAAGTATGTTTGATGATGTTCACATTTGTGCCTCTGCATATGTGAGGTTGGGCATGTGCTTGGCGCGTGTATGGTCGGCGGCACTGGGATTAGGAATCGATTAAGAGGAAATTGGACTGCAGGCAGTAGCAGGGAGGGAAGGAGGGAAGGAGGGAGGGGTGATGGGGAGGCTGGTCAACTCTGGCAGCAGCAGCCTGTGGCATGATTACAGTGTGCTTCCAGAGCAGGTCGGCCACCAGCTTGTTTGCTGGGGATTAGAGAGACGAAAGAAATGAATCATATTTCTAAGTCCTGAGTATATCTGTGTCTGTGTCTCTGTGCTCCACAGTCCATATGCTGCTGCTGGAGGATTACAGGAGCACACCGCCCACAGAGCACAGGAGGGGATCTATCTATCTATAAAACTATTACAGTATAAAATTCACTTGTCAGAGCATGAAGATCTGTGCATCCACACAGTGCAACATTCAGTAGTTAAAGGCCTACTAATGCCTGTTAGCGGCTGCAGTCTGGTGCACTTTGTTAATGAGCTTCAACTGTATGTTGGCCAGTGTTATGCTGTGTCACCATGAGGCTAAAAGTGTGCAAAGTGTAACCAGGCACCCTGAGGACGAAGGTGCAACCAGCAGCCACTAATGGCTCTGTGTAATCACTGAATACTGCTGAATGTCTTTTGGAAAGTCACATTTAAATGTTGCAATGTGACGGATATGACTAAGTGCAACAGCATTGCAAGGTGTGCAGAAGGGAATTCTGACATACACCTTTCCAGTCATAGAGACATGCCACTGCCACGGAAAAAAAAACTCGGAGTAAAAAAAGTGTGAAGGGTAGGACAGAAACATTTTTATATTACAGTTCAGTTCGTTTTTTACAGTTATTGCAAATTTTCCCTCCTACACCAATTAATAGCAAAATCTATTCTTTTTTTCATTAGGGAATTGTGAGAGCTTGATTCAAGACCTTTAGCCTCATTTAAAGACCCCCAGCATTTCAACACATCATTAGCTAATAGCCCACCTAAAACATTTCATCCTATGGACTTGCAACAACCTGCATTGAGCTGACCCCATGATCTATAGGTGGCAGGAACACAGAAACATTCAGCAATCCAAAATAATCCGCCCATCTCTCAAACTTCAGTTTGGGTCTGGTGGAGCAGGGTGGGATTCAGCATTGTGGTCAGTTCTAATCTGTTTTCTGTCCTCTTTGCCCTGCTGCCTCTCATCTCTGCCTTATACCCACTCAACCTCTTGTATGGATTAGCTGAGCGCTCCCAGGAAATAATTCCCCTCTGTGGATCTAAAACACTATTTTTTTCTCCCTTTGCAGCACAAAAGGCCAGAGATTTGGAAGAAAAGCACGTTATAGGTATAGCCCCACCTTGGTTCAATGCTGATAGCCAGTGTTCAGTAACACAAATCGAGCAACTTACAGAACACAATGACTGCTGAGTTTTTTGTGAAGTCGTTTAATGTCTCAGAAACATTATAGCTATCTAGCAAGGTAGAGGTGAGACCTATCAAACACAGAAGACAGATGCAACATATAAAATAATTCATGTCAGAAAATAAGCAGAGAAGATTAATAATAATGCAAAAGATAAAAGTACAGTAAATGACAAATAAGCACAAACAGCATTGTATCCTATTACTGCTACTTTTATTGGATAAACCCCTGAGTTTGGAAAAAAAAGAAGAAAAAGAAGCAGAAACCAGAAAAATCTTAACAGAAACAAACAAAAAGTTGGCAGTTTTCTAAAGATTATGAAAAAGAGTGATTCTGTTGGGCAGAGTGTCTGCATAACAACACATCGCTGATACCAGACGTGATTGCATTTTCAAGTTTTAATATTTACAAAAGAACAACAAAAAAGTGTATTAGCAATGTCCTCTGGAGCTGAAGACATCACATTAATGACGATATTATTAATACTGATGATAACAATATGAACTTCAAAACAAATTACGACAATTTTTACTTTAACAAATTCACGATTTTTAAAGAAACGTAAAATTGTTGAAGTCTAATACAAAATAAATCAAAGGATACATTAAACACATAAAGTGGTACCCATTACATGTTTACAGGTTGAAGTTGAGAGAGGCACCAAACTCTCTGTGCAAAGGGAGAGCTGCGTGACGGCCCAGTCCCTTCCCTTTCTCTGGTCCAGTCTTTTCTCCAATCATCTGTCTCACTCGAGCAGTTTCTACTGCAAACAGTATGTATGACAATGTGTAGATACAAGATCTGCTTCAACACTATGCTAATGAAACGCAGTGAGACGCAGTGAGGGGGGGGGGGGGGGGGGGGGGGGAACTCAGCTCCCAATAGCCACAATGTGGCCATTGTTGCCCCAACTGTGTGGAAGTGATCCTATTAAACTAACAATGTATGAGCCGTTCTGCTAATGATTAAAACCACGCTCAAAGGCAACGAGTTTGTACTGCAGTCACTTCAGTGACCAACTCTACTCCCTCTGATTGTTTTACACGCAGGGTGTTGAGGGTCCGTATTGTAAAAGGCTACTGAGAATTGTCGGCTTCAGTCTGCTATACAGTTTTCACACGGTACTGAAGTGGCGGCCACCCTGTTATGACGCCTGTTTTAGAAGTCAGTGTTTTGAGTTGTTTGGCTCAAAGCTTCTTCGAGTCAGTTCGAAAAGCAGCCTCATGAAAGAAACATGTCACAGAAAAATACAAGACAAAGTCTAGAAGGAAAAAGTAAACATGCTTGGGATCTTTCCAGTTCTTGTGCTTTAAGACTTAGATTTCAAAGGCTGTTGTGTCGCTGAAGCTGTTGTGCTGTGGCAAAAAAAAATTTGTTTGTTTTAATTTTTTTCAGTTAAACATTCATAAAATAAACTACAGAACCAATCAAAAGGATGTATTCAGCATGTGTCAAGTGGCCTCTCTTGCTTAGGTTTCTGTTCATGTTCACTCAATTCTCTTGTCATCTGCAATAGTTTTACTGTGCTTAAAGCACAATTTCAACCATCTGCCCCACTGACCTGGACAACTGAAGCTGTTCCTTCTTGCTAATTAAATTTTATTGCACAGATATTGCAATATTTTTTGTTCTTAAACAGCCACTCCTTCGTTTTAAGGTTGATATCTGTGGTGCTTAACTTAGCACCACAACTGTCATCTCTTCATTACAATCACCAAGCATCAACAGACCAGTTATTGTCTGCAAATATATTTCTATAACAGCAAAAATAACAAGATATTTGCATGTGATTACTTCTTGAACTCATATGGTTAATTGATTTCTGTGCCCCAAGTCTTCCTTCCTCTACAACACAGCAAAAGTAATCTTGGGTTCTGTACTCGACTTTGATTTTCATTGATTTCTCACTTTTTTTCCTTCCCTCCCCACCTCCCAATTTCTGTTATCTACAAGACCTGGAACTTCCAGGAGTTCTGGTCTTTGTAGTCCAGACAGTCAGTGGCATTGAAATTGAGCTTCCAGGCAGCTTGGTCCTTGTAATCTAGACAGTCGACAGCTCCAAAGCCCAGTGAGGCAGCCGTGTACCCCTGTGAGGAGAGCGAGGCTGGGGACTGGCTGAGGGGCCCACCCATGGAGGAGGCTGTGATGGGGCTCAAGGCTCCTCCAGTGCCTGACAGCTGCGGGTGCATGGGGGACAGGTAAGAGGTACAGTCCAGACCAGTGAAGTACGAGGAAGAGCTTGCATAGCTCTGGCTGTAGGCTGGGGCCTGAGTGTAGGTCATGGGGTAGGTGGTGGTGCGCTGCATGCAGGGGGTGGTGGAAGCAGACAGAGGATCTGGCAGTGGAGAGATTGAGGCTGGGCTCCAGATGGACACTGTGGCACTAGCTGAGCTGGAGCTGGGGGTGATGGCGGTGCCTGGAGGAGGGGGTGGGGGGCTGTAGGGTCCATTGGTAGGGTTTGCACTGGCCTCTGTGTTGGCTTCACGAGCAGGGGACGCCTTCTTTTTAGGGGGCCGTGGTTTGGACTGGCCTGTGCTCTGCTGCTGCTGTTGGCGACACTTAGCACGACGGTTCTTGAACCACACCTGGAGGATGGCAGGGGAGCAAGAGAGGGTGAGGAGTGGAGGGTGGATGTTTATTAAAAAAACCTTCAAATTCATTATCAAAGAAACTAGTGTAAAATTACAGATTATCAGAGTGAAAAAGATGTACAAATATTTTCATCACAATTTTCTTTTTTCAACCGATTAGCCCCCTGTCTCTCTGTCACAGCCACACACATGCATACAGGTCTTTAATTTCAAGGACCTTAACCTTACAGTAACCTTACATTAACCCTACAACTATATCTTATCCTTCAACCACAAATTTGAACTTGTGTAGACGAGGCAATAAAGCTTAACCATAGTAGTGAACTGCAGGCAATGTTACCTGGACTCTGGACTCGGGAAGGTTGATCTTAAGAGCCACCTCCTCCCTCATGAAGATGTCTGGGTAGCGGGTTTTGGCAAACAGCGCTTCCAGGATGTCCAGCTGTGCGCGTGTGAAGGTGGTGCGCTCCCGACGCTGTTTGCGCGGGGTGCCTACAAGAAAGAAAATGTCGTTATGTATGTTGTTATTTCCAAAATTTTATATAAATTCGATAGAGATAACCACAAATTATGCAATTAATTATTCTTCTTAAATATCCTGATAAATACTGTGTTTTAATAAATTACATCGCAAAACATTTTTGAGTAATTGCTTGTGATCAAGTAATACATTTTATTTAAAAAATAATACAAGAGAGTGTCCTCCTTTAAAATAGGATTCCAACACAGACTTTTTATTGATTCGACTTTAATAGACATCATAATTTAATAGACATCTGTCATTTCCCAGAAGATATTGTGGAGTAACGAAAAATGTCGGGATGATTGCTGCGTTTTATCGGATTGAATAACATTATTTTACATAATCTCAAACAAACGAGATTGGCAAAATCGAAATATACAAAGAAAAAAACGAAAATGCGTCCGTGTGACAGACGGGACTTTATCATTTATAATGTCCGTCATTGCGAGGAGGCCAAGTAGTGTAACACACCCCTTTGCAGTCAGTGCCACCATTACATTCAGACTCTCTTGTCAAGTACGACAGATGCTGATCAGCTCATGTATGTGGCCAACCAGAAGTGTTCATTCATGAAAGAACATTATGGCACAAAATAAAGTACAATGGGCATCATTTTGGAAATAGGTTACGTGATAAAGGCAACAGATTGGACTGTATTTCGATATTAAGTCCCTGTGAGAACAGGACGCGTCTCTATTCACACAGATTTTTATTGTTTTTTGACTCTGTAATCCGCTGAACTTATAGGTCAAGTGAACACATGTTCTGATGGCTGAATACGTGTATTCATACTCAGACTATAACCTCACACTTCAATAAATAAAAATACACATTCCAGATAACTGGCCTTTTTTTACTGACCCTTTTACGCATTTAATATAACGACCTTTTTTTGAATTCCTTTGGTTTCCGTATTTCAAAATAATCATTTGAATTTGAAACAACGTTAAAACTACAGATGGTAATAGATTAGAAAAATACAGTAACAAGTACCAGACTTTTACTTACTGGGGTATCCAACGGCGGCTGTGTGCAGCAGATCCATGCCCGGGCCGGACAACGTTAACCCGTTCACGGCGTAATGGGGTTGCTTAATGTAGGACATCATGCCTCCTGTCGACTTTAAAACACTCCCTCACTCTCTCTCTCCTTCTCTGAGACCGGGGGCCGAGTCTCCTAGCTAGTCTCCAGGGGGTGTCTCTCTCTCTCTCTCTCTCTCTCTCTCTCTCTCTCTCTCCCCTTCTCTCTCTTTCTCCCTCTCTCTTGTTTTGTAACTCCCTCCCTTTCTGTTTTTCTTTTACCCTGGGTTGCTTGTTTCTTAGTTGTTGTTGTTGTTGTTTTCTCACTTCGTCCCTACTATTGTAAACTAGTCTGATTTAGTGCGGCAGGGCCAGGCACCAGTATTTTTACTAGAAGTAGCTACAGTTCGCCTCACCTGTTCAGACCTGACGCGTAAAAACGGCTGGTTTTTGATCAGCCGTATATTTTACGGTTTCTTTGTGTAGATAAAAACGATCACAAGAAGTCAAATCAACGCAAGGCTGTGAATTAAGACAGAATAACAGTATGATAAAGTCTGCCTAAACGAGACCCCTGCTACGATGTTGTTTCTCTGTCCAAGTCGTGCGTAATTGCTGTGCGCATGGACGTCGCCAGGAAAAAGGTGCCAAAAGTAGAAGTTCAGCCGTCTGAGGTCTGGTGGGTGCTGAAGTGTGTAGGGGACCCTTGACGATCCCTGGTCTCCGAGCAGAGGATGTGGAACTGCAGGATGGACAAATGAGGCGAGCAAGAAGAGGCTGGCTAATTAGAAGTAACTTCTTACCCAAGTAGACACCCAGAGCCCTCCCTCTCTCCCTCTCTCTATCTCTCTTTTCTCTCTCTCCCTTTGTGCCTGTCTCTCTCTCTCTCGTTCTCGGGCGCGCTCATGCAAACTTACGCACACATACTATCATTGTGCGTTCCGGTTTGGTCTCTCTACGTTAACTTCATATAGAAATGTGTTAAAATGTTTTCGCTTATCCATGCAGCCTTTTGTTTCAACAAAACCACATACCTGTTGATATAGGCCTGCTTTAATAAAGATTATAATTATTTTTTAAGCAACATGGTAAACAAAAACAATTAAGGCAGAAGTAACACAGGCACCTGGCAAGTTTACCTCATACAATTAATGAATAATATAATCTGAAGCCTTTAAAGGATCTTCTGAACTTTTAAGTCTGTCTCGGGCATGTTTTTCCTCAAGAGAGATTATTTAAGTTATGAACGTTTTTGTAAATTGGTCTGCTAAAACATTCGTAGGCCCTGACTGAGCGTGAGCTACTGAAAGACGGCGAAGGGGGTACAGAGTGGATTAAAATCGACACAAAGACCACGTTGTTCTGCTAATAAATCCCCTTCTGATCCCCAACATGCTCCCTTTGGCCCAGTCATCCATTCATTCACTACACATATTATTATTATTATTATTATTATTATTATTATTATTATTATTATTATTATTATTATTATTATTATTATTATTATTATTAATTTGTAAATACGTGGTATTTGTCTTATTTAATTGACATATTTCATCACAAATATCAAACTTGCATAGTCTTGCAATTTATGGAGGAGCTGGTTGCAATGGCCAATAAATTAATGTAATTGAATTCATGGTTCTGTACTAACATCATTCAGTTCACAGTCCACGTGATTGTCCTTAAAGTTATTTCGTGTTGTTAATTTCTATCCGTTCTTCCAGCACAGGCCTCGATGCTTTGTCAAACTGCATGTTTTCACACACTGTGCGTCCTCACGCAGGGTTAGTTTGGCTTGTGCCATCCTCCGCACTCAGACAATTTCACAGTATCCAAAGCCGATTCTCTGCGCTTGTTAATTGAATCGGATTTCTTATAGTTTAAAACACACACACACACACACACACACACAGACCCATGTAGCTACAGCCCAAACTGTATAAGGGGTTTATCTGTAAAGCCAAAGCGGAGATATAAAGACACACACAGAGCGACAGAGAGACTTTACCGGCCTGTTTGAACTTGTGAAATCTCGAATAAAAATGATATTCGCCAGCTCAGGTGAGTGTGTGTGTGTGTGTCTGTGTGTGTGTGTGTGTTGACGTCTGGATAGCTCCTGTTTGCAGTGGACTCCTCACCTGCTCACGCTCAGGTACGGTTTGTTTGTTTGTTAGTTAGTTTGTTTGTTTGTTTTCTTTTCCTGTGTTGCTGCAGCAGCTTGAACTAAACTAACCACTGGCAGGACAGAGAGTCGAGTTACCAGTGGGGAGTCTCTAATATCGTGCGCGCTACCAACACGTGCACGCGCACACTTCACGCGCCTGCTTCTTTCTGACTGGCGTCTGTTGCGTTTTCTATAACACCGCTAAAACGTTTTCAGGTAAACTTTACCATATGAATAGTACATAAAAAGCAAAAGTGTCAAATTAATTAGCCAATAATTTTATTGTTTTTGCTTTGATGTTTATTTCAAGAGCCGCCTTTGTAAGATATCTAAAAGTAAAAGAACAAACACATTAATTTAAAACGTCGCAAAAAATAAATCAAATATTTGATTCATTTGAGCAATATAGCATGGTAACAAAAAATAAGTTCGAACAAGAGTCATTCAATTCAACTTTATTTATATATAAACATATTGTATATATATATATATATATATATATATACTTATATATTGACTTAACTGTCATGTACAGTTGTCACAGACAGATTTGCTTTCATTTAAATGTTTTTTAAAAGATTCATTTATTTAAGCAAGGAGATCCCATAGAGATTAGCAACCTACTTTTTAAGTGGGACTTGGCCAAGATTCAGTTCTTTATTTGGCATTAAGAACCTGAATTGGCAGTTTTTGAACCCCATCACTGCCCCCAGTGCCTTTGATAATTTTAAGTGTATGGGGGTAGGGACCGAACTTTGATCATGGGGAGCATTGTTTTTGTTATTATGAAAAGAAACTTAATTTGACATATTTTAATGACAAACAAATTGTTTCTATCATAAACAGGTTCTTCAAAAGTAAAAAATGCAGTATCTCTGAAAGGTTTTAGTGCTCAAACAGTGCATGCTGGGATGCATGTTCGTTTTGAAGTTGAATTTACTTTGAACTAACAATAAGCAAATACATTAACTTAACAAGAAAAGTACTTTATTTTATATGATGCTTTACGGTGTGAACAATTTCCCAATGCTTTACAATAAAAGTAAATTGTTATTAGATAGGCTGTGCCAATATTGTAGTTATAAACTAATAATACCTCTAGACCATAATAATACCTCTAGTAATCACATAGAAACGGATTTGTTTATTTGGTTTTTATGCTTTATATTGCCTACAATGAAGGATCAAAAATGTTGCCAGCATTTTGCATTTATTTTGATTAGACAACAGGTAGAAAGAATTAATGAAATGTATTGCCTATTTTTATGCACTGCATAGACTATTTTCATTCTAAGGAAGGCAGTTTAAAAAGTTTAATCTTCCACTTTTTAATATAGTCACTATACTGTACATAATTATAATGGCAAAGATAAGTACTACATATATCAATACTCTTTAGGGTCAAGGCAATGTCTTTTATTGTTGTATGGCATGTGATGTGTTCTGGATTGTTTGTTTGAAATTTGTTCCGTGATAAAGGATTGGTGGTAGTTTAGATGCACTAGGACCCAGAGCAGAAGCAAATTAAGGACAACCAGCACATAAGAAGCTTAGTAGATCTAATCTATACTCCTACACACACACACACACACACAAACACACACACACACAAACACACACTGCATTTCATAAACATCCCATTTCACAACAAGCACGCATACACGTCCCACAGGCAAACACAGCCATTGTATTTTCATTTAGTTTTAATTTTCTCCAAACTCTTTTATTCCCCCTCATGACCTTAACTTCCATTCCACTTTGACAGAGAACATTTGCCCATATGCTGCACCATTTCTCTCATTCCATTTTATTAGCAAACATGGAACCATGAGTTCTTCAATGAACTAAGTGCAAAGAAATTCATTGCAAAAAAAAAAAAAACATTCCAGAAACACAATCTGCCTCCTGTTTGGTCATTGTTTACAAATAGCTGTGCAATCAGCCGTTTTTTGGTTTGATCAATTGTATTTCCACTAAAACAAGGGAATTGAAACTGAAATGAAGTCTAACTCAAATTAAATTTAATCATCTTTCTGATGAAATTTCCCAGGGCCTTTTTAAAAATATTTACAGGATCTACAGACTAAATTTTATGCTTCTACGTTTTATTACAGAAAAAGAAAAATAACAACCCAGCTTTTTTATGTGCATATGATTTTTTTACTGTGTGAAACAATGAAATGAGTAAAAATAAATAATTACTTATTTATAAATTATTAAGTGGATTATGTCATGGAATATCGAAAAAAAATAGCATGTCCCCAAAACACAAAACACACCCACATTATCTACACACGCAAACTTCACACACACACTTTTCCAGCTGTTGTAAATACATATGACATCATGTTGTTCGATACACACAGTGTATTTTTGTACGTCTGTGTGTGCACAGTGTGTAAGTATGTGTGTGAGAGACAGTTACACACTCACACACGCACAGAGTTCAGCCGATTTATCATAATATGCTTTATCTGAAAAGTAAGTATCTTACCTCGGGATAAAGGGAGGAAAGAGGGGTTTGTGGCCAGATTGACAGAGGAAGGGTGGATGGAGAGAACTGAGCGCTTACTGCACAGGGACAGAGAGCAGGACCTTCAATTCTGTGGCTGGATCGAATGTTATTGATAAGGTAATGGAGCATTATGGGACAGGAATGAGCTATGTTGACAGAGAGGGCCCCACTGGTCAGTGTGTGTGTGTGTGTGTGTGTAATGGACAAACAGGCAGGATGAGAAACATTGAAATAAGTTTGAAGGTATACTGTACCTACTTTGAGGAACTGGTGGATGTTGAATTTCTTACTGGAAGACACTGGGAGGAAATTTATTGATGAGGTGGGATGAAAGGAAAGAGGAGTAGAGGAACGTCATTATGAAAAAAAGTAGAAGCAGAGAGCCTGAGAGGCAGATGGGAAGGGTGGGGTATGGGAGTGGCATCAGGGTAGTCTGAGTTGTTCGAGGGTCATGCTGCTGATGTAGGGTTGCTTATGTAGATTTTAAATTTTTGCTTACCCATAAGATGTAATTTTGTATAAGAGGTTGACTCAGTTTTATTTTTTAATTGTCTGTTAATAATATTATTGTTAATTTTTGAGTATTATACATTTAAAATGCTGGTGTGTGTGTATGTGTGTGTGTCTTTGTGTGTGGCTATTGAGGTCAGTGTGTGTTAATTCTTCATTAAAGTGATGTGAGGATTATGCTGCGTACGTCTGAGCCATGTGTCTCTCTGCACAGCACTCCTTTTCCATCCACATCATCTACACAATAGACCATATGAAATGCTGCATGCAGGTTACATAAAAGGCCCTGTTGTCGGTCTGCGATAACGTGCCAATAGTATATGTGGGATATAAATGCAGGTTTGTGTGTGTGTGTGTATGTCAATGCATCTGTAACCTCAGGATTATAAAATAGGCTATACAGACGTGGTTTAGTTTAATTTAAATACACAAATATAGTATTTAAATACACTTCTGCTAATGTCGTACAACAATGTTAAACGTTAGCTGCACAGTTTCACAACAGTACTACAAAGTACATAAAACATTTGTCTATTTATGATTTAACTATTAAATATGTTTAAAATATATAAAAGCAGTCACATTGGTGCACTGACAAGATTTCCACAATTTAAATAATATAATTGCCTAACAAACCGATTATGGAAATTGGTTTTAAAAATGTGATTTTGTGGAATATGTGGTTGTGGTTATTAATAGTTCTATACTTTTAAATAATTACCCAAATTATAAGTATAAGTAAAGTAATATTTTTCATATTTTTGCCAGATTTAAAAGAAAACTTATGCAAGTAATTCACTGAATAATTTTTTTTTAATTTGTACACGTTCTGTAATGAGAAATTTCTGGTTTGCAATTGCTGCATGCACCTTTGTGCCCGTTTACGAAATAATCATTTTAATACCTGTTGTAAGAATAGTCTCTAGGGCTCAGTAGTTATTCCCCAGGGTAAGATGTGTCTGCAAGCTGACAACTGAAGACTAAGTTCCCTTTACTAGTTTACGTTGCAATATAACAGTTTCTTACAAAGGCATTTTTTTTCTCTGTAGGAAATTGAAAGAATTTCACGGCATCTTTAAATTAACTGCATTATATCTTCACTCTACATGAGACTCCAACCAGCTACTGAAAAGAAGACTGTGACCATGAGTTCATCTGTAAATAATGTCTGGCCAGCATCTCGATCAATTTCACAGACTGCAGGCCTCCTGCTGTGTGCATGTGTGTGTCCTGCTGTCTTCTGTGGGTAGACAGATCTAATCCCCTGCAGAAAGCAGCAGGTGGGGTCTGTACCCGGTACGTGTGTGTTAACAGTTATTATTTAGCCCCCTCCTTGACCACTGTCTCGGGCTTTAGCAAGTTAACACCTGTTCATGCCCTCATACTCATACATTTGTAAGATGAGCTGAGCAATTTTAGTTTTGTTTGCATAGTCAGACTGTTATCAAATCACTTAAAATTCACAGCCAAACTTACACAATGCCTGTATGAAAAAATGCCTGATTGTGATCAAATCAAAATCAGCTGAGCTAAACACAAATCATCTATCGCTATCTATATGCTTCATACTACAGTAGACATGAAATGTGTATATCACATAAATCATATACCTGATACAACATGCATTTATGTCTTTATGTTATACGAAGACATTTGAGCTAAACACCATGGTTAGCAAATCCTCACATCTTCAAAGAGCTGTTTGGGGGTTAAAACTTGGTGTTAGGAATAAGGTTAGATTTAGGTTGAGGTTAAGATTATTGTAAGGGTCAGAGTTAAGCATGTAGTTGTGATGGTTATGCTTCGGGTATATATCACAGTGTGTGTCCTCTTAGCTATATATCGGCAGGCTGGTGAGTGTGTGTGTGTGCATGTGTATAAGAACCCCCTTCTGGGCATTTGTTCTGGGGGCATATGTGTGAATGTGTGGTTGGGATGAGGCATTATTGATGCCAGTGAAGATGGGTGAAGTGAACTTCAGTGTGTGTGTGTGTGTGTGTCTGTTGTGGTACGGTAGCTTGCACACCCCACCCACTGCCACCCACCCCCCACCTGCACTCCCACCACCCCATATGGCAGTAGACAGCAGTAGTAATCATGGAAGTGGAGCAACTGGCCCGGAGCCTCACTAATCCTCAGCCACACTCCGACACGTGCCACACTGATGCATATACCCACCCCTAGACATACACAGAATCTCGCTTCTAACTAACTTTTTAACCACACACACACATTAAACACATTACAGGTATTACAGATACAGCATTATGCAAATGCACATATTGCTGTATACATTAAAGTAGAATGATATATGTGTAAAAATAAGGTTGACTGCCTAATGGAGTCTGAACAAACTCAGGATTAACATGCATTCCTAACAAGACAATTTGAAACTATTGCATGATCTCTTTTATAAAGATATAGCTTGCATGTTACGTTAAAACCTAAGTAGTGCAACAAAAGAATGGAGTGATTTTTGAGAAACACCTTGCACACATTCAAACACATTCTTGCACACATAAATAGAGACACACACTCACCCACTGTAACACGTACACACACCCACACAAAACCCTCCAAGTGTGACGCACAAGGACCCAAGGCTACAATGGTTCTCTTATCGTTAATTGGCTGTTTAATCCCAAGGAATGCGTCTGATTAGTACCCGCCGGTGGGTCGGTAACTTGCTCAACACTTTCCTTCACAATGGACCGGCTGTAGCAGAGATCTGGGAGAAGGCACACACATTAACACACAATGACAAACTGACAAAGGTGTGCAGTGCACAAGTCACACAAAGAAACGCACAATGAAGCAGACACGTGGGGTGGGGCCTTGTGTTAGGTTTACACACATAAAATGGGCTCACATACAGTATACAGCAGTCTACCCAGCATGCAACACTGCTGCAGAAAAGATACAATAGCCAGATGCAAAAAACGAGATTTAGAAATGTAAGCGGTTTTTATAGAGCTTAAAATTATATCGGACACTGTTTTCCCCATCAGCTGTTGCTGTTTCTACGTTTTTTTCTTTCACTCATTCAAGGGCCAGACTGTCACAAACTGTAAAATCTTCTATTTGACCATGACCACAAATACATACAATTATTCTTTTATGGCAGTTATGATTTGGCCTGCTGAGTAAATAATTAAATAGCATTAGCTTAAAATGCTTGATTCTGAGCACCTCCTCATTGGTCTTCAATGACATTATATTTTCCTAACCAAAGTTTATTTTCTTTGCTCCTGTTAAGAGAATCCAATGAGTGAGGAAATTGCATTTAAACGAGTTGGATTCTGTGCAAAGTTTCATTGTTAATACAAGTGTGACTTAGCCCTAATGTTTGTTTTGGGGTCAGATCTGGGGTGACGCATAGTGCATGCTACTGTACAATGTTCTGCATGCATCACAGAGTCCATTCTTTCTCAGAATATTTACAGTAGTGTGAAGATAACTAAAGAAAAAAAAACTTATTTCATGTAGATATATTTGAGTGTGACCACTAAGATGATGGAGAGAGAAAGGGATGATGTGACAGTCCTACTGACTACAGGTAGATAGGTATAGGTATAGAAGTGACCAGTGTCTACGTGTGTGTGCCTGTGTATGTGTGTGTTCTGCAGGAGGTTCAGGCAGGCTACATCACTGCTGACACACTGCTGCTGGTAAATCCAGCTTAGTGTGTCTAAAACAGACCTAGGAAATCTGCCACAGGGCCCCTAATGCTAGGGCCGCTGTCACCCTCAATCATTCACACACACCTAATCCCTACGCCGTGACCTAACACACACACACACACAGCCTGGCTACCCACTGCTCTGGACCAATTCAGCTGGGCAGACAGTCCCCGTACCAGGAGACACCAGCCACAGGGTGAACATTTCCTACTGAGGGAAGGAGTAAGGGGGCGATGGGTAGGAGGGAGGAGAATAGGGTGCGGAGCAGTACAAGGATTTTGGCCAAGGACGTGATGGTAGTGGTCAAAGTGAGCTGGGAGCACATGTAAATGCAGTATGAGGTAGTTGAAAGATAAAACAAGCCAGGACCTGAAACAACTAAACAACATTCAGCCATCATTCATTTTATTATTTACACCTTGTCTTACTGTCAACTGCTAAGAGATTTTACACACAGTTTTACACACAAAATGATTTTTTTTTCTCCTTTGTGTTCTGTGTCTTTCCAGGTTGTCTCTTGCATTCAGTGCTAAGCACAAAGATGAAGAGGCCAACATGGAACCAATCAGATTTCATCACAAACCTTCTCTCTAATTATTATTTATTGGCTTTAAAATGTTGTTTTTGTGTGTGGTTTCTGCAAATAAACCTATAAACAAAAATATTTTGTGTAAATGCAGCAAATGTGTTTTAGCAGTTATTATATATTCCCAACTGCAGTACAGCACTTTAGCCATGAGTAGGACATGTAGACATGTTACCTTCACGGCCTTTCTAAGAAGTCATGACACAGACGAATTAGCAGCTGTATCAATGTAACTTTGGGATGTTTTGTACTAGACGCTTTAAGGAGACTCAGCCTCTCAGCCAAAGTCTTGCAAACAAATGCATCTACTTTTTAGATATCTGTCTTCTCAGACCCTCGTGTGTATTTTGTTACGAGTCAGACATTTTTAATGATTATTCGATGTTATTTTAATATTTTTAAATAACTAAAGTGGGAACAGAAACTGCAGAATATGCTGTTTGTCTTACAGGTAAGTAAAAATGAAAATGTTATATTTTTATAATGTATATTTAATATATATTTAATACATCTTGTCAAGATGTATACATTTTTGATGTAATCAATCTAAATCTAAAGTAATTAAAATCTTTAAATCCACAGCATTTCCTTTTGAATAAATTAAAATTAGACTCGTCACTGTATGTCTGTAAATATTAACAGTTGCTTCAGAAAACATCCATACTATTTCACTTTCAGCACACTTTCTTGTATTATAAATGTAATTTGAAATGGATAATTTAAAATTCCAATTTTTGCCCATCAATCCAAACTAAGATGTAGATGTAATACAGTAAAAATAAGTTTTTGATCCTTTTTGCAAATGTATTAAAAACAAAAACTGAACTCAACTTGATTTTTGTCCTGAAGCCTAAAGCTTTAAGTATTCAGAGTACAGTGAAATGTATATATAGATTTATACAGAAAATTGAAATCACTACAAGTTGTCCTCCAGTCAGCCACTGGGCTAAACTGAGTACCCATGCAAGCAGGACCCTGGTCAGGGAGACCAATAACCCAATGGTCACTCTAACAGAAGTTCTCTTCTAAAATACAAGAACCTAAATGAAAGACTTAGAACTCAGCAATACTCAATCAATCAGGCCTTCATGGTCCTGTTGCTAGACAGAAACCATTTAAAGGACTCAGACCATGAAGAAAAAGATTAGTGGTGGCAGCATCCTGCTGGGAGGGGGCAGGGACGTGGCAGCTAGTCAGATGTGAGGGAATACAGAAAGGTCTTTTTTATGGAAAACCTTCTCCAGAATGCAAACTACCAGAGGCTGGGGCAACGGTTCAGGATGACAACAACCCAAAGCAAAGAGGCCAAGATAATGCTGAAATGGCTTTGGGACAAGTCTGTGAATGCCCTTGAGTGGTCCATCCAAAGTTTAGAGTTTAAAATAATGTCGAGACTTCAAGATTTCTGTCCACAGATAAACAACCAATCTGATAGACTTTGAGAGGGTCTGCAAGAAACAAGTGGATAAACTGCGCAAACCCGAATCTGTAGAGACCAAGAACACTGAAAGCTGCTGCCGAAGGGGTCTTCTATGAAGTGCTGAATTAGGGCTCATAATACTTTTGTAAATGACAGATTTCTGTGTGTGTGTGTGTGTGTGTGTGTGTGTGTGTGTGTGAGTGCATACATTCTGATTTTCTGGTGACATTAAGTAACTAAATAGAGAAGGTGAATAGAATTGGTGTGTCACAATGATGGAAACTCAATAGTTGATTTCAGGTTTCCAAATAGGTTTACCTAAATAAAAAAGTACAAGTCTAAAGGTTGAATTATGTTATAAAATACTCAGAGGAAAAGAAGAACCAGACCCAGCATTGTAGATGAAGTATCCCAGACCACTGTTCCTACCAGCACTGGACAAGATGAAAGAATGAAATGACTTTTTAGACATGGCTGACAAATTTCACTAGTATATAATTAATAGAATTAACAGCCTACCACTACTGCTACGTTATTCAGAAAAGAAAACCGACTTGCTAACAGGTATAGGCAAGAAAGATGCTTCACTGACGCCATCTGCTGATAAACAAGAGCATAAATATGAAAATAACGTCTCTATTTGAGTCAGTCGTGTTAAAAGTATTTAGACTACGTGAAAGTACAAAAATGCCAATTTATACATATTACACTGCAAGTAAATTTCATATGTTCAAAGATATGAAAGTGCCACAACAAACCCAAAGTAAATAGCTGATCCTGATAAACTATTTTCAAGCATTTTACTGTTGTAGCTGCTCAAGATTGTGGTAGCGTTTACTATTTTATTTATACTTAAATAGCCTTGGAGTTTAGGTCACATTATCAATCTAAGGGCTCCTGAGATGACAAACACATTAGATAAGTTATACAAAAAATGTATTTGCTAGACAAATTTGTCTAACTTTTGCTATTATTGTAAATAATGAATAATTATCAAAAATCAACAATGCAGATGTAACAATGTTCCCCAGCTAGACATTGCTATTTTGCAACTTGTCAAATGTCAGAATCTTTGTAGACCATTGCCCTTTATTGATTAGCTCATGTTTAAAGTTAAATAATTAGAACATTTTTAACTAGTAGATGTGCCAAATGTAGTAAAGTAAAAAGTACAATACTTCTGTCCAAATTCTAGCTGAGAAGGTGCATAAAATACAAATGAAAGCATGCTAAAATCCCTAATTACTCTACTTCAATAAACGTGCTCTCTTAAAGGGCGACTTCACCAATTTTTAACTTCCTTTCTATGGCAAAAGTGTGTAGGGTGTACATGTACATTAATGCTTTTAAACTTCTCTCTGACTTCATTATTGTAAAATATGTTCCTGTTCCTAGCTTAAAAACTCATGTAGATGACATCACTCAGAGTTTTTTCTGTTTAAATAATCAGGGGTTCAAATTATGATATCTGGGGGAGCTCTGGAAAAGCAGGTTGACCATGATTACAAACTTCATAGTGTGAGCAACAACATAACAACATAATCTGAACTGACAGTTTCTCCAAGTTACATCATCTGGAGGCATTTTTCAGCTAGAAGAAGAGAGATGTTTTCATATAGAGAAATCAATGGGAAGTTTAATGGAATTTATGTACATGTACTACAAAAACTAGAACCAAAATAAGCAAGTTCACAATCATTGAAGGCGTCATTTAACTATTTAAATTAAAGCAGAACAGGGTCTCAAGTCTGATTCTTTTCTTTATTAGTATGACAGTTAATTTAAAGGGTTTGACAATGAGCCAGATGTAAAAAGTTATTGCAATTTTACACATGTGAAAATGACAACAATCGTGGTGAAATACACATACAGTTGTATGACAAATATTCTATACACATCCTATCAAAAGAGCATAAAGTCATGCCACAGAACAGGGACAGGATTTTTGCATTTCAAACTTGGAGACAAGTTTAGAAGAGGAATGTGCAGCTTGTGCTGTTTACTTATGATGGGAAAATGTGCCAGATCAGAATTTAAACATGTTACTACTGCATACTGAATTAAAGATGCCCACTGGAGATGTCTGGTAAATCACTAAGAATCACACCTCTGCTTTCATGTGTGCATGGTTACGCTTCCTGACGACACAAGTAAAGGTGAGTGCAGGTCAGAACTTTAGACTGTTTGTAACTGGGCTTAATCAAACAGACTGAAAATGAAATACCACAAAGAATCATGGTGATGTTTATGAGGGCACCTCTACTCCCGCTCTATGATGGCAACCAGGTGGACTTCTATCTCTGCCTCAGACAGAGTCCTAGCAGAACAGTAGAGGAAAGGTGGAATGAAAATTTAGAGGAAGAGTGAAGTAAGACAGATAAAATAATGCAAAAGTAAAGTACCATGTAAAGTGTTGCAAAAGAAAGTTGAGCATCTATCACATGAACTCAGTTAAAAAAGATTCTTTCCGCTGAGTTCAATGGATAACTTCATTTTCTAAATTAATTTGATTTGTTAAACAATTGCCATACAGACACTATAACCACCAATGAATTACCTGTACTCACATTTAGTCTCTGAGAGTCTGCAGTCTTTGTTTAGTCTATTTGTCTGTGCCATAGACCTTTGTTGTTGTCGAATCATAAATAAAAACATCAGCCAAAAAGGCTGCTCCACTGATTGACACATTTCGTCACTGGATTAGCTTTTAAATTATATTATACTTTTAAAAGTTGTTCCCCTAATTACTCCTACGTGCCAACACCATACAGCGGTCTAAAATAAGCAAGATTCAACTACACATCACATTTTGTGGAATCATGCCAATTCATTTGGGGCAATATTTTGAAAAAATGTCGACCAAGTATTTCGCAAAAGAAACATGTCCCCCAGTTGAGTGTATAACCATTTTTGGATGAATAAGCTAATCCAGGTTGCAGTCTGACATTTGGAGTCAAACACCAAATGTGAGTAGAAGAGATTCATTGATGTTTTTGGTGTCTGAATGACGATTGTTGAAAATATGATAAATTAAGAAAACTACCTTTATGGTGCTGTTTAAGAATGAGTCTAATGATATGATAATGATAACATGATCATTGTAAATGAAAAAGAAAAAGCATGAGCGTGAGTCAAGTTACCTGAACTTAGGTTTGTCTTTGGTGACTATGCCGACCTCCAGCTCACTGGACTTGAAGTCCAATGACAGTACAGATGACAGACAGGATATAGCCAACTGGAAAGACAGTTAAATCCATATACCCTTCAGTCAGACCATTAAATATGGTTTCCAGCTGTGGATACAGCAATGCAGTAACTTAGCAAAGGAAAGAAAACCTCAGCTCTTTAAGCTTCACTCTACCTGTACTGTCCTGTCCAGGGTCAGTTCAGGTTTTTTCTTCAGTTTCTTCTCCAAGTAGCTGTTAGCCTCTGTCTGTTTGGCCCCGACCGCAGTAGCTCTGAAGCCACAGTAGTAGCCCGCTGGGTCACATTTATACAGGACAGGACCCATCTGAGGATCAATAGCTGCCATGATCATACCTGGGAGGTAACCAGAAGAGGGTTGATGTAAGAAAATGACAGCTAGTCCTCTACATCTTCATAAGGAAGAGAACGCTCCTCTTATTTAAATATATTATATATTTTTTGTTTGTTTTAATGCACCATAGCGGCTGTTTCTACATTAGACACTGACAACCAAACAAGGCACTTTTTGTGTTTCCCAGCTGTGAATGTGTGAGTTAATTTTACTGATAAATAGCTTTTAAAAATTAAACAATTAAGTGTTAAGTTGATGAAAAGCACTTTATGAAAATGTACAAGACCCCCCACTCACAGCAGCCTAGAGGCCTCATTTCTGCATTCTGAGTGTAGACCTGGGAGATATCAGCCAACCTACGACACAACACATCTGCATTGATGTCGTAACCAAACTTATATTTCCATTCACCAGCTTCCACCCGGGCACGATGAACCTGCGAACGACTGTCCGCTGCACATGACAGGAGAGATGCCAGTCAAGCACACGACGTGTAGGTTTTAAAGTCATCAAATAAGTAACATTTTGCATAAGTATGTAATGACAAACAAGAACATCATTAAAGTTATCAACAGACTAACTGCACCCAAACTGAATTTAGGTGCATTTTCATCTAATCTAAAAAATCTAATGTATAATAACAAATTACAGAAAATGGCACTTTAGTCATGTTAATCATGCTTAAATTATGTAACAGAAAGATCCAGTCTTTCTTAGATAAAACAAAGCTATTGTGTCCCAGGTCCAACTTTGTTGCGGACATTTAAATAAAGTGGATAGTGGTTTGGTATGTGTGTGTTGCATACATACCATTTTGTCCTGTCATCACACAGCCGATACGAGGGGTCAGCTTAAAAATATTGGTAACAGTGGAAGAGTCCAGCAGCTTGTCCTGCAGTTAAAAAAGTTCAAAGTCTCACATCCACCTTGCTAAGTGAATTTATGTTATTAAGCATTAATATTTGTGTTGAACACTGTCCTTACAACATCATAATCAGTGACATAAGCACAGCAAAGAGGGAGAAACATGTGTTTCCAACCAAACTTTTTGATCAACTAATTGTACGTAAATTTTGTGTAATACCTGAAGAGTGGAAAGAAACTGGAATTGACAGTACAAATGCAATATGGGAATGTGATGCATATTTCCTTGAAGGCAATAAGAATCCTAGCTTTTTGCAAATTCCCTCTTACATAGAGCTTTGAATGAAAGCATTTGGCTTATTCGTTGCTATTAACTGTAATGGGTACTGAACATTACAGAAGGCAAAAACATCTGTGTATTGTTTCTTGCTGCTGATGTGTACAATTTTGAACTGAACATGCCTCCTTTTTGTGCTGTTTGCTGCAACGACACTATACCCACAATCAAACGTGGCCTTGATTATGACACTCAAAGAGTGAAATCAACAGCGGTGATAAACAAAGGAGGCTTAGTGTGTCCCTCTCCTTCATCTTGGTAACATTAGAAAGTAGACTCTGGCTTGGAAATGTGAGTGTGGGCACTTTCACAGCAGTATCATGTTCATATACTGGACTGTCAGGTCAGCAAGAAGCTAGAGTCATGACTCAAGTGAAGCACTATTTCACTTCAATTTATCATCATGAGTGTATGTGTGTAGTATCTTACAGGTACTTTCTTCTGTGTGACCACCACAACGCTGTCTATCCCCCGGACCCCCACAGTGGTCAGCCCACTCTGGGAGATGGCTTTGAAGGCATACTCTGCAGGGCAACACAAGCATAAGGGGGGGGGGGGGGGGGTAAATGTAGCAGTATCAACTGTTTTTATTAATGGATAATGTTATATTTGCTCTTTCACCAACGCAACATCACAAGCTGGAGGAACTACAAATATGGCTACTTAGTTTAACAGAGGCTATGGCTTTAACCATTTAACCAAGAAAAGCAACAACTTAAAACTTTATTATTACGGACTTTAACGGGCTGTGTTTGAAAAATAAAGCCTTGGCTCCTAAATAAAAAAGAGAACAACACGAGTCAAGTTTGCATGCTAACTGCCCACCACCCAGATACAATCAGACGACTGGTTTTAGCTTCACTGTAATAATTTAGTGACGCACACTATTAGCGGCAGTTCTGGTGTACTATGAGGCTGCTCCAGGATTAGCCAAACACCGGAGAAAGTGACTTTCTTACCGACTTGGTAGAGGCGGCCCTCCGGTGAAAAGATGGTGATGTGTCGGTCGAAACCTGCGTTTGAACCGCGGGACATTTTCCTGGTCCTGACCTGAGATGAACTCCACCGCACTTCAATGGACTTCTATTTCTTTAAAGAATAGTCGCTAATGATTTGGATTTTTTTGTTTGTCGGTCAGTTAATGAGAAAAAACATGCCTGTGCTGCCTCTGAACCATTAGCAAGATAATGGAGGTTTACTTCCCTGAGAGTTTTTTTTTTTCTTTTACTTTCTCTTTCAGTTTTTCAATCAGCGCTGCAGCTCCGTGACCTCCCTCACTGGGTGGCGGCAGTAAGGAAGTGACAGCAGTTAGACATGGCCTCAGACAGGACACGTTAGTTACAAGTTAGCAGGAGCAGCAGCTGCTAGACATAGACACAGGTTCCCAAAACGTCTGCCTGTAGAAATGTAAACCTAAGTTAAGTGCCTAAGTCGATGACTGTAATTTCCTTTAAAAACAGGGAGCACTGTTATTAAGCTATCGTCAATACTTGATCAAAGAAAGCGAATTCCTTGTCCAATTCAGGGGTCTTAGGACAGTTTTTACCGTTGGGACTAGATTTTCCTTCGTAAGCAGGGAATAAAGTATATCATACTAATTGTTTTGTGCTTTTAAGTATTTCCGGTCTGTTCACATGTTGACAATACCACGCAAAGGACACGTAATGGTTGATACGCTTTCAGTTTATTGATTGACAGGTAGCATAGAAGATACAGCAGGCACAAACGACAGCACTCTGATTGGCCAGTAATACAAATGAAGTCTTTGTTTGATGTCTTCTTTTTAACTATTTAAAATGTCCTCAATGCCCAATAAGTTACTCTTTTCACCTACAGACATTTTCTACATCTTTCCTGCTGGTTTTGTTTGATATTTTGCACTTCTATAGAAAAAGAAAACTACAGTACATTCATTTTTCTTTTACTTGGACAAACATCTCCTCTTTGGAATAGACTGCTCCTCAGTGTTGACTGATAATAATGTGTTATTATTCCGTCTTTACACATGCTGACCAGCTATATTGCTAGTGCTCAAATACATAAATTTATTGTAAATATTGGCTGTGTAGAAAAAACAGATTATATGATGCACTTTGATTACATATTAAAATACATGAAATTGTCCATTATTTGGCTAATTATTGCATTCACATGTGCTGTAGTCTACACTGTGTTATTGCAAGTAAGTGGGTCTCCAGTGGTAACACTATTGATCCTGAACCTTGTAAATTTCTACCCAGTGTTCTCTTGGGGGCGCTGTTGCATCATATTTCCTATCACCTTGGCTTACAGACCATGATAACTGATATTTACACAAATGACAGTCATGAAAACTGTGATATGACACTACTGAGTATTCATCAGTGTGCTGCTGTTACCAAAAGACAACAGAATGGCTTTAGTGTCTCCTTCGTCCTTCGACTCCTCCTTGGCTTGTTAAGATAAGAGTGCAAAGCTGGCTGAGAACCTGAAGTGACACCTTTAGACCTTGTAATTTCTAAATACATCACATCCTGTGGCACACACTAACTACACTTCAGATAAATTTAACATCTGACATGCGTGTTAGTGTGCAGAATTCCAGTCCACTTCACCTCGGTTCATCACAAACAGTCTGGTTTTAACAGTGCATGAGCCAAATGAAACACAATCCTTGTTTCTACTTTATCATCTAAGAAATGAAGACGAACTAAAGACTTAGTCCTGTGTAGAAATATCAGTAACATTGTTAACAGTCAGAACAGCGTACATCTAAGTTATCAATTATTGCACAAAATATATACACATTACATTTTAGTAGGGAATTCGTTTTTCCCATCAAGAACACACAATTAAGGATGAAACCTTCAGAAAAAAATAAGGACTGATTGCTAGTATTCATGACTCACATTTCACAGATGATGATGTTTGTGTGGTTGGCATTAACATTTGACATTAACTTTCGAATGAAAGTGCTGAATGCTTTGCATCCACGGTAATTTACAACTAAACTGAAACCTCCTGTCTACCTTACGAACAGCATTAACAGGTACTGACATGGGGAGACAAGTGACGAACACAACACGTTTTCAGATTCTCCAAATAATTATGTCTCTTTCGTCACTATTTCAATTCAAATGAGCATCAAGAAAACAGTAGCAGCCCCTTCCAGTCAGTCAATCTAAAAGCCAAACTGCAACAACAGTATGCACAGTTTCTACTAGTATCCATTTACAGATTCACATCTCATGACATTTCTGAGTGCTGTGGGGATTTGAAGGCTGTTAAGTGGAAAATGTGTGAACTGAACGTGTTACTGTGAATACAACAAAAGGGTTTGACAGTCTAATGTGTGTGTGTGTGTGTGTGTGTGTGTGTGTGTGTGTGTGTCTTATCCTCTGCGAAGCTCCCTCAGTTCTGCAGCAACTTTGCGCAGTTCTGCTTCAATCTCCAGCAGCTCCTGTAGACATAAATATTCAAATATATGACACAGAGTTCCAGAGCACATAATAGTTTCGATAACAGCACACAAATCACAAGCTTATTTTGTGTATCCTTGCTTTGACATCTGTTTTAACTTTCGATTTCTTCATTTTTTGTTGTCTGTGTTACCATATTTATTCTGATGATTGACAGTACTCCGTAAATAAACCAGAGAACTATTGATATGTGATATAGCACCCACATCCAATTCTTACTACATACAGAATTTACTCTGGATTTAGCCCCACCACAGTCCTTAATGAGACCTAATTAGCTCTTATTAAGAATCAGAATATTTGTTTATAAATTGATTCGGACAGGATTTCACTTCTGTTTTAGAAATACATGCTGATTTTGACAGAGCTGACCATGTGATACTAGGGGTCAGAGTGGAAACTAGGTTACTTTCTCAGTCACAGTGGTTCATATCAACTTGGTCTGAGTCTGAGTGAACCAATATGTTTGGTGTTCCCCAAGCTCATTCCTTGGTCTTTAATTACCACAGTAACCCTAATGCTATTTAATTTTTCTTACTTCAGATTTAATTTAAAAAATAAAGTTCTTAGCTTTGGAAGCTGTTTCATCAACAGCAGATTGCTTCACTTTGTAACTGCATTTCAATGAAAGTATAAAAGGAGTTAACAATGGGTTGCTTTGTTTGAAAGCTGGATATTTACATACAAACCCCCTCATTTGGAAATGGAAAAAAGTGTAAAACAAATAATTTTTTCATCAATGCAATATTTAAAGTACAACTAGCTATTATAAATGTATACTTATCAAAAAGCTAATTTTTGATAAATTTATCAAGGGCTGTCATTATTTTACTATGACTTTTTATAGAACATTGTGGAACATTTCAGGCTACATTTCCACCCAAATGTTATTGTCCTACATATAAATTATTGCACTGGAATTTCTAGTCTTAACCACACACACAAGCTGTCACATCTTTTTTGCACCAACGTACCTCCCCTTCATCTTCTTCATTAGCATCACCCTCCTCATCTTCTTCCTCCTCCTGCCCTTCCCCATCCTCTCTAACATATTCATCCTCGTCTTCCCCTTCCTCTTCCTCTTCCTCCTCCTCGTCCTTGAACCTCTCTCGCTCAAACTGTCGTGTGGCCTCATCACTCGCTTTCTCCATCACTCTCTTCGAGAGTGGCTCCTTAACGTCTGCCATCTCCTCCTGCATCTTCACTTTATTCTGTGATTTCTCATCAGGCTGCCTTTCCTCTTCAACCTCCTTCCCCTCACTATTTTCCTCCACTGTCTTTTCATCATCAATGTCCTTTTTCTTCCCATCCTGTGCCTCCAGCTCCTCCTCTTGTACCCACTTCATTTTTTTCACAAGTTCGTCCAGTTCCTCCTGTTTCTCCTTCCTCTCCCTCTCCTGCTCTGGCTTGCTCTTACTGTCCTGCTCCTTAAGCAACTCCTTTAGCTCCTTCTCCACTTTCTCCTTCTCCACCATCAGCTCCAACTCTTTCTTCCTCCTCTCCTCGGTCCTCTGCTTGACTAAGTCTTCTGCTGTTTTTTCTTTATTCTCTTTGTCTTGCATTTCATTATTATCTTCCACCTTTTGTTCCACTCCAGTGCTTTTCTGGATCTCTCTTTCCTTTACCGCTTCATATCGCTTCTTTTTCAACTCTTTTAGCAGCTCTTTGAGCTCTTCATCATTTTTCTCCTCCGTCGCTTTGTTGGTGATCTCTTCAGCCAACAGTTCCTCTAGCTCCTTGGCCCTCTCCTCTTCATCATCCCTCTCTCGGTCTTCACTTCGTGGCTCTTCTATATTCCTCTCCTTAGTTTCATCCGTCTGAGTGTTTTCCTCTTTCCTATCTTCTGTCTTTTTCAGGAAATTGGTAACATCCTTCTCCTCCTTCTCGTCTTCATCTCTCTGTTCAAAGCCACTCTCGTCGTTAGCTAAGTTGTATTCATAACGCTCCCTCCCTTCCTCGTGCTCTCTTTCTCTCTCTGCAACAGTCAGATTGAAATAGTAAGTGCGTTGCATATTGTGGTGTTAAAATGCATGTGTCTAATTAGGTTTCAGGACATCTCCCACAGAAACATAAAAAATGGACATAAAGAGAAAAAGAGGAAAATAAAAAGCATTTAGGGCAATACAGGGGTCTGTGTGAATTTGAATTTGTGTGTACCATCATCAGCCAACTTCTCCAGCTCCTGGAGCAGACCCTGATGTCTCTGCACTTCATCAAGCTCCTCTGCGAAGACCAAAAAAACTAATTTTAAACTTTAAATTGCAGCACACCAAAAACATGGTTGAAATACCAACAAATGTAGTGGTAACTCTGCAAGTGCAGACAAGCCACTAAAATGCCCGTCACAAATTAAAGTTATAGTAAATGTTACAAATGTGGTAAAAGACAAAGGCATCCTGTGATCGGTGAATTAAAGTTATTCTCTGTGTCTGTCACAATTAATCACCCAATCAATTGCTTTTGACAAACCAATCAACTAAAAACTCCACGATATAATATTATTTAGGTCAGTTTACCTGCTAATTGATGGCCGCACTCGTGTTGTGACCCATCTTCGTTCAGTGTCTCCTGTATTATACATTCAACCTAGGGGCACAATTCAAAAGACACTCAGTTAGTGGTCACATAATTAATTAAATTATGACGGGAAATAATATAAAAGGACATTTTTCTGACCTTTGCATCATTAAGGGGTGAGGTTACCGGCCGGCTTCCCACTGATGAACAAACATGGGGGGATGGATGCAGAGAAAATAGAAATAAAAATCAATATTTTTAAATATCTGCAGCAGAAAAACAAAAGTCCTAAACAATCTTACAGAGGACCACAGATGAACTAGTTTGTTTACTTGGAAATTGTCCTGTTTGAGTGTGGGTGGAGCTGTTCCCTCATTAACGTAAGCACAATTACCTTGGTAAAGTAACAGGGCAAAGAAGCTTAACCCCCTCAGCCTCCCCCGCACCTCTGTCTCTACAGGATGTTGATATTCCCAAATGGCTTTAGCTCACAGGTAGTTTCACACCAGAGCTAAATCAGTCTCCAATCTCTGCCTGCCGCCGCATCACTAAAGGCACAGGGGTACACTGAATCTTACAAGGAACTAAATGTCAGTGTAGAACATAATCCATGTTCAGTTTGCAGCCAGCGACCTTTTCTTTGATTGTTATGCACTGGATACAATGACTGCCTGAAGCCAAAAATATGCCATTGTTCAAATAATGAACCTTCATTCGTGCCATTAATTTAAATGTCAGCTCATATCGATTTACATTTTAAATTCTTGCAAAACTGTCAGAAAATTTAATTAACCTCTTTAATTGTGCAGACTTTGTAAAACTTTCAAACATTGACTTGAAGCCATTCACTGAATGGTTTAATGTGTGATAGCTTGCCAGGATTTCTTCTCAAACTCTTTTACTAAAATTAACTGAGTAAAATGCTTCACTATGTATACAGCCTAAATCTTGGCTATTACTTCTCCATATTATATATTTCAGAGGGAGACTCGGTCACAGCACAATTTGCATTTACTTCTTTTATTGACATAACACATGTAGAACCTGCAATTGTAAATCTAAACTCTGTGCTGTGTCAACCCAAAGTCAGATCAGGATCAATAGGGGTAATTGATAACCTTGGCCAGTAATGAGCCCCTATAGAGACACGTGAGCTGCTGAGTTTGGCTCTAATACTGTGCTAGTCCATGTGATGAAGAGAGTGTGTGTATTCTGGTGTGTATTATCACACTGTGTCTAAACTGGGACACCCCAGGCTCATAAATTAATGCTGTGACCTGGCTCTGGATTAATTGGCCTGTCCTGCTGCCCATCATCCAACGTCCACGTTAGAAATTAGAAGTCAAAAGCATCTATTCAACGTGGCTGCAGTTTGTAAATGGCTCTAAAACGTAGCTCAGATTAAACCCTGCAACCCTATCAGGTAATGATGTCCTTATACAGGCCTAGAGTTGCGCATTAGTAAGTTTTTGTAAATAAAAATAATGGTACTATTGTTTATCTACACATTGAGATGCAGTGATATTTAGCGGTACAATGAGATGCTGGTTCTGGGGTGAGGAATATCATCAGGAAACATGAGCTTTAGTTGTACTATGTTAGGGTGGGGTTACTACTGACTTCACATCTGCAGCTAAATAGAACTTCAAAATCTGATTCCGCTTTATGTAGGTTATCCTCTGTGCTGCTGCACAGCACTGCAGCCTAATATCAAGCCTACTTCAATATGCACGTCTGCGTGGGAGGCAAAAAAAAACCCTCTCGCTTCTCACTCTCTACAGGCAGCCTCAATTATTTGAGCTAATTATGATTTTCTCAGCAGCAGACGCTTGTCACTACGCAGCGCGAGCACGTGTGCGCTGTTCCGCTCACCTGTGCGGGGTTTTAACATGTGTTACACGCTGTTCCGGGGGCTGTTTTGAGGCAAAGAACAGTCGGAAAAGGCTCGTGTAATAAGATTTTTACATCCCAACCGATATCGACATCGTCAGTCCGGTAGATTAACAGAAAAGTGCGCGCATTGGAAATTATGTAACAACGCTTTTGTTTAGCCCATTAGTCCAAATCCAGAGGCTCTCTCCTGGATTAGCAGACACCTTTCGTTTGCTTCATGAAGTATTACCTTGCTTGTTGTTTCGCCTGTTTTACCGTAAGGCCGGCTTCATGTCGGTAAAAATTTATTACAAGGGCTGAGGTGGTGGCGCGTGAAAGATGAGAGCTGTACTCGCGTTTTGTGCCGTCAGTTCACAATAAGCGCCCCCAAGATACCCACAATTCACGAGCTGTTTCATTAATGTGACAAATGCTCACCTCCGACTGCAACCCAAAGAAGAACTGCGGTTATCAGAAATCCCATAGGATCCGAGAAGTGAGGCTCCTGCTGGAGATAACCTTGAAATAACGGACTGGAGCTTCTTCACACACCCGCCGAGCTAGGTGGAGCCGAGCCGTGTGTGTGTGTCAGGTGACCGAGACCAGTCCAAAGCGCAAACCCTGGTAAGGTGCCAGAGAGTCAGATGGCCGTCAGCATTATGTTAACACAGTGATCCACGGCGTTTAATCCTAATGGTCTAATGCTTTTCAAGCGGAGTCGGTGGCGCACTTACGGGCTACAGGGACGTAAAAGTAACTACACATTAAAGTAAAAACAAACTTCTCCTCATACAACTCTATTTAAAAGTAATTAAAAATATGCACAGCATTTGCAAGGTCAGTGACCACATCATCACCATCTCTGGCTCGTTAATTACTTTTGCGCATCAATTATTGACACACTGTAACAGCTGGTAATGTAACACACGTTAATGGGCCTCTACTGTATATAACCCGTGTACTGTGTATCTACGGGTCAAAGACACAGTCATGCCTTTTAATGTCAGGTGGAAAAAAGGCAGCAAATGAAAGAAATTACTTTTTCATCGTGTTTCATATTGTGTCCAATCTAATTTTCTGTACAACAGACTTTCATTCGAAATTGCATTGCAATTGACAAAACCATACAAAGGTATTTACAGGGACCGCAAACTGCTTGGCTGAGGTCTAATCCATCGTTTCAAAACACTTATGCACTCAGTTCACACTCAACTAAAAAAGTCAGACTGAATTTCATTTAATCTAACAAACAGTAGAGAGCAGCAACAAGTCATAAATGCACACACTTTGTAACTTGTACAGTATCATTTGAATGTCTACTTCCTGTGTAAGATGCTTGTATTAAATATGAACTCGCCCCCTCATCTCATCTGTACGAGGAAAATGGTTGGCATTAGGCACTAGTATTATTGTCATCTGGTCTTGGGGCCGGGCCTGGGTGGCTGGTTGTGTTGGTTGGGGCCGATGTATTTCAGTGGCCCGCATGTTGGTTTCTCAATCACTTCAATGCCCAAATAAGGCTGCAGGGCTCTGGGGACACGCACTGTTCCCTCCTAGAGAGATTGAGAGAAGTGATGGAGAAAAAATAAATACATAAAAAAAAAAGAGAGAGAGAAAAAACGTTTGATCCTCTTTCATGCATAAATACTAAAACATTCAGTTGTGATGATCTGCCATTGTCAACCGTCTTATGTTTTAGTAAATAGACTATTTAAAAGCTCTGTAGTGTTGCAGTGGCTATTTAGTGTTACTACAAGTGTTGTTTCGACTTTACCTCAGAACAGATCATCATCAATACCTGCTCATTATCAAATGTTACACAAAAAATTTGAACTCTTGTAAAGTACATTACTCTGCCAAGAAATCTGTATAACAATCAATTCCAAGTTCAGAAACCATTATGTGTAAAATCTATCCCTTTCTTGGGGTCTTACTTTCATCTGGTGGGTCTCCAAGATTGCAATTATGGTTCGGGGGATGGCACATGCTGTAGCATTTACCTACAGAAACATAAAACACAAATATGGTGAAGGTAGTATATGGTTGTAAGATTTACCAGTAGGGATGTAAAGCAGTGCTGCCTCATCTGCAGTCTTACTGTGTGGGCGTACTGCAGACTGCCATCCTCTCTCTCGTACAGGATGTGCAGGCGTCTGCTCTGGTAGTCTCTACAGTTGGACCCACTGGAAATCTTTACATATAGATAGATAGATAGATAGATAGATTAGTAAAACAAAAATTATAGTAAAAACAATTATTCAGAAGCAAGTAAATAGGGTTGATAAGGTGGGACTAAGAGGGCTTATTTGTATACATTACAGGCTTACATCTGCATGTCTGTGCACATCTTTACAGTTTACATCAACACCATCTTTACAAATGATAGGCAGGAAATCTGTCATAACATTCAGTTGTTACCCACACATATAACATCATGTCGAAATAACGTAAGTGAACAGATAAGTAAGTAACAGTGATGCAGTTGGTGCCGACCTCTCCGTAACTGTTCCTCCCAGGCATCCAGGCTTCAATGTCGTACTTCCTGTAAGCAGGAGGACCCAGCTCCTGAGTTGGCATGTCCAGTACCCTAAAACATTAAATACATTTAAAAAAGCACAATGAATGTTATTAAAACTGAACAGATATACAGTACTGTTTAGAAGTTTAGGCACTTCCGAGTAAATAATGCCATAAATAGTTACATTATACAAACTACAATCTAAAATCAAGATGAGAGATCAGGGCTGTGGAAGCCATGCCATCTGTTGCTGCAGATGAATGAACTAATTTGATGCTGATGGCAGTGGTGGTGGATAAGGATCTAAACATCAAGTGCCTAAAACATTGAGACAATACACAGACATCATATATTTGTGTCTTTGTGTATACATTGACCTGTAGTGTAACTCCAGTGCAGAGAAAATCTCTTTCTGTAAACAGACAAACTCCTCCAGGAGCTGAGAGCTTTCTTCTCCAGTCTCATCTGCAGTCACTCCAAACATCTCTACCTGAACACACAGATTTTGTTAGCATAATTATAGTTCACATTGACTCTATACTTGATAAATGAAGACTCCTTCCCAGTTTGCAATTTTATTCAAAATCTCATCTCTATTTTTCATATGTTCATCTTTGTGTTGTTGTCTCTCTAACCTTGTTAAAGTGATGAACTCTGTAAAGGCCCCATGTCTCTCTGCCTGTGTCTGTCTCTGCCCTGTAGCAGGTACTGCTGCAAACTGTCCTGCAGTGAGATGACAGCGATAATTACTTCAATCTAATATATTCTATCAGTAGCAAAGAAGGAGTGTGAGGTGATCCTGACCTGGCAGGCAGGTCTTTCCAGTTTACTGCATGATCCATGAAATAGCCTGAAGAAGAGAATCAGATAATTACTTACTGCAAACTGAGGCTTCTGGTTGTTGTTTCTAATTGGCTGAACATTCAAACTTGTTAGAAAACATGTATTCAACAAGAAACATTGCTAGAAAACATGTCTTTAGACACAGGATTACTCAAACACCCCTGCTCATTCTAAGACCTTGTCTTGCTTACAGGTCCTACTGTATGCAGTGTTTGCCATTTGTTATATTAAATAATAAAATCTCAAATTGCTATTTTCTAAACCTTAGGTCACTCTTTCAAATTAAAGAAATGTAAAATTAAATTTGCCTAAACAACAAAACAATTATTACAACTCTGCAGGAGTAAATTATGACATCTTCTTGTAAACCACAGTGGGTTTACAACAGTGTAAGAACCAATAAACATGCAAAATTTTATAAACTATATAGTCAACTTTTCACAAGCTCTTCTCCAGTTAAAAAATGGAAAGGCAGGACAATTGCATTCTTGATTGATAGCAAGATAAACCAATTGGTTAAGGTAATAGAGTACTGTAGGAATAAGCCAGCAATGAGAAAACCAGTTAGCATTGGGGCATTTTTAGTTCCCTCATCCTAAAGTCTATAGTTTTTTAAAATGGGTTTTTAGTTAAATGTCTAAAATAAGATCTGGAGTTAAGTCAAGGTCTGAAACAAAAAACACATCAGTAATTACCCAATTTGCACCATTTTAAAGCTTTTATGTGCCTTTAAAAAAAAAAAAAAAGAAAGACTGCAGGAGTGAGAGCAGCAGGAAATCATTCCTGCCAGTGGTAGGCAGAATTTTAAAATAAACAATAAAAATTGCACATTGCATATGTTACATTCCTAATTGATCAATAATATTGCTATTTTTGATGACATTTTGTTTAAATTTTTATATTTTAATTTCCCCCCCAATCTTTTCTGTTTTTGTTTCTACTAGGCCGCTACAACAAAGTAATTTCCTGCAAAGGATAAATAAAGTATTATTTTATTCTAATCTAGCAAATGTTTTTAAGATTCAAAAATCATAAACAGGTCGTTCATCTGTGAAGATTATCTTGCTAATAAAGTGTTTCAAAAAAAAGTATTTTTGTCACGAAGCCTGTTATCTGCAATAAACTCAACGAAAAAAAAAAAAAGAAAAATCTTACTGGCATTTTGTTGAGTCAACCAGGCACATACTAACTTCTGAATTGGCCTATGGCCCTCTATAGCCTCACATGATCATATAAACCAGTCATTTAAAATACCATGTTTCTGTTCAAAAACCACAGAAACAGTATTCCTTATCATTTATTAGAACATACGGTGAACCCCAACAACACAGATAAACATCTGCAAACTAAAAGAATCCTATGCGCATGCGAGCGCACACACACGCACACAGTTTCACAAATTCATTCAAATATACAATAATATTGGAAAAACACTAAACTTCACCTGCAATGCCAACCTCTCCAGTACCAGCCAGTTTCAGGTCTGGGAAACGAGCTGGATCGAGTGAGTAGACCTGAGAGCGATGAGCGTTGGGCTGCATCCCACAACCCTCCTGGAGGGAAAGGAAAGAGAAAGAGGAAAGAGAGTGACAAAGATGGTTAGAGAGAGTAGGAATTTATTGTGGTAATTAAAAATGATACTACTAACATACAAACAATGCAAAGTATGTTGCAAATATCACTCAAATCAAATCTGTTTGAAATATGAAATTTTCTATTTTAAACAAGGTCAAATTTCTGTATTCCAAAAACACCTACAATTAGTTCGATGTGCTGAACCAGTGGCACAGATTGAGACATTGAAAAGTACTACAGTTACTTACAAACACTGCACCCTTCAGCATGTCAGGTACAACCATGGGACTGAAGCCCTGCCAGATTTGAAATGAAACAAGTTTTTCTATTCCATATATTAACAAACAATAAAACACATTCATTTTGCAGACATACCTAAAATTTGACAACACATGCATACCCGTTGCTGCAGTTTGTCAAGGGCGAAGTTTTGCAGTGCAGTCTGAAGTCTAGCCCCTGCTCCCCTCAGATAGTAAGACCTGTGTCCTGAGATATGAGATAGATGCCTGTAGGGGAGGACAGAAGAACAAAATATAAGAATCCCCATTCATATCAATGAGAGCAGGCAAAATATTAGCCTAAATATTAGGGATGTCCCAATATCACTTTTTTCCCCGGACTGAGTGCAAATACTTACATTTGAATACTCGCCAATACTGAGTGCCAAGTACTAAACTGTTTTGCCTTTAGTATAAGTTGCTGGACAATAAATTCCTCATCAAATTATTGTAGTTAGGCAGATGCCCAATACAGGTGTCAGCATTGGGACATCTCTAAATAAATATTGTCATATTTCAGATAACACATCATTTTTCTTGCCAATATTTGTGTTTATGTTTGAAACCTGCATGACTTCCGATTTCTTCATTCATATGAACAAATAAAGGTGACACAGTGCTGCAGCATTTAGCGGTGTTTCACAGAAAGAAGATCCCGGGTTTAAATGTTCCGACTGGCTCAGGCCTTTTTGTGTTTGCATGTTTTCCCCGTGACTGCATGGGCTTCCTCCTGGTGCTCCCACAATCCAAATAAATGCAGCCAACATTAAGTAGCCACCATAACCCTTTTGTCACCATGCATCAACCCTGTGGTTGACTGATCGATCTAGTGTATACACCACCCTTTGCCCAGGAACAGCTCTAGCCCTCCAAGACACAGCAGCGGTTCCAAACTTGTGCTTCCAAAAATTGGAATAATGGCTTAAAACCAGTAATATCAAAGATGCAAATACACAGCAGCTTAACAGGCCAAATATTACAAGGAACATGCAAATAAAATACCTGGGTATAGAAAAAAAAAAAAAAAAAAACACAAGTTGGTTTGTTAGCTTTTCTTTCACATGGTAGCTTGACCAACTGAGCTTCCTCTGCATCATGATGCTTTCTAATATTAACTTCTGTGAATTTTGATAAGACAGAAGCAACCTGGATTTCCATGTTTACCGCTAAGTAAAGCACTGACTGAAGATAAAGATATGGTAGTGTGCAAATAGTTTTTCATTTTTTCATTATGTGTTGGAATATCTATTGGTAACTGCTCTGCTTTGAAGAAATACTGGGAATATTATTCACTGAGATTAAGTAAGTGAACAGGATGGGGTTACATGAAAAGTATGCAAGTTGTTGTTCAATCATTTATTCTTAGAAGCTCAGATCAAGTGTGCTGCTTCCCTTTAAGGAAACCAAATCTTAAACTTCTGGAGACTTTTATTTAAGTGAAGAATTTTCATTATAGATAATGGGTGAATTGCTGAGCAAACAGTTCAAACTAAACAAAAAAAGAAACTAAATGAACAAAATAAATAAAGATCAAGAATCCTTACCTCTGTCTGAGGAGACCCAACTCCTCCCCTAGCTCAACATGGCCTCTGGGCTTGAAGTCAAACTCTAAAGCAAAGACAATGAAGATTGTGAGATTTTTTACATTTCTTCACCACAGTTTGAGGGTGAAGGATGCGGTGAGTGATGGCATAAACCGCAATCATAAATTACAATCACCTCGTTTCTCTCCGACCAGCTCCACCACCCTTGCCTGGCTCTCATCTCCAACTGGCTTAAAAGTCAAGAGAAACTATTTACAAACTTGCATCACAGCCAATCTCTTTGAACAGAGTGTATATGTATCCTCACCACATCAGGGTGTGTGGCGTTGGGCAGTCTGAGTGCTTGTTCATAGAATTCCTGATCCAGCTTGATTTCCTTAGGGCACAGCTGATTCAGTCTCTCGCGGATCTCTCGACCTCTCTGCACACCCTGGGTGTACTCTGGAAGCTGGATGATAAAAAAAAAAAAAACAAAGATTCAGAAATGGCCTCTACTGTGACTTACAACTGACAGAAACAATGAATGCCAAGATTGGTTTGTGAAGTTTCATACGCCTTCATCAGTCAAACACAAGTTTACCAGATTTGCACAGATAGGTTCCTGGAAGCCAGAAAGAATAATTTAAAGAGATGTGGTTTTATTGTTGGTTTACCACGGAGTATGGAGTACAAATGAAGTGAATGGTCTGAATTCAGCAAACAACAAATGTAATTCTTATGCTCTCCATTACTGTTATTAATAGGAAAACATCTGCTTATTAGTGATGCACCCACACTCCATTACCAGTTTGTATCCATCTCTCCTATCTTAACCCAAGAAATGCAAACACTTTTGGCCAGCTAGAGGTTAAGGCTAATTCGAACCAAAATATGAATATGTAATTCAACACTTAAGTAAATAACACACTTATAAAGCAGATGAAATTGTGAAGTTGAACTTACATTAGCCAGGGCTTCCTTGCCATGCTTGATCTGTGAAAGAGTTAGGGAAAAAAAACAACCTTGAAAACAGGAATTTTTGGGTGAATGTCTTAATTTTGTATCTGTACAGTGGTGCTTGAAATATTGCAACCCCTTTTGAATTTTCTTTATTTCTGGATAAATTTGACCTAAAACATGAAGAGAATTTCAATCAATGGCTTATCCCAATCAGTTAAGTCTAGGCAGCTCTGCCCTATTTAAGGAAGGGAAATCTGGGTCTTCGCTATCAAGTCTGATCTTGACAAAACAGGATACAATAAATGTATCATGGCTCAAACAAAGGAGATTTCTGAAGATCTTAGAATTACTTTTTTTATTCCTAGGCTGAAATGGGTTATGCAGAGACTGTAGTTCACAAGTAAACTGCCAGGCAGATTGTATAGGAGTGGTCGTCCAACAACGGACACACATAGATCATCTCTGCATGTAATCGTCCAAAACAGTTTGAGGAAACTTAGACCACCGTCAGGAGAACATTGAACAACCACATGCACAAAGTCATAGATAGATCTATGAATTTTGTGCAGACAAAGTAGCCATCTATAAAAAAAGCGGAAAAGGAAGTGAATGTTTTCTAATAAGTAATTGTTAAAGCAGAAGAAATGCTATGTTGTGAAATAGCCAGGACACACTTCCAATCTCAATCCTATAGGCATGCTGTGAAGGATCCTGAAACCGACAGTTCATGCAAGAAGCCAACAAACACCCCTGAGTTTAAGAGTTAAGGCTGTTCTGTAATGATTAAAGGGCTAAAATCCCTCCAGGATTTTATCAGCACATCAGCTTGCTGGAAATGTTTTAATATAGTTACTGCTAAAAAGCGAGAATCTACACTAGTTAAATAAGGCAGGGGGTCAGTTTGGCCATACAATAATATTTAAGATTGCAATGCTGCTCAGCAGAAAGTATATCATAAATATAAAAATATGAATGAATAAGTGTAATTTCTTTCTGTTAAACTATGTTCCCTTTATTCAGTTTTAGGACTTTTTTTTTTTTTTAGGAATTTTAGTGTTCTAAAGGGTTCCCAAACTTCCAAGCCCCACTGTAAGTGTTACACGTTACAAAAACCCAAAACAAAACAAAGCAAACTGGTGATATTGACTGCTGCTGTAAAAACCTTTACTGACCACTAGTGCTTTGACTATGTCACCGATGCGTCTCTTCTCCTTTTCCAGCTCAGAGATTTCATTCCTCATTGTCTGGAGCTCTTGCCACATACAAACCTGTAGATTAAAAGTGTATATACGGTTTCTGACACCTGAGTCAATGTATAATTAAAAATTAAACAAAAGATATTTCACATGTTAATGACAGCGAATTTGGTATGGACTATATTGATGAGGCATTTCTTACACTGGACAATTTACTTAATAACAATATGCAATAAATTATTTCTTAAAACAGTGCCCTCTTTCTTTGATTCTGTGCCCCCATGTCACGTTTTCTAGACACGTCGCCGAAAAAAACACTTACAATTTGCCCGACATCGTCCCCTCGCAGGTCGCCCTTCCTGCTCTCCACATTAGCTATGACTTTGTCGGTCTCCTCACACACCGCTCTCATGTCCAGCTCGGGCTTGTCACTGTAGCCTGCACGGACATGCTCATACAAACAGCTCCGAGCTCCGTGCGAGAAACGAACCGGGATGAACAGCCTTGTCCTCTGCTTTAAACACTGTCCGGCCACCGGTTTGAACACACTCAATATTGCACCTCCACTTCTAGCAAACGTGCCTATTGAGGTCGCCATATTTCTCTTGGTGGATGATGCATTCACAGGATACAAGGACGAAACGGTATCGTGGAATATGGTCATCCTGTCTTCATGCAGAAGATGTGTGTTTTAGTTCCTTTGTTTCTCCTTTTTGGAAACAACTATTGAAGATAAAGTGGTTGCAGAAAACGCTATCCCCAGCTGTGCCTATTAGGATACAGGTCTGTCTATCACCAAGTAAAGACAGATTTTCTCCCTTTTTGAGTCCTAAATTGGGAGGTCTAGTAATACTACTTAGCTTAATTAATTTAAGAATTTAAATTACAATAAGAATAGAACATAACTGAATATACTAATTCGTTAAATTCTAATGGTGTGTTTATGTATTTATATTTAGTGCCTCCACGCTTTACACACATTAGTTTTTTTCTATTTTGAAACCATTACACGAGTATTGTATTTCTCCGCCACCTCTGCTTTTCTGTTTGTGAAACCGGTCTACTCAAACCAGTGAGCACGCACATGACTTGAATGCAACATGTGCACGGAAATGGGTATTACTAAAATGAAAATAAATAAAACATAACCAATACACTTTTTAAACATAGTTTTAAGTAATTAACATATATTTTATTCAAAGATAATAAACGTGTGTATTCATTTTAAAAAACAAAAAGCTCAAACAATCGTCACCGGGCAAAGGTCATCCAATCAGATGGGCGGAAGTTTAACGTTGCGGTAATCCGGTTCAGACATGACAAGTGCGGCCGACAGAAGCTGAACTGAGTCCTAAATTTCTGCTATTTAGGCTCTTATAACTGAATTCTGTACCGTTCTCCACCCAACTGGATCGGTGTGCTCAGTGCCATGGTGGACTTCTGTTTATTGCGACGAGTAGCATTTGCACAGGAGGAGAATTATTCCCTTGTGAGCTAGTTTTGGATCGTCAGTGAGGGGTGATGTACAGTGGGCTCGGTGAGCAGCGAGTAGCCTGACGCGTCTTCACCGCAGGCCAGGACGAGTCGTTCAGATGAGCCTGAAGGTGCAAGACAACCACATGGGAGCCAGGAAAACCCCAGGAAGATTCTGGTAATAGCCGGATACTTGGATACAGTTAGCCTGCTGCAAACTGACTCACCAGTTCCTGTTAAAAGTGGGACCAAAACAGCTTTCACGGTGGAAACCAGAAGAAGAGCAAAGGTAATACAATGTAAAAACTCTTGTTACATCTTACTTGATGCTACAACAACCGCTATCGTAACCACTCTTTTATGAGCCTGTTCTTTTTAACCTAATGGCTAAATAAAAATGGAAGCACGCTGTAGCAATAGGGTGGGGTAAATCTGTAGCAAGAAATTATTAATTACCTAAAATTAAGCTTTCTAATATTTATATGCTGCCATTAACTTTGTTAAGGAAAGCAACTGGCTTGTTTTTACAGACAGTGGTCTTATCTGGGTCAAATATGTTACAGACCTCTATAACACATGTCTGTTAACATTGGGCCTTGCATGCATAAAAATAAATTAAACTTGTTTTGTGTTTTCTTCACTTCAAAATTATGATCAACCTTAAGTGTGTGTATACCCTTAACCTCAGATGAATGCTGTGCGTGGGGGCACAGTCACCTGGCGTCCCCAGCCGTGGCAGGACGGGGATGGCGGAGGAGGGGAGCCTCTGTCAGACAGCGACTCAGAGGAGGAGGACTTTCCTGATGACAGCACCACCCCATTAGGGGACTACATCACACATGGTGAGAGGGGGAAAACATACAAGGTAGAGAGAGTGTATCCTTTTTAGCCCAAACTACCTCTTTAACATTATTTGTCCCTGCTTTTTCTCTCAACATTCCTGCTACATAGTGCTAACTCTTATTTATCTGCCCTTGCCCTTGTCTCTATTTCTGCTGTGTTTTTAGGACTGAAGCAGCTCCTGGATGCTCAGCAGCTGTGTGATGTTACTCTGCTTGTTGAGGGAAAGAAGTTCATGTGTCACAGGTAAAGTATGCCTAAGACTAAAGTACAGAATAAATTCCTACACGCAGATGAGCATTTCAACTAGGGTTCACTTAATCATTAGATTTTTGTTAATAACTAATCATTTTCTCAAGTTAAAATGTATATAAATTCAAAAAGCTAGTGAGTTGTCTCTGTAATAAAAGGTCTGCACTTATATAGCGTTTTTCTACCTATTGGTACTCAAAGCGCTTTACACTGCTTCTGATTCACCCATTCAGACTCACAATAACGCACACACACTCATACGCTGATGGGGGAGCTGCTATGCAGCTGGCCAACACTCACCGTTAGCAATTAAGTTGCCATTCGGTGTCTTGCTCAAGGATGCCTCCACATGTGACTGGAGGAGCTGTTGATAGCCGCTCTACCTCCTGCACCAGTCACAGTCGCCATATATGTATAACCAAATGTGTATTCAATACTATTTATGCAATTCAGAAATTAGAAAACTATCAATCATTTATTGATTATTATCTCAGCATGAAGAGACACTAGCAGACTTTTGAAGAGAAGACTGGGAGAAGGATTGTTAAAAAGGTAGAAATTGTATCTCTGATAAAGCTGCTATGATACAGACCAGTTCTGTTCTTGATGAAAGCATTTTCAGCTTTTATTTGATATGAAAGAGACTGTACTTGTTTGCATCAAGCTGCTTCTACACACAGGAACAGTCATTTGTGTAAATGTTTGTTCTCCATTTTCAGTTAAATTTTATTTTCTATTTTCTGTTGTCCCCCTCCAACCATGTCTCACCTCAGAGTACTCTTAGCAGCTGTGAGCCCCTACTTCCGGGCCATGTTCACCAGCCCTCTGGTGGAGTCTCGCCTCACTGAGATCCGTCTGGAGGAAGTGACGCCATCTGTCATGGAGACTGTCATCCAGTTTGTGTACACTGGTGAGGCGGGACTCTCTCTGGATACAGCTGAGGATCTTTTTGTGGCTTCCAACCGTCTTCAGGTTATGCCCCTTCAAGATCTATGCTCTAGGTAAATTTGCTGTGTGAATTTACAATTTAGCTGTATTTTTACTTTGTCATATGTCATTTTTTATGATATTGTCCATTCCCCACATCGCCCCTCTGTCTCTCCTAACACCTCCAGGTTTCTATTTGAGCACCTCTCAGTGGATAACTGCCTGGGGATGTACTCTCTAGCTCGTTCTCACCACGATCAGCTGCTGCTGCGGGCCTCTCTCCGGCTGGTAGCCCAGCACTTCCCACGTGTAGCCCGGCAGAAAGACTTTCTTCTACTTGACCACGGCACCTTAGGCAGCCTCCTGAGTTCAGATCGTCTGGGGGTGGACTCAGAAGCAGAGGTCTACGATGCGGCACGCCGCTGGGCAGAGCACCAACCCCTGGATCGCTATGCCCACATGCCTGCGCTGCTTCACCATCTGCGACCGGGGCTGCTGTCCCAAGAAGAAAGTCGAAGACTGAGCCAGGAGCTAGGCCCTGCTGCAGCTGGTGAGGGCCTTGGGGGTCCTCTGCGACCACGGGAGGGCATGTTTGAGAAAAAGATTGTCTGTGTGGACCTGACACCTCGGGAAGATGAGAATTTAGCTACAAGGGACTACACAGTGGACTGCTTTGATCCTCGCACAGGGAAGTGGGAGAAGTTAGCAGCGCTGGGTTCACTTGTCAGTCCTGGCTGCACGGCTGTGGGTGACCGGTTGTTTGTAGCTGGAGGAATCCTGCGGACAGGCTCTGTGTCTGCAGCTGTGCACGAATATGATACAGTGTTGGACCACTGGATAGAGCGGCCTTCCATGGTTCAGCCCAGGGCTATGCTAGGTCTGTTGGGCTGTGGAGATTCACTCTATGCCTTAGGTGGCTGTAACCGCTCAGCCCTACTGGACTCAAGTGAGTCACTGGACATGACCACACTACAGTGGACTACAGGACCTCGGCTCCCTCTCCCTCTGCGCGCCTTTGCCTGTGCAGCACTACGTGGACGACTTTACCTACTGGGTGGAACCACGCTTGAACAGAACCGAGCAGTAGTACACTCGGGTGTGCTTATTTATCACACCCTGACAGATTGCTGGACACGTGTGGCACTTGATTCTGGTGCCACCTGCCTTGCTGGAGGAGTAGCAGTGCGAGGAGGAGTCTGTGCAATTGGGGGATACATGAGGGATACTACCAAATTTCTGGATGGAAACTACACCAATCTGGAGACTTTAGATGCCACTGGACGTGTGCTGTTTTTCAGAGAGGGCAGGGGGTCTGGGTTAGAGAGAGAGGTGACAGGAGGAGGGGTGATGGTCACTGCAGAGCAGCGAGGGAGTGCCGGTGGTGGAAGTGACCGAGCCCCGAGCCCTGTGGTTTTTCCAGGGCTTCCACGGCGGATTGCAGCTGGGGGTGTGGCCAGGTGGAAAAGGAGGATTTATGTGTTGGGTGGGGAAAATGGCTCACGGTTCTATGACAGCGTATACTGCTGGAAGCCTGGCTGGCGTAGCTGGGTCCAGAGACGTGAAAAACTCCCTGGGGACACGGGAGGGGTCAGCCAATTTGGTTGTACCACTCTAAAATTTCCTAAGAAACACATCCTGTCCAGACTGAGACTAGCCAAAGAAAACTGCAAATAGGCATCTGAATAGTTTGACAGGGACCAATGTGACTGAAATCGAGGCAGCCATTTATGTGACACAGAGACCAGCTCCAGTTCGAGTTAGCTCCTTCTTGATTTTGTGAAACGTTGGTGCAGAGATGGAGTAGCAGAACAGATCTTTTTATACAATTTGAGTGCAGCCACAGTGCAGGTCTATAACAGACTGGATGCTGGACGGTCTTGTTGAAATGTACTATGTTTGTTATTTTCAGATGTACAGACAAAGAACTAGTGGAGCTAGAAACTAGATACAAACAGGCAGTGTGCACCTGAATGTAACTTAATCCACAATCTACAGAACCGTAATGTCTTTTCAAAGAGAAAATGGCCTTTACGCTCAGTCAGTTTTTGCTAGTGTAACATTTTCAAGGTTGTTTAGGAGTTACTTTACTGCTGGGAATTTTTCATCAGCATTTAGTTTACATACAAGCATACCCACCCATGTTTGACAAGGCTATGTTCCACTGATTTGCCTAAACCTGAAACCAAAAGACCTTCCATTAGAGTTTGAAACACAGATGAGAGTTTAAAGTTTGCCACACACTTAAGTTGCGCTCAGTATTTGAGAAGGGAAAAAGTGCTGCCTTGAATACTCCAGTGCATCTTGTTGATGGTAGTTGTAAATGAATTTACTTCTGTGTGTCCTTTGAGTAATTGTAAAAAATACAAAAACAGGTTTAATGTTGCAACATTACACGTTGGCTACATCAGACACTTCAAACATTTACACTAATTTTCAGTTAAACACTGTCTAAGCTTCTTATTTTCTCCTCTTTAGTAAAGTGTCTAATAGCATTACTTTGCAGGTTTCATTTCTTCCCTCATGCCACTTGTTAGCCCTGGATTATGTTGCCTCCTTTTCTAAAATTTCCTAAACTGTCAGTGATTCTTTTCATAAAACTGCTGGTATATTGGCTGTTTTCAGTGTGTTTTAACTAACTGTGACAAAAAGTAACAAAATCTGTTCATCGGGCTTGCTCTCACTTGGTACCACAATTTAAAAAAAACATTTGTAATTGTATGAATTACAAATCTGCATAACTGAATTCCTAAACTAGTAAGGAAATGTGCTTCCTGTCTGGTCTTTTAGATAAGACTGAGCTGCTCGTGTAATCTTTTATAACAGCGGAGAACCTCAGAGAGTAAGAGTTCAACTTGAAATTCAATGTATTTACTGAGAATGTTTGTTTTGTTTTTTTTGTTTGATTGTTTTAATTAGTAGCAGCTGAAGTAAACGTCTCTTCCTGTTTAAAGGCTCTAATGGGCCCTAGTGGAACATAGCATTGGAGAATTGTGCAGAGAGACCTGGAAGATTTGGGAAAATCACGACAGCCAGATGACTTTCTTCCAATAGTAATATATTCCAACGGTCTTTTAGGGATGGAAAAACACATGCTAAGGTGATTTGGTAGATCATCATGATACTGTATTGTAGAGTGACACAAAACAGGAATGATTCACTTCAGGTATAGAAGTGTGTGTGGAAAATTTGACAAACAATTCCTTCATATTTTGCTCTGACAGCGATAGCAATAGTGAACTGTATCTTTATCTACAGTATGTTGATGAATATGAAAGGGTGTCATGCAGCTGTATGTTGACTTGTCTTTGTCTCTGGATTATCACTCTGTTATTATTGCACCTTTTCTAAACCCTAGCTACATGTCAGGCATGTCAAAATTACTTACCTAATTTACTTAATCGCTTGGACTTATTAATGTGTTTGGCATGGAGGTTGGGGATTATCTAAACACATCAACAGTTCATCTTATTTATTTAAATGTTTTTTTATTGTTCTTTTTAAGTATTTGCTCTGACTGCTGCACAGGAAGCCTGTGCGTCGTTTAGCATGCCACCTAAAATATAAACACGTGCAAGAGAGGAGCATATATATTTAGATCTCAATGTGATTGAGGGCTTACGTACCTTTTCTTTTCTTTTATTTTATTTATTCCAACTGTCCAGATACGTTTTTTGAAGGAGGAATGTGCATATGGAAAACACTGCCAGCTGTGTCTGAAACTAATGTCTATGACATTAAAATGAATTGGTTTCAAATAATAAATGTAGCAAATAATGTTGTTTTTTTCAGAACTTCCTCAATTAACTTCACCATTTTCATTACTGCATGTCAGATATGGGTTTTAAGACATATTAACATAACCACAGATTTGATACTGAATGCACATTAAAGAACACCAACACCTACTCCTGAGATTAGACAAGATGTGAATCTGTACAAGTTTATAGACCTGCAACATTTGCTGCAGCCTTAAATTAGTCATCTACAAAAAATTTTTGAGAAACATAACACCATAAAACAATTACTGTAAGTTAAGTGCTGCTCTGGAAAGATTAACGCATTCTCCAAAAATGTAAATGTGATCAGATTTCTCTCATAACTCTGTTTTTTACAGCTTTTGACCAAGTTAACATGAATCCGCCAACTGATACAAATTTATTAAATTATTTTCAGCCAGGCATTCTTCCTGATACTCAAAGTGTTGCAATGCTTCATCCTTAAAGACAGAATAGTGGAATTTCCCCATTTTTCCAACCAATGGCAGATGTTTCTACTGAGCCAAGAAATGCTCCAATGATACAGCTACTGTACTGTACGACTTAATTACCACTGGCTTTTATTGTTATTCTTTTTAATTCACACTAGATGATAACAAGTATCGGATTTATTTATTCCACTGTATGTAATTTCTACATACAGTAAAGCCAACAATACAGCAGGCTCTATTTTTCTCATGGTGCAAAAATATACAGAATTAACCTTTTGTTGTTGTATTGTAATTTGAGTTCCGTGAAAGTTTCATGCAACACTGAATTATTTTTTCCACTTAGCCTGCCACACCTCTGAGTATTCACCCAGAGGTGTCAGAGCAATTGATGTATGATTGATGTAAAAAGTGATTGTATGAGCATGTGTGTCTTCTGGGCTGAGGCGTGAATCAGTTCAACACCAGCTTTTTTGTACACACCCACATATTGTGACGTGGCTGAGAGAGGTGACGCTGCCTTAATTTGTAAAATGAAGTTAGCCCAACACTGGGTCCTTTTTAATCAAGGAAATTTTAAGCGTGTTGTTTTATTTAAAAGCATGTGTCTTGCAAGTACAACTTTATGGAAATGCAATACTCAGTTCAATAGAGGAGCTAATGAAGTTTGGGAGCTGAAAGCCAAATGGGTGTTTTGATCAAAGCAGTGCTGTTGAATGTTTAAAGGAATATCAAGTGAGACGTGCCTCAGATTAAATGACTGAACCCAAATGTTTCTACAATTATTAAGTCAAATCTTTACTCTGTAGAGTTGACAAATCAACCAACCAATGGTTGCAGCATTGCTGGTTAACCTTTTCTACTTTGTGGGCACACATAGTAGCTGTTTGCGCATAAAATAATGCATGACTAAACCCCTGTTTTTCCTGGTTTAGCGTTAATTATTACTGTAATAAACTGCTAAATCTGCTCATGTCACTGCCGGTCAAAGTTCTAACTTGGACTGACCACCTCAACCCTCGTGCCTTTACATCATTTCAGAGATACACCATTTTGTTTCTTGAGCATATTTGGCTCCACTGATATCTTAGTTTAAGGTGTGTTTTTTTACAGATTAAGGTGATTTTTATTTTTAGGCACAAAGTTTCATCAATTTTAAGCTCTTGTTTAGTGTAGAAAGATTAAGATTAATTAAATCAAGCCACTCAATAATCAAAGAGTATTTAGGTACAGCTGGAACAATGGAGGATCCTTCATCAAACACAGTGACCATCAATAACCCAGCAGACATCACCGTTATCATTGCATATTTCGTCATGGTCATCGGTGTTGGCATCTGGGTAAGTTCGGTTTGTGTAAACGACTAAACAAATATAAACACAAAATATGCGTTTGTAATTCTTGTATAAGCAGGAGCAGCTAATGCTACACAAGTGGTTCTGTCTGTGTTTTAGTCAATGTTCCGGATCAATCGTGGGACAGTTGGAGGATATTTCCTGGCAGGGCGGACGATGACCTGGTGGCCAGTGAGTTCAAAGTAGACCAAAAAATATTCGGTATAGGCCAAAATTAGCTTAATGTTACACACATATATCACTTGATTGATTACTGTGGTAAAGATGATGTCAAAGATACATTTAAGGTTATTTAGTCACCATTTTATACTTTTTCCACCAGAGGGGGCTGGCTAGTGTTGCAAGGTTTGTTTAACTGTAAAATGCTCGGTACATGTGCTCAGTTCTTTTAATTAAAAAAAAACTGTCAAAATTCTTTGTTTCGCTGTTTATTCAATTAAAAACACATATTTATTGGTATACCTTTACTAGTTTTTTGTTTGAACTTTAATTTTGGTATCCAAAAAAATCCAGTAATTAGTCTGCTTGGATTTGAGTCACAGGTTTTTGTTTTCTTTAAAGATGACTATCATTCAGTTGCCCATGTGAAAACTGAGACATGTTTTGCTTACTGTATCTTCCTCCTGTTAAAAGTGGACATTTATAGATGCCCCTCCATTATCTTAAAACTTTAGGTTTCATGTAAAAGTATTCAAAACTTTAAAATTATTATATGAGCTCTGAGCCATCCTTTGTCCTTACAAAGTTGAATTTTTTCTGTTTTACTATTCTTCCAATGCAGCTTAATAAGAAGCTGTTCAGGAAAAATGAAATTTTGTGCTAAATGACTATTGGAAAATATTCACTTGATCTTGATAACCAAAGCTTTAGATTAATTTAACGTATTAATGTTTCGTCCACCCACAGAAAAATTATGGCTTGGTGTTTGGTGTCAGACTTGTGTTGCTCCACCACACACTCGTTTCTCTCTCTCTGTATTTATGCTGGATTTTATGCCACTGTGTTTTCGTGAATATAGTTTATTCTCTTCTTGCAGGTCGGTGCATCTCTGTTTGCCAGCAACATTGGTAGTGGTCACTTTGTGGGCTTGGCAGGCACTGGAGCAGCTAGTGGCATCGCTGTTGGGGGTTTTGAGTGGAATGTAAGTCAGAAAATGCATTTGCATCTCATTCACAAGAAACACCTGAATCTTATTTAAAGCTCCTTATGGTGATGGTCATTCACAGTGGGCTTGTTAAAACATTGTCTATATATCATATGCTATTGTGTGACATTAATTTAACAATGTGTCAGGCTCTGTTTATCGTGCTGCTGCTGGGTTGGCTTTTTGTACCGGTCTACCTCACAGCTGGGGTGAGTAGTTTTTGCTGTTTCATCATTTCAGTCCAGTGTAAATACCATAATGTGTCTTATTTACCCTTGTGATGGCTCCTATATTACTACACGCTATATTTAATGTGCTGTATTAGGTGATCACGATGCCTCAGTACCTGAAGAAGAGGTTCGGGGGGACCAGGATCAGCCTTTACCTCTCCATTATCTCACTGTTCCTCTACATTTTCACCAAGATCTCAGTGAGTCACCTCCTCTGCACAGTTAGACAAACATATTGTATACATTTATTATATTTCTTATTCTTTCCCTCTTCCCATCTCTTTCTCTCTCTCTCTTCAGGTGGATATGTTTTCAGGAGCTGTGTTTATTCAGCAGGCTTTAGGCTGGAACATCTACGTGGCCATTATTGCCCTACTGTTAATTACAGCCTTGTACACTGTCACAGGTATGTGGGTTTGGTCAGTGAAGTTACATTTGTTAAGGAACACTCCATCCATACAATGATCCGTTTACACATCACAGTGTTTTTTTTTGTTGGTAAATGAGAAAATTTGTTAAAATATCGGACTGTAAAGATTGTAAGGTTTACCAGACAGGAAGGGTTTAATGAACATGGGCTATTAGGCTCATTGATTAAAATTGTTGAATTTGACTAATACAAGGAAATAAATGTCAGGATAACTAATAATAACATAATGGGTCACATAAGTTCACTGGTGGTTGGTACATATAACCCAAGTTGACCCAACACAGGGTCATTATAACAAGGGAAATTTTAAGAGTATTGTTTTTTAAAAACATGTGCCTTTCAAGTTCAACTTTATGGAAATGCAATACACAATTCAATAGAGGAGTGCTTTAATCATCAATATGTGATCTGTTGTCATTGTTTGTGTGTTTTACTAGGTGGCCTGGCTGCTCTGATGTACACGGACACCTTTCAGACCTTTGTCATCATTGCCGGGGCCTTTGTCCTCACTGGCTTCTGTAAGTATGAATTTTACAGCACTAAAAGAAATGTTCACTCTTATTGCACGTTTTTGGCTTATGGTAAGTCGTTTCTATTTCCCTCCCTGGACATTTCACAACAGAAAAAGTTAACTAAGGTTACTAATCATTAATTTTAAAAACTCAGCTGGGGGACCACAAAGCTCTCCTCCTCTAGCCATACACAGACACAACACTACAACCTTAGTGATTATATATCAGCCTCTCATCCAGGCTTAAAGTAAAAGAAGGAATTAGTTCAGATAAAAGTGGGAAATTAACCAGCAGAAAAGGAAAAACAGTCACCTTCTAATGTGAGTTAGTCATCCGATTAACAGATTGTGCAGCTTCAGCAGCTGACTCATATCTTCAGTCAGGAAGGATCAGACCACTGGACTATTAAACTGAGTAGTTAAAGAAAACATGTAGACTATACAAACTGTACACTATACAAACTCTGTATTTTCATTAAAGATATGTTCTACATCTGAGGCCTGCTTAAAACTCCTATAACTTGTCTGAAAATGCCAAAATATTACCTTTTTAATCTCCTCTAGCGTTTGTTGAAGTAGGAGGTTACAGCTCTCTGGTGGAAAGATACAGTTCTGCTGTGCCACGCAATTTCTCTTCCATGGACACTCAGCGCTACAACATTTCCCATCAATGCTACACCCCAAGATCGGATGCCTTCAGCCTGCTGAGGGATTCAACCACAGGAGACCTGCCCTGGCCTGGGGTGTTGTTTGGGATTGCTATAGTGGGAGGATGGTACTGGTGCACAGACCAGGTGAAACGATTGTTTAGTTTAGTTTAGCATAGGTAAGGCACGGAGTAAAACAAACTGCTGGAGTTTGTGCTCAACATATAACAGTTGCATGTCTCCGGTCATACTGCTCCACAATGTGGTTATTTAGTTAAAAACAAGTTAAGACCATCATCTAACTTTTAAACATCTGATCTGACCATATAAAATAATAATATAATTATACATGTGTATATTATATGTATTATGATGATTATAATAATTATAGTGATATGGACTATGGTACCTGTTTTATCCTTTTTATCCTGTGTGTTTGTATTAAAACACATTTATCAAACTACATATAATAGAAAAATATACAGCAGAACTTTTAGGTGCTTATTCAGAAAAAAGACTCATAGCTTACATTTATATATAAGCTATAAAACTGAACTAAATATGCTGCCCTACTTAGTTTACATTTGTTCACATTATTGAAGTAATTAGTTTACATTAGTTCAAAAGTTTCATCCCCTCTATCCCACCTATATTTTTCTTTAGGTGATAGTGCAGCGGTGCCTTGCAGCTCGCAGTCTCAGCCATGTGAAGGCTGGCTGCATCATGTGTGGCTACCTCAAACTGCTCCCAATGTTCCTCATGGTGTTCCCTGGCATGATCAGCAGGGTCCTCTACCCAGGTCTGTGGCTTACACTTTTCCCTTTCAATCCTATTTAAAGAAGGTTGGCAAAAAGAAGAGAAGAAACACTTCAGAATAATATAACAACTCTACATCATTCAATTGTTTTTAGATATGTGACAAGTTCTCTGTAAAGTGTAAAGTCGAGAATGTGCTTTTATTATGTTAGTGTTACATTGACGAAATATATCTTTACAATGTGTGTTTGTGGGTTTTTATTCACCTGCAGATGAGGTTGGCTGTGTTGTCCCTGAGATATGTAAGGAGGTGTGTGGGACTGAGGTGGGCTGCTCCAACATTGCTTACCCTAAACTGGTGGTGTCAGTCATGCCAAATGGTAAGGACACGAACAATGGCTACCTTTTTAAGAAGAGCAGAAACTACCAGTTTCACATCAAATTTCTTACTCCTCCCCTAGTCTAACTCTCCCTACTCTTTTCGACAACTTGATGAGCTCCTCTCTCCGACCTTGCTCTGTCTCTTGGCAGGTTTACGAGGTCTGATGCTGGCTGTAATGTTAGCTGCTCTCATGTCCTCTTTGGCCTCCATCTTCAACAGCAGCAGCACTTTGTTTACCATGGACATCTGGACTCGGATCAGACCACAGGCCACAGAACGGGAGCTTATTATTGTAGGCAGGTAAATTGAATCTGCTGTAAACATATCTCACCTTAGATATCAAGGTCTTTTAACTCAAATTTAAACTCAAATTACCTTCTTATAGATATATCTGGGTTTTACTATAGCCTTCCAAAAACGGTATGTTATTCCACTATTATCTTATGCCATGGCAATATCTTTAGTATTTTCCTTAAGGTTTGTATTACAGAAAATCACATTCACAGCGTTATGCTTAAGGGCTCATTCAAAGTTGCCCGCAAGAAGCATTTAAAAAAAAAAAAAAAAATCCCATGAAATTGCCCAAAAGCAGATACTTTTCATGTGATTTGGAAGATGAAATATTTTATGATAGTATAAAAGTATTTTATGTTAAGTTGATGTGGTAGGTTTGACTCATCACCTTTTCTCCCTTCTTATATTACCTATCCTCTTTAGAGTCTGGGTGCTGTGCATTGTCGCCATCAGTATCTGTTGGATCCCAGTTGTCCAGGCAGCTCAGAGTGGTCAGCTATTTGATTACATTCAGTCGGTCTCAAGCTATCTGGCTCCCCCCATTGCCGCTGTCTTCCTGCTGGCTGTTTTTGTTAAGAGGGTCAATGAAATTGTAAGAGGGCATCTGCACGTTACATCATTTGTTATCACAATAGTTGTGCTTTGCAGGTATAAATGTCAACAGACCAATGAATTTAAGGATCAAAGTATTTTTTATGCTCACTTCCAGGGAGCATTCTGGGGCCTGATAGGCGGTCTAGTGATGGGTCTGTGTCGAATGCTGCCCGAGTTCTGGTTTGGTACTGGCAGCTGTATTTTCCCTTCTCACTGCCCCTTCTTGGTGTGTGGGATCCATTACCTTCACTTTGCCATCATACTTTTCTTCTGTACATCGGTGCTGGTGCTGCTGGTCAGTTACTGCACTCAGCCCATTGATGACCAACATGTAAGTGACTTCTTCATTGCTAAAACCAATTGTGCACTGATTTACTGAGACCTATCGTGCATCTACATACTAAATGATAAGCAAAGAAGAATGGAAAAGCTGTGCCATAAAGATCTTAAGATATTACATTTAAGAATCACTGATCTGCAGTATCAGCTTTAAAAAAATAAAATAAAAGTTGTTGTCCTGACAACAAATCAAGCTCTCGTGTTCCTTTCAGCTCCATCGTCTGGTATTCAGCCTGCGCCATTCCAAAGAGGAGAGAAAGGATTTAGACTGGGAGCAAGAGGAGAAAAGAACAAGAGCCCAGAAAGACGCTAAGGACAGAATGAGGGAGAATAGTAATGCAGGTGAGAAAGGGAAATAATCACAAAGTCAGACAAATTGAACATACACTCACATAAAGTATTAACTCTTTATTCCTTTCAGTGGCCGAAGATGGGGATAAATCTGGTATCTGTTACCTGGTAGGTAATTTATGTGGAGGGGCAGGCAGCTCCAAGAACCTCGAACAAGAGACACCTGAGTTGACTGAGCAGATGCCTGACATTAGAGAGGACTCAATTTGGAAGTACGCTGTGGATGTTAATGCTCTCATCATGATGGCTGTAGCTGTTTTTATGTGGGGTTACTATGCTTAGCAGAGTGCCCTTGTTCCTAAAGAGGGATGTTGCACTGTGAATTTGTAACTTAATGTAAATGACAATAATTTAGTAGAAATGATACAGTACTGTAAGTCAGGCTTCAAACAACTCAAATGTGGTTTTAATATTGAAATGACAGAGTGCTTACCCCTGTCCACCACAACATTAAAATCACCAGGTTGTATTAATAGTGTGGCTGACTGATGTGAATATGTAATGCTGCCATCTGTTGGTGATAATTTGCCACAACACTGCAAAGAACATAAATTTCCCTTTGGAAAAAAAAATATTCAAAAGTCATGCAAATCAACACAACAGTCTCAAGATCTTTCGATCCATCAAAGTATTTCTTCACTGTATTGGGAATGTGTTGTGCAGAGTCTAAAACCGTTTTATCAGGTTAGAAAAACCATTACTGTATAAAGTTATATGTTGATTCAATCACAGGTCAATTATTCACAGTTTCCAGCAATGAAATAAAGTGCAGAGACCAAATTACAAATTTGAAAGTCAGGTAAAAACTACACTCAAACCCTTAACAAGCTTTATGACTTGTAATAAAGTTATGTTGAAGAAATCAATGGAACCAACACCCAACTACTGTAGAGTTATGTGCTTTTTAGTTCTTTGGCTGCTTAGTTTTGTAGGCAAAAACTATTGTCATTGGTGAAATTAAAAAATACTAATAAAAAAGCTAGCAATGCTAGCTTTGTCTGTTATGTTCTTAAAAGCTGTTTTGTGTTAGACTACATGCAGCTGTGATAAGCACTAGTAATGTTTCTGACAGAGTTAAGGGCTTTATGCATGACAAAAGACTTGTTTATCACCACACAAACCAGGTAGTGGTTTCCAGTTTAAATCATCACTTCTGTTTTTATTTAAGCTGATATTTCCATTAGCATTGTACATGTCTGGAACCTACAGAGTTCTCCCATGACAACACAACCATCTTTTCACCTCCGTGCAGAGTTTCAGCATCATTCATAACATCAGTTCTTTAATGTCCAGTCTGTCAGCTAGAAGGGGTGGGGGAGTGTAAAAGCAAGGAAGAGGGGGGAGGAGAGAGAGGATATTTTCAGAGTCTGACCCATCACCAGGCACTGTTCATCTTACACTCCTTTACAAAGAGCTATGGGTGGATCCAGTAGAGCTGGATAACGTCTATCAAGCATGTTAAATCTAGCCACTTACAGGGTCACGTGCAACTCCCAGTACTCTTAGAGGTATCTTACACCTTAGTCTCCTGCAGGGTAGGTAAGAGGTAGGGGGCTTTTTAAGGCTGGAAGCTGGTGTAGAGAGTTTCTGTGGTCTGTGGTAGGTGGTTTCACCCGCTTCAAAAGCATGAATGACGGCTTTGGCAAACACTGTCCTCTGCCGAATTGGAGGATTAAAGGATGCGGGAAAGAGGAAAGGAAGAAAGTTGGGGGTTAAAACAAAGATGAAGTATTTTAAAAAATACATCTTTGCAGGCCGAGTAAGGTGACAGACTGATACGAGAACACAGTCCTCAAGATTAAAAGTAAATACAACAGCAAACATTCTCTAACACACGCACACCCCAATAAAAACAGCCAAAAAACAACAAAAAAATGGCAAACAAACATGTCAATCAAACCATACAAAGTGACATCAGGCCTTTCCAAAGTGACATCAAGTTTCACCTTTTTATCCCATTCAATCCTACTGCTCCTGTAAAGTCCATCTCCCAAAATTGTCTGTAAACCAGAAAGAACTCAGTGGCTCCTTATTATGGCTGGTCAGCAAGGTTAGGGTCCACTCTGAAACAATGACAAGAACAGGTCTCAGTGGACAGTGAGACTAGCTAATACATAGAGACTGTGCCTGTCACTAACCAATGGTATGGCTATTTAAAAAAAATTAACATCAGTGACACAGGCAATGAGTTCAGCAGCATTATCAGGGGACTGATCAACATAGTACAATGTTACAGCACATTCAGAGAAATAGAAACCATGGCGCAGGACAGGTACAAATGGTAATCTAGTACAAGGGAGAAACAAAAATACAATTATACAGTTACATTTCTAAAGCAACGCAACATTCCAACACCATAAACTTTTACATCTGTTGGACTCTGTACAGCTCATTCCTTGAAGCACCACTGTACAGCTAACTGGAAGTTGGTGATACAACACAGAACACAGAACAACTACTGGTAAGAGTAAGCAGGCTCTAGGGCATTATACATTTCTGCATCACATCATGAATGCTAATTTCAATCAAATACAATGCAAAGTTTTCACATGAATTACCCAATAACCATGTGTGGAGTTAGACAGAAATCCAAATGATTAAGAGGCAGAAAGAGTGCTGACAGCAGCAGAAGGGGACCCCAACCCTGGTATTCAAACTTTCAAATGGTGCCACTCTGGAGCACAGGGATTCTAGAGGGCTTGATAAAAAGGCAAGGAGAGTGAAAACTCTCTTCCTTCTTTACCGCTCAACCTCCATCCACAGAAGGCAAGTAAAAGAAAGGAGTGCTGTAGGAAAGGAAAAACAGTCCTGGAGTGCCGATTTCTCCTTGTACTCCTCTTTTCCCTGTATGTCCTCTGAACGCAGATCAGAGGGAAAGGTAAGGTGTACACAGGAGGAGATGAATTGGTATGTGTGAGGTGCAGTGTTTCCTCTCTACCTGGCCTCCTCCCTCCTTTCCTCCCGCTTGGTGCGAATGGGCTGAGAGCCATCAGCAGGCTGCTGGACCCAGTTGTTATCATGGAGCCCAATACGGCAGCCCGGTGTGTCCTTGTCTGTACGGCGGCAGCACATCCAGTAGGAACGTCCATAAGGCAGGTCGTGGTGGTAAGGTTTGGGGTGCCAACGGCACAAGGAAACGTCCCCACGCTCATATTGCCGCTTACACTGCTTGCAGGGGTCATCCCTGTACAGAGGATCTTGATTCCAGCGTGAATCCACTGCCCGCACACCATATGTCTCAATCAAAACCTTAAAGTAGTGGCAGGTGCACTTGAGAGCTGCCAGCGAGCGTGTTGGCAGATAGCTGAAGATGTTGACCATGATGTGGTCCGGCAGCAGCAGCATGTACTGACGGGGTTCAAGTAGGCGCTGAATTTGAAAGCGAATCTCTAGGAAATCATGGGACACGTGGCGATAGAGGCGACACAGCGAAGGGTCTGAACAGTCCTCCCCAACGCTAGGAGAGTCTGGTCGAGTTACTTGCTCCCCTGAGCCCACTGCCACCCCCGGCCCAGGGCCATTATTGTTGGTACAGTCCAAAGAGCACATTCCTGACCCATTGCCAGAGCCTGTTGCTTTTACATCATCTTCTGGGCCCCGAGGAGGCTGGAGGAAGAATAGCTGTCCAGGAGGAGGATCATCTGATGTAGGGTCAGTAGAGCTACTTACACCACCACTCCCCCCCCCACTAGGCATAGCAAAACACACAGTCTCCTCCTGTACATTCTCTGTACTGTCCTTGCCATAAAATACACACTGATCCACAGCACCTGTCACCACGACCTCCACATGGAAACCAGTCACTCGCTCCCTTCCCACACCCACAGATTTCTTCTCTCCTGAGGAAAGCTCCTGGGTTGTGTCTGGGCTTCCACACGCTGGCCTGTCTGGGTGATGGTCTCCATCTGGTTTTGGAGCAGCAGTTGTAGCAGCAAGCAGCAGACTACCGGGGTCTCTTGATGAGGGGGTTACGAGCTGGTAGAGGTCACAGGTGATTTTCTCTTTGGACCTGGCTGCTGCCTGGTTACCTCCACCACCGCAACTCATAAACATACAGCGGGACCTACCAGCTGGCTCCAATTGAGACCGAGGGTCTAGGTTTGATACTCTGAAAGCTATCCTAACCTCACCATGACTGTGACTAGGAGGTGGAGGAGGGGTAACAATGCCAGACTCCCCTCCTCTTCTACACTCCCTTTCTCTGTCTTGATTAGAGGACTCTATTCTCGAATCAGCGTCAAGATGGAGCCGATTCTGCAGGTTCTGGGACTCAAAGTGTGCAATAGCCTGGGCTACCCTGCATGACTCCTGCTGCTCCTCCAGCTCCTGGTCTGTATGAATGGGAGATGATGATTCCTGGGCCTCTTTGGAGGGCTTGCTATTAGAACTGTCTGACACAAACACCATGGGTGTTGGGTCTGACACTGTGCCCCGGAGAAGTGTGTGCTGGTGGGGGGCAAGGACCTGACTGTGAGTGCTAGTAGGGGGCTGGTGATGGTGCTGGCTCCCATGAACAGCCACAATCCCCTGGAGGGCCATGGCAGTTCTCTGCTCAACCAAGGCAATCATCTCAGCCACTGAAAGGAGGTCAGTTTTATTCACTCCTCCTAATTGTGGCTCATCATCGCAGGGAGGTGCAAGGGAGGAGTCATGGCTCAGGTGTGGCTGTGAGGATTGGGAGCGTGCTGGAGGGTCATAGGAGGAACATCGTCTTCGTCTTTTAGCTTTACTGCAATCAGTTGCCCAGTTACCTTTGACCTGCACAGAAAAAGACATTTATTAATTCCCAATGGAAAATAGCCAAATTGACCAACATATCTCACAAAAAAATAAAAATACTGTTGTGTTTCACTTTTACCTTCATGGCACTGGGTCTGGGCTGGCCAGCTCCACTGAACTGATGTGCGACAAAGAAAGCAATCTTTTCCTTGGTGTTGCCTGGTTTAATGACATACCAGGTGTCTAACAGCACACGGCCATCTTCCATGTGGGTGCCAGAGGAGGGTGGTGAGGGAGGAGCCGAAGAGGATGGAGGAGCCTGGCTTTGTGTCAGCGAGCTGGGGTCGAGTTCCAATTCAGGTGGAGTGTTCTCTGCACCCACATCCTCCTTTTCACCATTATCTTCATGCACACCCACTATCATCCCTCCATCTTCACTTCCATCTACTGTCCTTCTGGCACCTGGAGAGGGCTCAGCCTTGCAGAGGGAAGGGGAACCTGCCCCGCCACCACCACTGCCCCCTGAACATGGGCTCCTTGCTTTGTTCTGGGAGTAGGTGCCAAAGGGGCGTGGGCACCATAGGCGGATGTGGGAGAAGGTGTCTCGGTCCATCAGGATGTGGACAACCGGGGCATATCCACATCTACGCTGGCCAGCTAACACCCAGACACAGAGCTCTCATTGTTGGCTCCAACTGCCAGTGCCAACCTGAGGGGCACTGTCTGTCACCAGGCTCACCAGCAACACTGGACATATAACCTGTACTGACAGGACAGGAGCGATACAAGAAAAGGAAAAGGACACACAGGGTGGGTGGAATGAAAAAGAGGAAAAAAAAACAGCTGAGTCACTGAACAGTGTTAATATCACTAGAGTAACAATGGCCGTTGGCGTTGGGATCAGTACAGATAATTAATGACCAATTAAGGTTGTATGGAACAGATATCTTGAGGTACAATTCATATGCATTTATGTGGAATATTAGCAGCTCAGCCATTACACTGGATAGAACAGAACCATCATAATCCTACCATCTGAACTTATCGAAAGAGGCCTGTCTCCTACTTTGACCAAACTCAATTAGCAATTAGATTTGCTACTGTTCCCTGCTTCAGAGCCTCTAAATCATATTAAAGAGATTCCATTTCAGGTTTGATGTCTCTGCCCCACAGATGAAAGGAATGAAAGATTGAACACAAAAGCACCAAATGGACCTTCCTCTCTCCCCCTGCTCCTCTCCTGCCGCTCATGCTTCAAAGAATGGTTGCTTAATAGAAGGCAACACAGGGAGGAGCATGCAGGCATATGCCGGGCCTATTTTTAGAAAACAGCAAGAGGGGGTGGGGTAGTAGTGAAACTGCTATACTTTAGCTGTTGTCCTCACCCCTTTATCAATGCCAAAGAGCCTACGCTACAGGCTAGGGGGTGGGGGCACCCAATGTGCTTTACATTTGCAGCTATGCCAACTGTAAGGGATGCCAGGAACGTGCCGGCATGCTTAAGGAGAGGATTAAGTCGCAATAGAGCTACACTTTGGGCTTGCTGCTGATCTTGAACCCACAGTAACATTTCATTTGTCAGTCCGCAGCCACACTTTTGGTTAAAACAGCAGGACTTTTCATTCCCATCAACCTGATCAACCCAACCAAATAAAAATGAAAATATTCCAAAACCCACATACTAGTGCACATGTACACACACACCCAATATTACATTATAGTACAGTAGTCTGGGATACAGGCAGGTAAACAAGCATTAATTAATCAGGCTTAAGTTTATCTATACAAGTAAATTCGCACAATACACAGTAAATGCCTGAAAAAAACAACAAACACCTAAAGTGTTACTGCAATTCTACGTCACAACCACCTTGTCATCTTGAAAAATAAAATACAAAAAAAAAAAAAAAAAAAGCTTGTGATGCAATAATGGCATTCTGGTTATTGGGTCTCACAAAACACTTCTTTAATTACTTCATTTTAGTGGCTTCTTCCTGACTCTCCATTTTTGCTTGTTTTATACGTCACTTGTAAAACTCTTGTGATAAAATCTTAAAATATGATGCAAGTTCACACAGGGTGTGTTTAAGTGAACTATACAGTAAGTAATGAAGCACTTCCCAGTGTGCTCCACATGATGAATGGAGAACAATCTAACCTTGCTGGATAATAAAGTTATTCACAAACTTCATTAAATCGATTAACTGGTTGGTAATTTTTTTAAGATTGGTTTCTGAGTTCTTATGATACAATAGCTTGCTTTTCATTGTAGTAAGTGGACTCCTTCAATTCACAGACTTTAAAAACAGGCCGCTGTTATGCTTCTCTGACACACTGAATGGGTGGTGCTTTGTACATTTATACTAATGGAATGGTTCAGAGAGGCGCAAAAAGCAATCACCGCCCACACAGTGTGGTGAACCAATTCAAATGCTTCCTCTATAATCACAGCAAAACTCAGCTAAGAGCAGGCAGATTATACTGTTACCTCTGCAACCTTTTCATTGCTCTCTCCACAATCCCTTATGACTCTCTCTTTAACCACGTTTATTCTACCTCAACTCTTCTTTAGCCCTTCCTCTCACCGCATCATGCCATCCACCACTCATAACAGATTGGATGGTTTTAGAATAGGGTCCGGGGGGGGGGTGATCTGGAGCTCTGCCCACTGCAGGGCTCCAGTCCAAAGAAACAAGCATACAAACACACTGAACACTGTCCACCTTAATAAACTACTAGCCAGAATTATTATCTTTATTACTGGCTGGATGGTTTAGGAAAAAATAGGCCACGTTCCACAGTTGTCAATAATTTTAAAACCCATGTTTACATATAAAAACAGCATGGGTCAAAATCTAAGTTTTTGGATTGCTCTCCATCTAAACTGAAACTGAAAAAATGTTTCATTACTTTCTCTAGGTTCATAAAGAACAAAATTGTGCAGGGTAACATCTGGCAAGGAGTGAAAGACCCACAGCCCAGGTTACTGCTGTTGGTCTTGATAGGTTAAAACTCTATCTGTTACCTCCTTTTACTATAAATATTTTAATATTGCCTTTGTAGTATAACTCAGTTAATTGATGTAATTGCATACTTTTGTTTATGTGGTCAGATGACTGAAACAACTAATTAATGATGCATAAATGCCAACTGCCAATTGTCAACATCAATTCTTGAGCTCCTTTATAGAAACTGTTGACTAAATCATGGTTTAATGCTTGACAAGTCATCTGACAATAAAAACTTTATAAAGATGAATTATTGTTTCATGCTTGAGAACTCATCTGAGACCATAAACGTTTATAAATTACTGCAATTCTATTGTGATATCAGCTTGTCTGGCATTCATAAAGATCTACTCCAAGATTTTTGTTGAAAAAGGGGCAACTACTAAACATGTGATGCTATCATGCTGTTCTTCATAATAAACTACAAGTCAATACAAAAAATGCTGAACAAACCAAAAAACACAGAATAGATCAACATCTTTTGGCATCAAGATGCGTTTTTAAGCCGGATGCCCTTCCTGCCATAACCCTCCCCCTTTTATCTGGCTCGGGACCAGCACCAAGACTGGTCCTTGGTGCGTGGGCAGGGCCACACTGCTGGGGTGGGATTTGAACCCGCAGCCTTCTGCATCCCAACCCAATGCTCTACCACTGATCCACCAGGACCCCTGAAAAAAAAAACAAAACAAACAAAAACACAAATAGAGAGACCTAACATTCACTGTCCTATCCACCATCTCACCTCCAGATACTGTTGGGAGAGTCGTCTCCCATTCCGAATTCACTACTCCACATTACCCTTAAACAGAGAGTTTATAGCGGAGCTACTTTTACCTATTCCCCACTCTTAATTTGAAACTGGTCCTACAAGTAAAGGCCTGGGTTTGGTTTTAAGTTTATTGCATCAATGTAATCCTTTAAGTCTCGTTCAAGCACAGTTCCATCCAGAGATGCCACACACACCACCACCACACTAAAGTGCCTGATACTTCATCTTTAGGTACCCAAAATGACAAATTAATTGGTGTAAAATAAGTAAGATAAGTAATCCATACAGAAAAACATCATTAACTATTATGTAGCAGGAAATACAAATCTGGATGACATTACCCCCTGTACAACAATAACAAAGGAAGGTAATGCCAAAATTCTGAAGATGAACAGGTCATATCATATTGCACATCTGTTGCAAGTGAAAGTGAGATGTTTAGTAGACTTACCCAAACATAGAAGTTGTTTTATTTATAATCATAGATGCACATTGTGTTAATAAGATCTTTTCTCCATTTGAAAGTGATGAAGTGTTTTCTTGTTTCTAGTTCTGTCATCAAATCTCTGTGGATTACCCTTGCCTTCAAAATGTGGAAAATAAACATTATTAATGACTACACAGCTCCACTTATCAAATATACACACACATATTATCAAAGGTACTGATTAGCTCACAAATTACTACCTTGCTGCCTGGCTACTGAGAGATTGACAGGTTAATTTCATTACATTAAAAGTGAACTTCTGCTGGACTGGATCATTTCCCTATACAAATCAAGAGCACTTTGGCATGTGCTCTTACTAAGTTAATGACTTTACCATTAGGGGTGTGTGCGGTTCAGAACACACGATATACTACATCTCAAATAATTGCCAATTTAAATTTAAACACATTGGGTTAGCAAATGGTATTCCAATTTCAGAGCTTGTAAGCTAAAGTTGTTTTTCCTAAACCTATCATCTTATCAGCAGTACTATTGGGTCACACTTGCAAAAAAAGTCAGCTGTATTAACACATAACATTATTCCTCCAACTCATCCCATTTAGACTGCTGCTCTACCAAAATTGTTTGCAGTATTAAGTCAGATAGCCAAAAACTGACAAATTATCAAATCAAAGCAAGCTAAAATGTCTTAGCTTAATCTCACACTCTCAACGTACGCCTGAAGACAATGAAACAGAAGCAGCACCAGGCAGCCAGCTTTGCTGCAAACTGTCAACAGAACAATAGAGCGGAGTGCATCACTCCAGCAGTTTGCCCATGAACATTATATTGAGAACAGCCTTTCTGTCAGGAGGACACCTAGTAAGAATGGCTGACTGGCCTGCGTGGCTGTCTCTTTGCTTATGTGTAAGAATCTGCACTTTTGTACTACAACATGTCACGTTGATGACTGATAATACAATCACAAGGGACACTATGTCAACATAGTATAGTAATGTTATTATGCTTGATCATCTGAAAGGATGAGGGCAAATCATACACAGTTTGAAAAATGTCACATAATAATATTGCTCAATATAAGTAGGCTACTACAAAGGAAACAGCTTTTTTTATTAGAAAGGACACGAGATTGTAATACTGCTGTCACTAACATTAGTTTACTCATTCGTTAGTTTAGTTCAGCTTCAATTATTCATTTGTACATTTACTCAGACTCAATCTAGCGGGTAATATGCAACTTCTCTGATGATAACCAACAAGTATGGTGTCACAAATCCACCATATATAACTAGAGCAAAGTTCATCCGATTGTTAATTTTATCTGCCTCTATCACATTTGAACGTCTGGATCAAGGTTCTTTGATCAACGATTAGCTTGTTACTCCAGCTACAGTAGCTAACAGCCTACAGCTAGCTTATCAATCGTCGTAGTAAAATGTTCAGTACTTTAATTAACTGGTCACTTACTGGTCAAGTGGCATCTATGATCAAGTTCCGTCTATTAATATTTAAAATTTAAAAGGCCCAAACTAACTATGCTTCTGTGAAGAATTGACGTTACCTTACCATTTTAGTTAACAGGTAGTTAACGTACAGGGTATACCCGTGATTAGCTAACGAGCTTGCTAAGTGGATAGCATAAGTTACCTGCGAAATAACATTACAGCACTTGCTAGCAAGCTAGCATGATTAGAAAGCCCTCAACGTTATTTGCTAACCAACTTACCTTAACACTGTAAATTTCTACAGACAGCCGTGATAAATTGCAGCCGAGGATGACAATGGGTTTCTTGATGTAACGTTATTCGCTCCGATCAAACCAGTTTGTCAACACCAGTGTCCACGTAGCTAAGCTAGTGTCGACATTAGCCAGGAGCTACTTTCTATTATCAACCGTGTCTAGTGGTGTCGAAGCTTGTGTGCCTGTCAGTTGTCTAAAAACAATCCATATGACTGTACGCCTTGTTAGGACTCTCAGCAGTCACTCTCCCGCTTTCTATTTAGAAGTGACACACGCTTTTACGGTATGTTCTCGGGGATACCAAAATAATCAGTGTCAAAACGACAGGAGGAAGGCCATCTTGTTGACAAGCAGCTGCATAAGGCCCACAGCCAATAGCAGTACAGAGTCGGTGGTGTGCCCATATATGGCGTCTGCAAAGCTCCCTCCCCCTCGTGCCCGCCCACTCCCCCCACACATTCACCACGCCGACCATACTGTAAAGCCGCAACACCAAAGGTAACTGTGCCAAAGACAGGTGGGGAAATCCTTATGCACGTGTTAAGACACATTTACACTTACACACAACTCATGCACATTTTGTTTAGTGTGTGTGACACTCTCCATCTATATCCTAACAGGATATTTATGTCTTACTCGTCATATTTGTGGTCAGAAAAAAATAAGATAATAATATATATTCATTCTCAAGCCAAGTTATGATATTTTGTGCATTTTAAAAATTCAATTATAGCAATCTGTTAAGATCTGATACTTTTATTTTACTGCTGTTTCAAACACACACATACACATACATTTTAAAATGTATTTATTTTTTACTAGCAATTTACATTTGCTGCAATGGCCTAGTTTGCGAACAGCGATCAGCAAAGTTTAATTTTATCCTCAAAAACCTGTATGTGTTTTCAAAATGAAAGAAACATGCAAGGATATTTTAGCATCAATTCTCCTATGTCAGAGAATATCTCCTATGGCATATAGTACAAATAAAATTTTATCTCGAGATAGTTAGTAGCAAAGGAATACATGTAAATGTTTTGTACATGGTTGCATTTTAGGCTGAAGAGCAAAAGCTCAGATCAGCACCTTCTCAGTCCAGCAGAGGGCCAAACATCACTACATTGTGTAATGTATCTTCTTCCGCAAACACCATTTCTCTAGTATGCTGATGATTACAAAAAACACAATCAGTGACTAATATTTTACCATAACACTTAATCATACCACTTAACTATTACATATGCTTGTGGGACAAAGGAGTATAAATGACAGAAATCCGCTTTCATTCATTTAAAAGAAAGAAAATATACGTATTTCCCAATGTCAGTGGGGCTGGACATTAATTCAGTGTCATTAATCATGTGTCAGTCATATTGTGATCATTCTTTTCTACAAATCGTGCTCTGTATTCAAAGCAAGATGTTAAAAAGTTGTAGTTATGATGTTTTTTTACAGTTATTTAATTTTCTATTAAACAGCTTCATTGCAACTGTTGTTATAATACCAGGACGGAATGTTTGTAAGCTGGGATTTAAATCTTTGTCTATAATTTACAGTTCTTTAATGTCAGCAACATTTCTTTCATCGTGGTGATTCGATTTTGCTTACTTATGTATTATAATTCCAGTGACTGAATGTCACTATGACTAAATGTCATTACTCTGGAATTGTGACAGTATATTGATACTAATGGGTCTGTATTGTGTCACCAGATAATGAGAGACCTTTACCACACCTCATTAGGGATGAACTGATAAATAAAACGCTGTATTCTCTTCAATACCCGAGTGTTGCCGATGTGATGCTATAGGGGACTATCAATGAAACGTGTGTTCAGCGTTCAGTCTGGTAATTCTACCTCCCTGTACATGTTATGAGGTGTCCTGTTGGCATCAACACCTATATTCTCATTAGGCCTTATATTATTAGGCCCGCCGTATATTTAGTCTAATTGGACATGTAGACGTCAGGCATAACAGCTTCGAGCTAGCATTGGTTAAATGAGGTCAATCACTCTCTTGGTTAACGCCTATTTTTGTGATTCTGCGAATAGCGATTGGATCTTTGTCAACTCAATCAAATTTGAACTTCCGGGTTAGATCGTTGCAAAACACGCCATTCAACCACACGATAATAACACAGTTAACAACAAAAGCATAGTTCAAGGACAAGTAAGTCGCGTATTTCTGCTAATGTTTTTTCAATAACGTAACCTTTCTGTGTGTGTTAAAATACATCCCTTGGTATAATGTTTGAATGGCGCTAACGTTAGGTTCAAACTTACATTAATTTCAGTTAGCAGCTGCTGAAAATACTGGATATAGAACATGGGCTAGTTATTAGAGTGTATAATTGTATTTTGTTAATTCTGTTCAATCTTATCGTCACTTTTACTCTGTTATTGCAGGCAACAAGTGTTTAAGACACATTAGCATGTCTAGACGCATGCAGTTAATTACATCCAAGGTTACGTTTTCTAGCAGGGAGAGTAGGAAAATAATAACTACTACAAGAATTACAAATATCTTTATAGCTGAATTTGAATCATTAATTTATTTGCTTTTGGGAGGTATTTCCAGTGCTATGTGTAACGTTACTCCTGCCATTTTCTGTTATTGGCATTCATACCAGCTTTTATTATCAAGTATGTTGACCCCTCTTCTCATTCTCTCTATACGAAGTAATGCTGTCAGAAGTTCTGAAGGTGCTTCGTGGGGCCGGAAAAGTAGGGTCGGCCCTCATCACCACCCAGGGAGAACAGCTTAGAATAATGGCCTACAACTCCTCCTTAGGGCCTGGAGTCATAATTGCTCAGGATGTGGTGAAAGGACTGGTTGGTACCATTATGGGCAACAGCAATGAGGTAAGGATCATTAATTAATTAATGGTTTTAAAGACAATAGTTAATTGCACCCAAAGGTTAATGTACATATAATAATGGATGAATTACTTGTCCAACCTCCCTGTGTCTGTAGCACCAGTCCATAAAGGAGGATGTATTTCCAGATGCTGAAGGCTGGGAAAATATGGACCCTGATGAAGCAGCCAGATGGTCTGTGGGGTCTGAGTTTCCCCTTCATACAGTGGAGCAAAGCCAAACAGAGTTTAGAACTACAGCGGAGATGCCAACAGGTATTATCTTGTTCCCCTAGTTAGCATATACAGCAGGTGACATATACTAAGTACATGGCACATGAGAATTAGTGCTTTATATCAGTAAAGAAATCTACAACGAACATTTCAGTCACCAAGCTCAAAACATGTACTTTTCATGAAACATTTTTGTCATCTTTACGCTTTAGGAAAAAAAGTAATTTAATAGCATGAATATGGTATGAATTTATATTTATTTCTACTTTAAGGACTAATGTTTTATGTGTTTTCCTTTGTGATCTTACTAAAGTACTTGAAATTTGGGCAATTCTTTTATAATTTCAGCATCAACAGGCCAGTTACAAACACAATTAGACTAAAAAGATTCACATTAGGGTTTCACATATTCAGGTTATGTAAATTACTGTTTTCTGTCTGTATTATAGGAGCACATCCTCCTTCAGGGCCAGCAGCAGGGGGGGCAGGCTTTGCAGGAAAGAGTGTTCGCTTTCTCCACACCACTGGTGGCCTACACTGTTGCTACTACCAGACCAGGTCTCTTCATGACACAGTGGTGGCCAGACTCACACCAGAAGACATCAAAAAAGCCAGGGAGGCCAAACAGGCCCTGGTCAAACCTGTCAAACAGAAGGTTAGTTAAATAACTTATTCTACATAGTAACTTTGATTTAAAAAAGAAAGGGGGGGGGGGACTGCAGAATTGTACAGTAAATAATGCTACCATACCTGCCTGTCATACCAACTATTACTTTATTGTTAGGGTTGTTATATTTATTTATTCATTTTATATTGTTACCTGAGTGATGTGTTTTCCAGATTCCCAGTTTGGCTCTTTTCATGGTACTTTATTGACATGTTGACAGTTTTATAAGTGTCAGTGATTTAGGCTAATGCATAAACAAAAAACATGGCTCATGGTGTATATTTTGAGTGGACATGTGTTATTTATAATTTTAATATACTTTAAGATTCTTCTAGATTCTAGAACAATTTTGCCCATTGTTTCTCAAGTCAACAGTTAAAGCTACAATATGCATTTTTTTGAGAATCAAGCAAGCCATAGCATGGGACTCAAAATCAATCCGCCACATGCTGACGCTTTGTCAAAGCCTTTGGCTTCTCATAGACAACCACAAGATACCCATTTTCATTAGCATGTAAATGAAGAAGGTTTACCCTTCTGATTGGTTAGAAGTGCGAGCCTCGCTCAAAACCGTTAAGAAGTAAATATCTCCACACTGCTGCCTGGGTTTTCTTTGAGTCTATGTCACATAAGTTATGAAGCATGTGTCTACTAAAAAAAGGAAAATAGTTTTTTTGCAAACTGTAGCTTTATTCAACAATGATCAAAACCAACTTTAGAAATAACTACGATGTGCTCGTTGTTTTTTGTCTTTCAGCTCAGTGACCGTGCCAGAGAGAGGAAGGTACCTGCCACAAGAATCAGCAGACTGGTTAATTTTGGAGGTAAGAACAACATACTTTTAATGAGTTTTCTGGTTTTTCATGCTTTTTTTCATGGACTACTGTCCAAGAGGCAAGTCATTTTTTTTACTTGGGATTCCTACATGGCTCTAAACAGCGTGGGACAAATAAGAGGTTGGATAATGAAATCCCAGCATAAACCTACAGAATTTGAAATGTTTTGCAGATAATAGTTGAATAACACATAGAGCAGTTTTAATGCAATATTTCCACTGATTCATTAGTCAAGAAGGGCCACAACAATATATTTTATAATTTCTATGCTAACATTACATAATAGAAAGTGTCACAGTCATTTTCATAAGATGGGCTGTCATTGCGCTTTAATTGTGTTTTGTACATGGTATAACCCATTAGGGCCAAGCTGGTCAAGTGTTTTATATACAATATGTTTGTATGAATAAATGCGTACAATCAGTGTCCAGTTTATTATGTATGGTACATTGAGCTAATATAGTCTAATACAGCAATCCTGCAATAAACCTCACTCAGTTGAGCTTGTAATGTTCAGTTTTTCTTCAAACATCTTATGACTATTTGGACAAAAACCTTGGGTAATCTACTTAATGGTGCAATTCCGTTGCATTTTGAAGGCACATATTTATATTATTTTCTTAATCTCATTTTTAACTGAGGACTGACAATGCCTTGTATCTAGAGAGAGAGAGAGAGGTCAAAAATGTGCGATTTGTATGAACAATGTCCCAATTTACAAACAGCAGTTTTGTCAAATCAGTGCTTCCTTCAAGCATTGTGATCAGGCCCTTCATTTAAAATCACTTGTGTATCTCTAATGCAGGACTGGCAGTAGGACTGGGGATCGGAGCCATTGCAGAAGTGGCAAAACAGTCACTAGGAGGCAAACAAAAAGGAGGTACAAATATTCTGTCCTGAATAACTCTCTTCTGTGTGGTTCTGTCCACCCATCTATTGAAATTGCTTTTGGTCAAGCATTGCTTTGTAAATCCAGCAGACAGATGGACTTTTTTTGTATGTGTGTGTCAGCACCTGCCAGGCAGCGGGACAGGCCATAAATCAAACCTTTTAACAAGGGTTTAAACACAGCTTTTTGTAGTGTATGTATTAAATGAGTGTTTAATGATGCACCACTGTCCCAGTTTTTTCACCTTTACAACTGACTCAGTTTAGGGCCAGATAGAGTTTTTTAAGAGCCAATAGAAGATAATAATTGCTAAGATAAATTACTGTTGTTTATGCTGTTGTACTTGTAATCTGTTATGCCTAATGCCTCTGGAAATGACTCTGTTCTGTGTGTGTGTGTGTGTGTGTTATTGTGTGTTTGTGGTGTCTTTCTCGTAGAAATTGGTGCCTTGCTAGACTCTCCATTTTTGTCTGAGGCCAATGCTGAGAGAATAGTAGACACACTGTGTAAGGTCCGTGGTGCTGCGCTCAAGATAGGACAGATGCTTAGCATTCAAGGTAGGATGTGCTGCAAAATGTTCACTCAGAGGATTTATAGTCAGTGTTGCATTTTTCAGATGGCTATTTTTATTTTTTTTCTCAGACAACTCCTTTATTAACCCGCAGCTGCAGAAGATCTTTGAGCGTGTTCGACAGAGTGCAGACTTCATGCCTACGTGGCAAATGAATGTGAGCTTGCTACTGCAGTTGGGTTTCTGATGAGATCAGTTTATACATAACATGATTTGACAACACCTGACTAACTTGTGCTGCTTGATGTTTGTCGACTGTACATGTTTCAAAGGCTTGACTTAGTAAGACCTATTTGTGTGGGTATGATTGTGTAGAAAGTTCTAGAGGAGGAACTGGGACCAGGCTGGCGAGATAAGCTATTGTCTTTTGAAGACAAACCTTTTGCTGCAGCTTCCATTGGCCAGGTGCATCATGGAGTGTTAAAAGATGGTAGAGAAATAGCCATAAAAATTCAGGTAGAGGGGTATTTATACACACACTATTTCTGTCTCACTCACAACTTTTGAATTTTCTGTAATTATTTTATTTTTTTATTGATGTATTTTTTTTGGCTCCCAGTACCCTGGAGTGGCAAAGAGCATCCACAGTGACATAAACAACCTAATGTCTGTACTGAAGATGAGTGTAGTTCTGCCAGAAGGTAAGAACTGTTTTAATGAACTCTTTTAATAATTATTAAAACAATTTTTGTGACAAATTCATACATTTATGTACTGTATGAAAGGCTCTTGCACATATATTTTTACTTGTACTTTACATTTAGTAGAGTTATGACCCATGGTTCAAGCACATGTTTGGTGGTAACACCAAAATGAAGATAAAGTACTGGAGATAATGTTATTTTTCTTTGTAGCATTTTCAGTATTGCAATTTTGACCATGTGGTGGTGCTATAACTGTGGATCAAAAAGTAGCTGAATGAAAATGGCTGGTTTTGCATCATTACTAGGTTTTCTTTTTTTTCCAATTGTACACACTAAGCATATTAAACTTAAAATTAATAACCATACAGTGGTATTTAGTTATCAATTAAGTACTATTTTGAGAATTTTCCACAGTTTCCATTCACTTAATAACAAACCTTTTAAAGATAAGAAAATAAATGTTGTAACATCCAAGGCCACCAGGGTGCATGCACTGTTTAAAGCTATACCCCTATGACTCAGTTGCCATGCTGTATGTTTTATGGGTTTTTTTCTTATTACAGAGGCCCATACATCATGTTAATTATTTTCACCCTGTATGCATTTGTATAAGCTGCGATGTTGTAGTTAAAGTTGAAGGTGTCCATGTGTTTTTTGCTGAGATTTGGACTATTTATTTTCCCACAGGTTTGTTTGCAGAAAGCAGCCTAGAAGTTCTTCAGAGGGAGCTGGCTTGGGAATGCGACTATAACAGGGAAGCAGAGTGTGCCAAGAAGTTCAGGTAGGTTTATGTGGTGTAGTAAACCATAAACCCTCCCCTACTAAGGATAATTTAACTTCAGTAGGACAAACCTCACCAGGTTTAAGAATGGTTACTCTGTAACTATGTTAAGGTTCGTTTAAGGCTTGTTTATCTTGGGTCCTCGCTGTAAAGCTTTGAACATTATACCACTTCATTTACTACCACTACTATTTATTATTATTCTAAATAATTACAAAAATTTGAATGGCTACAAATGTCATAAATTCTTTTGGAAAAGATGAATATGCTTTGTGTTCCTAGGTGGAATATTTAATTGACAATATTTAGTCACTGTTCGCTATAGTATTTTGTACACGTTTTGCAGAATTGACATATTGTACATATATGCTGCCAGTAAAGATTTGTCATAAATGTCATGCTTTTTTTTTTTTTTTTTTTACTTCCATGTTAGGTTAATTGGTGACTCTAAATTGCACATAGGTGTGAATGTGAGTAAATGGTAAATGGTCTGCAGTTATATAGAGCTTTTCTACCAATTTGCACTCACAATCACAAAAACACTCTCACACACACAGCAAGTTGTTGTTGGACAACCGCTCCACCTCCCTGCACCACAGTCGCCCCTAAGTGGGACTGGTTGTCAGTGGTGACCTGTTTAAGGTGTACCCCACCTCTCGCCATATGACAGCTGGGATAGTCTCTAGTCCGCTGCAACCCTAAACAGGATAAGCGGTTGCAGATAATAGATGGATGGATGGATGATTATCTTTGTCTGGTCCCCAGGTTCTTGCTAGAGGGAGAAGAGTTTTTTCAAGTACCTAATGTGATTGATGAGTTGTCAGGAATGAGGGTTTTAGCCATGGAGCTGGTACATGGAGTTCCACTGGACCATTGCGTAGACCTGCCCCAGGAGACCAGAAACCAGGTATTAATTCAATATCAATTCAATAGTTTGCATGTTCTGCCCCTGCTTACATGGGTTTTCAATGGGTACTCTGTTTTCCAGAGTAGGTCCAGAGTAGGTTGATTGGTGGCTCTAATTTGACAATAGGTATAAATGTGAGTGTGAATGGTTGCCTTTCTTGTATGTCTACCTAAAATAGTCTGGAGACTAGTCCAAAGTGTACCCCACCTCTTGCCCAATGACAGCTGGGATAGGCTCCAGGCTCCGTGAGCTGCATTTAAGTTGTTAAGTGCTTCAATCTATCAATTTCTTCAAAATGAAAAAAAGGTCATGAAAGTTTTCATAAAGCCCAAGGTGAGAATCATGCACAATCATGCAGCTAAAAGATTTACAGATGAACCACTAGCTCAAGTAGTAAGAGCAAACCTGATAATAGTAAATCTAGTTCTGTAGAAGTCTGTTGCGTAGTAACTTCTTTGCCATTTCTTAAAGATAATATATGGAGGTTTTGTGATATTCACCTATTGTTTTTAATCAGTATAAATGTATATAAAGTATAAAATAAGTATAATTTAAAGCTTCTAGCTTGACATGCCATAAAAAGAAAAGTGCAGCACAGAGAGGACAAGTTGTGCTTGAAATTATACAGTACGGTTGCAAACACTTTGTGAAAAAGGCTGTGATAATTACTGTTTGTCACTGTAAATAATATGTGTTTAACAGTTGAGATTTATGACAAACAGTAAGACAACATCTGTGGCAATGAACTGCACCAGAGTGCCATGAGATAGCAACACTGAATAGATTGTATGAAATGGATTTAATATGTCAAGACCAAGGCCTATAGTCTGAAAATATCATAGTAATAATGACATTGCTGTAAAAACAAACCTCTCTTCCTTTCTCCAGATTTGTTTCAACATCCTCCAGCTGTGTCTCAGGGAGCTGTTTGAGTTCAGGTTCATGCAGACAGATCCAAACTGGGCAAACTTCTTCTACAACTCAGACACAAACAAGGTGAGGGGAATATTGTCAGGCATATTGTATAATAAGTCTAGGTTTTCTTTTTGTTTGCTTGTTTTGTTTTTTAAGGAGTTGTCAGACTAGCAAAAACCATTATGCATTTACCAGATATTTGATTGCATGCGCTCTCATCTTGTCTTCAGGTTATTCTCTTGGACTTCGGCGCATGCAGGAGCTACCCAGAGTCATTTACAGATGACTACATACAGGTTTGATGAATCTAAAATAATAGGGCACCCAGTAACCCACGCAACATTTCTGTGAATAATTAGATGCAAGACATGATAGAAAAAAACAATCATGCAGAGCCACATGCATGTGCACACATTCCCCTAACTGCAGCCAGTTTAATCTAGCTGTACAATTGATTACCGCAACCATATCTGTGTGTGTGTGTGTGTGTGTGTGTGTGTGTGTGTGTGTGTGTCCGTGTGCATATGTTGCAAGCTCAGGTGGTGCACGCAGCCTCTGTGGGTGATCGAGCTACTGTACTTTCCAAATCAAAGGACCTGAAATTTCTGACAGGCTTCGAAGCCAAGGTTAGGTATTTTAGTCTGTGCTATTCTGATATATTTTTGAAATGGTTAATCATCTTCTGCCTTTTATGTTGTGATTTATTTGTGTCTCTCGCTACCTCAGTATCACTCCTTTTGCTCAATAATGTTTGCTTGCAGTTTAAGTGCTTCATCTTCTTACTGCTTCTCTGCCTGCATTTGTATTTTTGCAGAAAGGGTAATATCTATAGTCATGTTTGACATATAGAAAGAGAGTCAGGAATTAATTTTTTTGAAAGGGGAGAAAGAATAACTGATTAACTTTAGCAAAAGCAACACTAAGTGTAAAACTGGTCCATACCTTATTTAAATTCTATACTTGTTTGGAGTGCATTAGACTGTCTAGGTGTACCTAATAAAGTGACCAGTAAGCCTGTTTAACATCTCTGTCTGCTCCCCACCAGGCCTTTGAGCAAGCTCATGTGGAGGCAGTGATGATTCTTGGTGAAGCTTTTGCATCTGCTGAACCGTTTGACTTCGGCACCCAGAGCACCACGCAGCGCATCCAGAACCTCATCCCCGTCATGCTGCGCCACCGCCTCACCCCTCCGCCCGAGGAGTCATACTCCCTGCACCGCAAAATGGCTGGCTCCTTCCTTATCTGCTCCAAACTGAAGGCACATATTTCGTGCAGAGACATGTTTATGGATGTGTACAATGCTTACCACCAGAGAAGGGAGGCCAAGCAGGCGGCACGGGCCAGAGCTTAGACACCCAGGGCTAAATAGTGTATTTCTTGGACTTTTATTTTTTTTACAGGGGGCACTGTAAGTGTACGGTAAGTAAACTGACAGAAAAGAGAATCTGAAGCCACAGTTGGAGACACAGGATCAGACTCGCCTACAACCCTACACCATGTCAACATGGACCTTGACTTTTCATGCATGCCCCTCTTCACTACTGTAGTTCAGTGGCGTCATTGTAAGAGCATGATTAACTTATTGTGACTCGACTTTGCCCTATCATGTATAGACAATGATAAATAACTTGAATGACATAAAGTTTAATTAATATGTAAATGGAGGTGATAATTCTGTCATAAGAAATATATGCCAAAGCCTTAATGGCTTCATTTCATCTTTTGAGTTAATTGAGGAGGAGATTATGTATTTTATTTTAAGTGTTCATTTGTGTGTGTGTGTGTGTGAGGAAGAGAGGAAGACAGGAAGACAAGGATCGTAGCAGTGGTTGTGTTTTTGTCACAGCAAACAGACAATATGTACAAGGCAGCATTTCTTTCAATAGGTTACATTCCTTTTTCTTTTCTTTTTCGTTTCTTTTTTTGGAGCAAAAAAGAATTAATTTAGACTCTTGCTCCCCTTGGCATCAAGGGGCACCATATTTTAACAGAACCACTATCTTCTGTCTTAAAGATATATAATGGGCCTTACCTTGCCAAGTGCTCTTTTGTTGGGAGGTCTTTGTATGCAGTGTGATGAGTTGGCGAATAAAGCTTTCTCCTAAATGTGAAAGTTGGCAGACTAGATGAGCAGATTATGAGAGCAAATTAGAGTAGACAGTCTAATGGAGCCCCACTGAGTAATGGCCTTGCATTATATAGTATATTAAATTTAAAACTACATGTAACATACTGTTAGGCCTTTTCATGCTTTAACACGTCCATATGACAGTGATGTTTGTATAAATACAATGCGACAAAGCATAAAAGCAACACAAATTGAGGTTTACTGGCAGGTGTCGAGAAGACGCTATACACCAAGCATTTATTCCATTCCGTATTGATTGATTCTATTTCAGTTTTAGACCTCTTTGGGAAATACATTGACTTGAGGCCATGTTTGTCCTCATGGTCCTCTTACACAGTATTGACCATTATGGATCACAATACACTAGTTTTAGCTTAAAATATGTAAGAACCAAGCTAATTGTGGAATTGATGGGTGTATTTTCAGGATCTATTTTTATTTCAAGAGAATGTTGTCCTATTTTGTCTTCAGTCAAAGGATATAAGCACCAGAAGACTGCCTACGTGTGATAGTCCACAGCACAATAGCTGAAATACAAGGCTTTTACTGACATAAAAACCTGATGAAGAGAGAAGGATGCAGCCTTTTACTGTATCTCCATTAGTACTTCCTGTTACTCTCCTTCCAATGCACCCTGTTACATCCAATACGGAACAGCTGCTGAGCAGAGGTTGGCTTTGATACACAACATCAAAACTGCAGGGTTTTTTTATTCTTTTATTTTAAGTATTGGAAATTTTCCACAGTTAATGACCGCATCAAATGTGCAGCGAAAGAAGCACATTCTTCCTTTGCAGTTTCACACAATGGAAAGTTCTGTAAAATAAGCAGCAACCATCAGTTCATTTGAGAATTTGCTCTTTAAATTCTAGCCCCAGTCAATGATTTTTCATTAGTGCTCACACTGGACTGGTGTGGGGTGATTTTCATACCAAGATCAGTTACGAAATAATGCATGTTACTGTACTTTCTCAGCTGGTGTTGGTGTTTACATTTGTTTTTGCAATCAAAATCACAACTGAAAATATGATGACCAGTGGATTCATTAGAATTGACATTGTGTTGCATCATTTATACATAACATGTTTTGTATCTGAGGTTTCATGATTGCTAGGATTGCCCAGGGATGTTGGCTGGTTATAGTGAGCCTAATGTGTTGCATTGTATTTAAACATTTTTTTTTTATTATTGCTAAAGCTCTTGAATTATTATAATATATAGCTGTGATGGACTTAAGTCCTCACCACGACTGTTCCTCTGGGAATTTGGGATTTACAGCAACTTGGGAGTTTATATTGTACAATGTAGAATGACCAATTTATGAATATTTCATGGGCTGATTCCTGTATTATTTGAGCCCAGAATGCTAAATTCATAATGGTTTGAATATTTCCCAAGCAGAATTGTATTCCTGACAGCAGCGGTGAAATGTAACAAGTTCCTTTTACTGAAGTATCAAACTTGCTATTAATTTGACATACTTTTCTCGTGTGCCTCCATTTAATTAATAAACATTTTGTAAAATGTAAATGAGCTTTAAAACACACTAGCTCCACCTCGGCCAAGTACAGTAGAATATAAGTACCATTTGCTGCTAATAATGTGTGAATACTGATCTTCATGTGCAGAAATACAGCAGACAGACAAAATGATGAAACAATCAAAATGCAATCAAAATAATTTAAACAAAACAATACAGCTCTTCTTTTTGGTGTAAATTTATCTTGGGGCTCAGGGCAGGTGAAGATGTTAGGTTTATAATTAAAAATAGCTAAATTGTGGTCTAATACATGATGACAGTTGAGCACCGCACGGTGGCGCAGTGCAGCGCCTGAGACAAGGCGCTGCGCTTTTTTCCCTTCTTTTCTGGAAAACATCAATGGGAAGAGTGAATTTGCATGTCCGGCCGTGTGTGCCAATGGGCGCACTGGGAAGGCTGGGTTAGCGGGTGGAGTCGGGGGAAGCAACCCAGTAAGTGCACAGTCAACAACTAAAGCATCCGAGAATACTACAGACGCACCAGTTTTACCGAAATCCTTCTTGAAACGACGTCTCGGTGCTTTTTTGCGGGGTTTGTGTTTGTTTGCACGAGTGAGTGTGGGTCACTGTTTTACCTTTTTCTATTAGTGTGTGTGTGTGAAGGGAGAGAGAGAGAGAGAGAGAGAGAGAGAGTGTGTGTGTGTGCACCGACCAGGTTGAACTGCGGCTCCACATCGCCTCCACACATCAAATTTACAGTGCGGATGAGGACAATTTTGTGAAATTACTTCCCAGGCTACACATTCTTCTACCTCTGTGTCATATATTTCTGACCGGGGTCCTGGATTTACACAGAGGAGGAGCGGGGAGCTGATCATCCGTCGTCCTCTTGGGTGAGTTCCCTGGATTTCCGTCTAATCTGGCATCCCTATGTACTGACACTTCTAACGTTATTTAGAGTGTCTTTTTGACTGATTAACCCATTATCGAGAAGTAAACCACCCCATTATAGTCATATTAAATTCTTGGTTTGTTAGTTTTTAATTTTTAATTAATTTATTTTTTTGATACACCTGCAACGGCTTTTGGATCACCAGTGGGCCCATGCGTATGAAATGAATGAAATTTGGCAACAGCCTTTATGAGAAGGGTTTACACTACTCATCCACAGCCGAAGAGAAACTATTCTTTTAGCACTACGATCTACAAGAAACGCGGCACACAGAGTCCCAGAATATGGACCTCGTCCAGTAGAAACAATCCAATTGTGCCAGTTATAATGAAACGATTTACCCTAATAATCTTATTGTGATCCTATTACAGCGATTATGGCGAAGAATTGAAGTTCAGTGCGACCATATTGGCGTGGGAATTATCCGATATCGATTGAGCTGTTAAGAGTCATGGCTTATTATTAGTTCACAGGTCTGCTCCACTTGCGGTCCTTCTAGGTATTTTCTTCCAGGACAGCATGGCCACTGAAAAACGCGCCCTGAGTTTGAATATGTAAGAGGATAATTCTCCATGGTTCTCAATATCTCAATCCATTGCATCATGCTGTGTGATGAATTATGTCTTCTGGTTATGATTACATAATTTTCCCACATCTCCACGGCTTAGAGGCTAGTCTTTGTTGGGGGGAAAAAGTCCTGCAGCTCAGCTTTTTTAACCTTGTTTCCTGATATGAATGGGATAGTCATAGAACATGGAAGCACATGTATGGCTTTTGGGTGACTGGGAGGTAGGAAATGCAATGCATTTACACACTCTCTCACACACACACACATAGATACTTGGCACATGCCTTTGTATATAGACCTAGTAAACACATGCAGCTCTATTGTCTGTGGATCTCCCATCTGTTGCATGACAGGTCATTCCTCAGACAGCCGGTCATCCTGTTAGGGTGTGGTCTACGCTGACCCACTGCCTTAAAGACAGAGAAAGACCCTCACATAAGGTGCTTTAAGAGTGTAAGTGCAGGGTATGTCACCTCAGAAACTATAGACCACCTGTGCTGATAACTCTGGGCTGGGGTGGAGGCTAGGCTTGTCGATTTGGACTGATATTAGACCAGAAGACAGGAAGTCTGGTTTGGGACATGAGCTACATTATAGCTGCGTGCATTCTAGATCTGGAATGAGGGGAAGACTGTGCTTGTTCTAGATGTTGGAGCTAAAGGATGACTAAATTTGATCTGGATCACACTCTGAATTAGGTTGGTTTTAGGTTGTAGCGGGGTGGAGGAAGGCGAGGTTTAGTTTAGAGCTGGGAGAAGAAGTAGCTAGAGGAGTGTTAAATTTGCTGTAGATCATGAGCTAGATTAGATGTTCTGCAGTCCGAGGTCTGAGGACAGTAAATGCTTGGTTTGGTCTAAAGCTAAGACTAGAGGAGCACTTTCCTATGGGGTCACAGACTAAAGAAGTTTAGAAGTTTAGTCTAGAGCTTAGGCTAGAGAAAGCTTAAGTTTTGGTCCAAAACTGGTGCTAGATAAAGCCTAGATTTGGCACCTGAGGAAAGCTAGCTTTGGTCTGCAGTTGGCAATAAGAACTGTGCTACAATTTGAAAACCAAACTCCGGGGTTGCTGGATACAAATTGGCTCTGTGGTAGCTAATCACTGCTGCAGCTCAGTCATCACAGCAAGAACGTAATTACACCATCCATACAGAAGTACACGCACACATAAATGTATCAAGTGCTTCCACACACACGCACACTCTCCATTTCCCCTCAGACCATTTCCCTCCTTACACTACTGTGATTGGTATATCAGGACTTGGTTGCCGTTTGTTGCACACACACACTCAGAGGGGGAAGGGCTGTCCCATCTGAGAGCACAATACAACAGGGATCAAAGGTCATCCAGCTGGCCAATCAGGGTTCTGTCTGGGTTGACTGGCGACGGAGGAGGGCGTTGCCCCCCTTTGTGCTGGTCAGGGTGGGTCTGCTAAACAAGCAGCTCCACTTCCAGCCCGGCTTTGCTACTGCCGGTAGCCACACCGTGCTTCCTCAGAGCCAGTCACACTAGCCTCTGAACATTTTTTTTTTTTAGGCTGAAGGTCAGCTGCTGCTTTAAACCTTAAATTCTTGAACTTTCACAGAGACCAAATACCAGCATAAAAAGTTGAACTATAAAATATGCATACAGATGATCTGAGATGTATTTTCTGAGTTAATTGAAAAATTGCATAGTAATTAGTACTCTGGTTGTATTTACACTACAGTTATAATATAAAATATGTGTGTGGGTGTTGAATGAAACATAAACTCACAACTAAATCCCTTAAAAGTTATTAGACAATTAAAGATATGTAAATGGAGAAAAGAGGAAATGCTGAGCAGAGAAAAAGACCATGAAACAGGTATCAGATGATCTGCAGAAGGACACAGAGAGAGAGACTGACGGTGTAAAAGAACAAGAGCGCAAGATGGAAGGAACAGAAGGGGAAAAGAAAGAATAGGAATTAGCAAAAAGGGAATCTGAAAACCATTTGTTCTCTGGACGCTGAAGAAGAAACTCAATTCTCATGGATGTGATCATTTCTGTATAGGCAGATACAGAAGATATTGTCTTTTAACAATTATGTCCATGTCACCTTCTTTCTAACTTTGTCTTTATCACACACCTCCATTCAGTATTTGCTGAGTGGAGTTATCTGATTTCTATGTGCTAGTTAAATGCAACCTCTCCTTTCTCCTATATAGTTCCATTAGTACGCACACTAATGGCATGGCTGTTGCTTTATCTGTGTGTCCCTTTGCAGTTGATGTGCTCTGAATATCTTGAATTATGTTGATGTAGATAAATAAACTACTGGAGCATTGGAATTGAATTCTTGTGAACACTCATGTAAAGGCAGTGATTTGTATTTTTCACTGTTAAACCATGCGTGTGTGCATGCCTGTTTCCCTTGCGATCAGCAGTTTATTTCTTTGCTTCAGTGGCGTTTTTCACTGCAGATAACAAGAAAAGTGGAAATGGGTCTTTTCAGGAGCCACAACTCCAAGTGGAGCGCTCAGCGCAAGTAATAACTGTCCCTTTGAATTGTGAGGGTTAGTTTTTTTTCTCATTGCAGACTAGATTTACTTTTTGGTGATGACCTATTTCAGCTGGTTTAGATGTGAAGCTCAGATGCAACAGCTCAATGAAGGACATGCATCTGATAAACCCAAAATGTAAAAAAACAAGCCTTTGAAACACAACTGTCCCTCAGGGACTGATTTGAGCTAAATTCTTTTCCAAGCTTTTAGCAACTTTGCTTGTGCTTGTCGATTGTTTTTACACGGTTTGTCCTAAATTACATCTAGCACCTACTGTGAATGTCCAATACAGAACACTTTTAACCCATTTGTCCTTCTTCATTATGATCAGTTGTCTGCTGCTTTTGCATGATTTCCTGATTGATTCCATGATTTTGGGAAATGCACATATTTTCTTATTGTACATATTTTCACATATTTTCTTTCTTGTGGCGAATTAGATGAGGAGATCAATAACACATATTTCATGTCCATCCATCAGATATGACGTTGCAGGCGGAAAATGTTGGCAGAGCTTCTCAGAAATACTGGGAATGTGGGGGGGGGGTTACTGGGAATTCACTGCTTCCTGGGTTCTTTTATTGGTCTAGAAATAGCCAGACACACAACTCAAAACCATACCCTGCAACGTTTAAAAATGTTTAATAATTACATTAAAAGGCTAGATGGTTAGCTTACCCTAGCCCAAAGGAAGAAGAATGTTAGTCTGTCCACAACTTTGCTTTAAACTTATATAACATGAGCTTTTTGTTTGTAGGTGCATTTTGTGGTCTTTATTTCGACAAAACTAGACTAGCTGCTTTTTGGTATCGATCACCTCATCTGATTTTTAGGAAGAAGAACAGACATTGATTTTTCTACAGTAAATTATTTAATGAAAACTGACAATTGTGATGGTTGTCAACATGAATCCTCCAGCCAGCCAGGGAAATTTAGCTGGTGAAGTGAGCAAGGAAGGAGGCATTGAGGCCATCTGTCTGTCTGATGGAAGATTGTAGTAGCCATTAGATGGCATCAAGATTGTGGAAGTAAGACAGGATATATATTGCTTTCAAATTTCCCTGAATTAAAGCAATCAGCACCCTCCATTTGATCTAAAGTAAATGAGCTCAGATGGCTGGTCTGCACTGTTATGCATCACAAGAACACTGCCCTTTTTAGCTTCTGATCTTGTGTATTTACTGTACCTACAGCCTACATATGCTCTGTTTTTAGTTTAAGCCTCTACAATTTGTGTGCAGGTTTCAGAGTGTGGAAAAAAAAAACACAATTTAATATGACGCTGGCTTCTCCACTGCACTATTTCAGAGTGGCACTGAGGAAAAGAGATTGTTAGTGAGAACCCAAGTTAAATCTTCCAGAGCACAGAGGGGCCTATTCACTGTGTTGTGTGAAGAGTGGAGAGGCAGAGAGAGAGATGGCAGTGAGCGAAGCAGCGGTGGGATGGAGTAGTGGGGTGACAACACTTAAAGCGTTTTTTTTACGGTTGATGGCGTGCATCTGTGTGGTGTGTGTTGTATAGCTCCACAGGCCTGTCTGAAGCCATCAGACACCCAGAGACAGAGTGAAGAATGGACGACAGCTGATTGCAGTCCGCTGATGGAAGACACGTATAGGAATGAAGCACTATGCATGTGTTGGTGTGTGTGTGGAAAAAGAGGAGGGCAAGTTTCAGTTCATGTGGGAAAGAAGCCACAAGTTACCTACAGCTAAAATTAAGTATGAATTACTGGAGAAAACAGGCACTTTTGTTTTGGTGTGTGACCTGAAAGAGAAGGTTAACAACCTCACTCTCTCATTATCAGACACTTTTGGACATTTTGCATTTGGGGGTTGATACATTGATAGTATGCATGAAGCTGCAGAGAGATCTGTAGCTAATGCTTGTAATAAAGCGGTTGCAGCAATTTCCATTTTACTGGTGTGGATGTAGTGTCAACTAAAGAATAAAAACAAAACTAACATTTATTTTTACATGGTCCATAACCATTCGTTAGGTGTTTCAGCATGTAATATTATGTGTCATTTTCAGGGAGGGCTGACTGACCAACCAATATATTGCTGGATATTGCTTTACTTTGCCCCAAGAAATAGGTAGTGTACTAGTAGGTCTGTTGATGATTTGCCTCCCCCTGCTAAAATTTTCTTTGCTTCACAGAATGCTTCAGGTTCCTCTTGTTAAAGTTTTCTGTAGCCTCCATCATAAATCCAAATGAAGGAAACCATACAACCTTTTAAGCAGCATATGCTGTTATCTGTGTGGGCCAGTGTGAGGCTCCACTCCTGCTACCGTACGCTTATAGGATGTACTGTCACGGCGAATGTTTTAAGAGCGGCTTTCAAATTACTAAACATTCTCTCTGTTTACCGGCGCTGTGACTCATGGTTGCTATGGCAAGGAGCTTCTGACAGTAACACAGCTGATTAGGAGCATCTGACTCCACATGATTGTACTTCCCTCATCTCTCTCGCTGTCCTCATTAGTTTAGTGCTCTAGATTTCTGCCTATTTTGCTTTCTGCCTTTCTTGGCTGTCTTTCCTTTCTCAGTCTCCTCTCTTTACTTTGCAGTGGAGCTCTGCTTATGTTCTGCCTTTTTGTCAGAATTGCAACTTTTGCTTGTCTGTTCTTCACTCCTCCTTGTTTTCTTTCCTCACTCTCGTCACCCTTCACTAATCCTCCAATCTTTTCTCCCACTGTCCCCTCAGTTCCGTCTGCTCGTCTTTCTATAGTGGCCAGCCGAGCACCAGCTGTGGTCCACTCTATCAGATGTTGGCATCATGATCATGAAGTACAGAGGAATAAGATGGAAAGGATCTCTTCGAAAACATCATGAAATAAAAGATATGCAAGTGAATGAATAAATACAGCAGAGATATCAGAAAGAATGTCAGAGGAAAACAGCTTGTTACCCTATGAGATTTAAAAGAAATGAATCTTAAACTCTATAGTGAGTACCACTTACTGTACTTGCTACTACAAAATAATTCTTTATAGGAACATTTTATTGACATCACCGGTAATAAAAATGCTGTTGAGCAGAGAGGAGGTCACTGTTGAGTACCAAAGACTGACTTAATGATAAGTCTGTATTATGACAGCCTCGCTTTCATTAGAAATATTACATCACAGAGATGCACAAAATAATGGCAAAATTGTATATTTTTTAAATTTTTTTTATTTTGTTCAAGGTGCAGAATGAGGGCTCAGACAAATCAGAGAAGAAACAAACGCAACTACACGCTGAATGTTGATTAGGGAAACAGAAGAACGGGCAGAACAGAGGGGAGTGGAAGAGGACTACCCATACTACGTGGAAGACCTGTTAGTTAGTCCACAAAAACTGCTTTCACAGCACAAAATGTCCCCTTAAATGCCTCTCACAATCCTAAATTACCCTGCATGATCAGGTAAAGCTTTTCAGTTTCTGTAATGGATTATTTTTGCACGAAATTATGTGGCGTGGCATCTATGGATTGTGTCTTCAAAGGTGCTTTCAAAAGAGCTCTGTGAAATATAAGACATCAGAAATATTTGGTTGCTGAGGCAGATGGGTGAGGCTGGAGGCCAAGAGAAAAGTGTTGAGGAGCCATTGTAGGTGCTGGAGAGATGGACTGAGAAGAGGGAGGGATGAAAGGAGGGCAAGATGGAGGCAAGTGAAGTGTCCTTTTTCACAGACGAGCTATGGTAAAATGCCATTTTGGCAGATTGTTGATAGTGTTAGCATTTGGAGTGGACCATTTCTGTCATGACTGTGTAGCAGCTGTGAGGCAAATACTTAATGAGAAGGGCAATAAAAACCAATATAATATTGATTGTAGGTTATTACACATGAACTTTATTGGACTATACAGTATACTGTAAAGGTGACAGGCAGTGGCTGACCTGCAGACCATTCATCTACACCCTGCCGCTCCTGTTTCTCTCCTGATTTTTTTTATTTTTTATTTTAATCATTCTTTCCTTTTTTTTTCACCCCTCACTTGCTAAAAGCTCCCTCTGTCTCTCCCCTCAGCTCATTCTCAGTTCTCCTCCTTTCCTCTCAAAACACCAATTTCTTCATCTCTCTCACTTTCCCTCCCTCTTTCTCTCGGTCAGGGGAAGTGACTCTTACTGCTGGCTCCCGGAGGAACAGACCTGCCTTTGTCTGTCTGCACTGTAGGAAGATGAGTAGCCAGTGCACCCAGTAAGCCCAGCAAGCCCAGTAGGAATTCAGGGTTGTTCTGTGGCAAGCTAGTGACCCAGAACACCTATAAATCAGCCAGCCACTTAATCCAATGCCTTCCCAGTCTGTACTGACAGCCAGCCAGCCAACCAGTGAAATATTACGTTAGGTAGTCCTGACTATTAGGGAGAATGAGTGGGAAAACTTGATGCAGACAAAAAACAGACTGCAGACGTTGTCTAAACCAAAATGTACATAATGTAACTTTCTTTTCAGACTTCAAAACCTAAACAGTCAACAGCCCCAATGTGAAACTATTGCTGCCTAATTCAAACTGAATGCGCAGAAGTTAGTCAAATGATTTGTAATGCAGTGTTACCGAATGTCACTCCAGTGCGATGCTTGTACTTGTACGCATTTAATGTAATTTGGTTATTTTTAAATTTTGTTCGTTTTCATATGATAGACTGTTGATGCTTAGAACAATAAAAAAGGAGCAGATTTGAATGTATTTTACTTACTGGATCTAATAATGTCTTACCTGGGGAATGATGAGAAAATTGCTACCACTTGTTTAACATGATACTACAACCAGTAGTCAGTTGGCTGGAAACAAACAGCCTGCTCTGTCTGAACGTGTCAAAATCCTCCTAGAGCTACTCCTACCCTCTCACATATTGTAACACAACCTGATGCACTCTACTGATACTATATCTTGTTTGTTTAAAATCCAAAATGTAAATGACGTTGATTACTAAACCTGCTAACCTATGTGTTTTTAGCTGCATCTTCACAATTAACCCAGCACTTTCCACGGCACAATCCAGTGTTTTCCTGTGCGGGTTCCAAGTGTGGATAAATGCAGAGGATTGTGTCAGGAAGGGCATCCAACGTAAAACACGTGCCAAATCAAACACGTGAATCATTAGCACTATAACTAATGCAATGTATTTGTAAAAGAATGAAGTATAAAAACAGCTACTAGTTTATTAGACTTTGGGCAGCAACAATATGTTAAGCTAACAGTGTCAATTTTCACACTGTAAATCCAGTTCAAACCTGTTTCCAATAATGACAAACAGCACTACTCCCTTAAGAAATAGTAAGCCATGTTTATACTGTTGTCTTTAGATTAGTTGTAAAAAGAGGTCACGTTGTGTGGGATTTTTAGTCTGCTTCTTCTTTGGAAAATTGAACATTCCCAGTGATTTTCTGAATTAACTAGAAAATCGACTGAATTAAATCAGGAGAGAGCAGAGACACTTAAGGAGGCACTGAGAAGCAGTGAAACTACAACACCATCTTATAGGCACCTTGTTTGCCTATGTCTCTGTGAAAGCTCATATCTTCTCTCCCTTTTAGACCAGGTTCCTCAGTCTGCACAAAGTTCTTTTCCGAACCACATCCAGTCCCTTTTTGGAATAGGAAACCAAAAACATCCCTTAACATTGTTTTTATATTATATTTCAAAGCTGAAACTACATTACATCATTACTCAACACGATTCTTCTTGATATCATTTTCACAGCTTTGCACTCTGAAATGATTCTGCAAGCATGATGAAACTGGGGACAAAGTGAGAGTGCTTCCTTTTTCTCTTTAGTTATGTTTTAATGGATGATGCTCCAGGCATCTCAGGCTGCAACAAGCCTTAACATGGAGATCAATAGAAAGTATATAGACCATCCCCTCACAGGCTGCGTCTGGGCTTGACTCAGATCACAGAATAATATTGTGGAGATGCCAAGGCGACACCCAACCAGCACAGAAATTATTTGATGTAATGGGAACACTATGGTGTGATTAGTGGAGCCTTTTTCCCTCCGTCACTCGCCGTGCTCTATCACTTTACTCTCTGTGAAGTCACTACATCAGAGGAGGTGAGGGTGCATTTGCCGTTCTCTTTAAGCCTCCTTCTCTCTCCGTCAACATCACCCCGTGGTTTCCCTCTTTTCAGAAGTTTGTGCAGTCGAGTGGTATTGGTTACAAGAAAAAAAAAAAGTGAAGAGGATGATGGCAAAAAGTGCTTGTGAGGAGAATGAAAACACATGGCTGCAGGGCTGGACAACAGTCTGACTCAGTCATGTCCTGAATCGTCCAGTTCACCAGATGGCTGCTTGATACACACACCAGACTCTCTGTTCCTGAGTGTGTGTTTACATGGTATCCATCCTGCTGTATATTGCTCACTGTGCTCCAAATAGAGAATGTGTTATTGCTCTTGCTCTGCATTCCTGAAAGCTACAGTAGAGAAAGATCACAACCCCTTTTAACCCCCACCCCCTTCCCCTCTCCTCAGCTGTAGGCCAGCTTTGAAGCTTTTTTTCCCCCTGTCTCTCACTCACTCACACACACACACACACACACACACACACACACACACACACACACACACACACACACACACACACACCCACACACCCTCAGAGAATCCATGCAGCTTCTCTCCTCACATGGATTTTGTTTACATCCTGGCAATGAACACTCGGTACATGGTTCTGATACAGGCAGTTGGTAGGATGTAATTTGAGTACGTTCTCTTGCTGAAGTGTTGCACAGTTAAGACGTATAATACATTATATTATGTTGTGGCTATTAGGTCAACAAACAATTTTGACGAAAATGCATTTTGCAAGATTTGTTTTGCAATTTGTTAGTAAAGAGCTGGACATGCTGGTTTCCAAACCTCTCCTTGCATTTTTCGTTTGTTTTGATGGACAGATTCTCAACCAACAGAGCTTCTGCACGTACCTGCTGTTTGATTTCAATTTGACACTTTATCTGGCAACACTAAAATTACTTAATCACCCTTATGCTCAAGTGAAGTCATATGTCATCTCGTATGTTTGCTTTCTTTTATTTAACAACTTAGAAAAGATTTTTGAGGCTTTATGAGACACATACAGAAGCCACCCTCTAGATTATGCATGTACATTCATATCCCTATTATACTACATTCTCTGGTGTCATACACTGATTTCATACACATACAATTTTAACAATTGTAACCCCCACCCTGTGCATATGTAGTTTGTAAACCTTGCCTCATATACAGAAAAATATATTAGAATATCTTAGCCTAAGGCTTTAAATTTACAAAGTAAAGTTAGAAAAAGTTAGCCAGGGCCCCCTAGTGTACTCAGTTTGTCTGTGTATCTGAAAATAACCATGAGTGGTACAACTCATTTAACAAAAATAAGCATTATTATGAAAATAATTGTAAGAAATTACACAGTTTAGTTAGTGTTATACTGCAATTTATTGTTCACTCCTAAAATCTTTCAAAACAGATTTAAACAGAACTAAAATTAATTTATATACACAGGTACAGCTACAATGAAGCATTTGTGAAGTGTTGCACTTGAGACAAGCTGTGTATTTGGCAGTCCTAAAGCTCCCCATGTGTGTGTGTGACTCTGTGCATGGCTTTATGTAGGTCTGTGTTATCTAACACAATCTGTCCCTATCTAATATTCACACTGCTACCCCTTAAGGGGAGAGGAGAGGAAAAGGGGAGAGGAGAAGAAGTGAGAGAAGAGGAGGACTTTGTATGCCAATAAACAGAACTCTTCCTGGAAGTCTTCTGGCTTTAAAAAAGGAATCAGATTTAATACACTCACACTCTCAAATGCACTCAGTTAGCTTTAGCCGATGCCCAGTCCAGAATGTGTGTATGCATGTGTGTGCAACTGGGATTTTACACACATTGGTGGACACCAGGAGAACTGTAACAGAAGGACATTTACTAAAAGCCTAGTTTTTTTTAGTCATTCTTTTACAGAAAAGCTATTTTACGGTAACACACATTTTTCATGTTTTAATAGTCTTGGTTCTATTATGTGAGAGATTTTATGTGTAAGTTTTAAAACTGAAAATACGTGCTTGTGTATTCAGTTCTGAATTTTAGTTTCTAGGACAAACCTAAAATTAGAATAGCAGAAAAGAATGAAGGACAGAGGATGCTTTTATACAATGACTGCTTCAAAGCAGAAAACCACTACTTCCTTTTAATAGAGTCAGTGTGTCGTGTACTAAACTATAATCTGGGCCAGTCATGTTTCATTTGTACCAAGAAATATTGTTTTGCTGAGTTGTTGAAGATGTAAACGTAGCTAAATTTGGTTGCCTGAACCAATCAGAACCCAGTTAGGGCAGAGAAGGAAAAACAAACCGAAAATGGATTCAGTATTTAATAAACTGTTTCAAATTATAACAGTTTGACATTCATTCATAGCAATGACTTTCCTGTCTTGACCAATGTTTTGCAAAACTCTTCCACTGCCTGGTTTTGCTTATTTTTATTTTTCTCTAAAGCAATCAGTGTCTTGGCCTTAGCTTTCTTTCTGTTTTCTGTCTACATTCTTGTTTTGTTTTTTTTTTCTTTCCTGTTTTTCTCCACCAACACAACAGATTCACCCCATGAGCTACACAGAAGTGCTAAATAAGAACAGAGCTTGAATCACTTTCACTGTGGATGTACTGGATTTAGTGGTGCTCTGATTAAGCACTTTAGAAGTGATTTTTCTGGATGCGGATCACAATGAAGGGAGCGAGTGAGATCCATCAGTCAGCCTCTTTCTTTGCCAATAGCTTTGATTAGAGAAGCATTTGATGCACCGTATCATTTTCAGAGGATCTAGGCAATAAATGATGATTCTTCCACTAAATTGTTGTCATCATTTAACATTCAATGGAATTTTATATTGGAGACGTAATGAAGTGGATCAACCTTAGTCAGCTTAAACTATCATTATAAGACAACATTATGAAACCATGGCTTACAATTATTGATTCCATTTAATTTCTTGTAATGGGACAGATATGAAAAACGGCACTGCTTCATAATTGTGTATGAGTCACAGCCTTTGAGCTGTGGGGATCTAGCCAGGGAACCTGTCTCTGCGTTAAAGACGTCAGAGGAGGCTTGTTGGAAGATGCCTGGTTGTGAATAGTTTCATATCTCCGGAGCTTTTGTTTGGGGTGCGGTGCTGTGTTTTACCAAGACTGTCTCAACACCATTATGAAGTAATCAGAGAGACAAGTCTCCACCTACTGACAGATGGTCGTGTGTGGTTTGTGTGTGTATTTCTGCTTACACTTGGGTGAGGTTTCTGGCTTGTGGGGGGAAGGGAAGTGGAGTTTGGGGAGGAAGAGGAGGTGGAAAAATGTGGGGAGAGGTCAGCAGAGGCACAGCTGGCGAGACCCCCACTCCAACCAGCTGCTGCCTTAACAGAGCCTGTCAGGAGCCTGCCTGCCTGCCTGGCTGCATGTTCCTACCCCTCTCCGTCTCTTTCTCTATCGGTTCTCTCATCCCCCATCCCGCTTTTGCTCTGTTGTATCACCCTGAAGACTCAGCCCAGCTGTGCGGAGCTTTATGCTCTTCTCCCGTGACACTGTTCACCCTGACCCCCACAAAAAAGAAAAATCAGTAATGCATTTGGAAAACTTACACACAAGCACCTATATACTTCTGCCTATGCAGACAGTCCCCCAGTAAGACACATCAAAGGTGTCCTAGGATTAGTGATGTATCTGTAAGACGCCTGTTGGACTGAACTAAGGCCCAAGACTTGAGTAAATCCCTGAGTCCAGGGTGGTTTCTAATGATTGGACTTGGTTTCTTCTGAATGCTTGGTTGTGGTCATTAGTTATAAAATGACAATAAATGACATAACAGTTATGCTGCAGATTTTGCCTGTTGTGCACCTATTAACTGTGACTAGTGTGTCACTGCTGACTTTATGCCTGGCAGCATCAGTTTCATTTGTTCCTGTTACAACATGAAAATAAATTTGAACCATGCATGAGCGAGTAGTTCACAGGAATGGTTCATTGTCTATTACTCCGTAGTAAACAAGGTTTACAACAACTTTTTAGTTTAGGCAGTTTTTGGATGACAGCTACGGAAAAGTAGTTGAATTTCTATGATGTGACTTTTTCATATAGTCTAATTGTTTATGTCTGCTTCTTTTTTATCACTTGGCCTCCATTAAATGAACTTAACCCTACAAGTTCAAATCTGAACTCAGGGCCACCCAGGCTGCACCTTACCATCCCCAGTTGCAGTGGGTGCTGGGGTGCCACTCCCTCTTTCCCTCTCCTCCAGTGCTATTGTTCCCTTGATGACAAGGCCCACGTGCCCCCCTATTCAGCATCCTGGTGGGGGGTAGGTGGATTCTTTGTCTAGCTGCCATTGTCCCAGACACACGCTTCCATTTGACGGACACACGTGCTGACAAAAGAAAGAGGCAACGGAGGAGGAGGGGCCACCGCTGGCCATTATTCTCAGCGATGGTGGCGGTGAAAAGACGAGACGCGCTGGCCATCTGTGGTGCGTGTCTGTAATCTGTAGTGACTGGGGAGTGAAGGGGGACACTGCACACACACACACACATAAACATACACACTTCACTGTTTCAAAAAGAAGCCATCTCTTTTGTCTCGCCACGCTTTTGTAGGGGCATGATGCCTATTGGGGTGGATTCCCTTTACTTTTGGCTTTGTTTTTTGTTTTGCTCTGAAGTAGGGTGTGGAAAGAGAAAGGGAGAATGTGTGCCAATATGATATGGTTGAAGTTACTATAACCTCTTAGGGGATTCACATGACCATTGGTGACAGCTTGTTTTCTAGGAATAGGCCTAAACAGCAGTCCAGTTGTGTTTATACTCTCTACTGTGTTTCTTTTTCCTGAAAGATACAGTCTGCTTCAGGGTCTTCACCTCCACAATGTTTTCTGTGCATGTTCACAATCCCCTTCACCTTAACTATTTTCTTTAGAGGCATACTATTGCAAGTTTCTGGAAGTCACAGTAGGATTTTTCCAGCAAGCTGAAATGTAAAATAACTGTCTCAACTTGTTGACCTGTGGATGTCTTGTTTCCTTCTTTTGTGTAAGCCATTCCTTCATTCCTTTTCATTCCTTCTACTTCCTTAGTGTATTTTAGTAATTGTGTAATTTAGTTTTTTTTTTTCCATTCTCTACTGCCTATTTGTTCCTGTGACTTCACTATTTTTCTTTTATATAAACCCCCACCCAGTCTTTTGTGCTTCTTCTGTACTTTCAGTAAAAGACACCACAGAGGGCTGCGTGTCCTCTGGTAATGATATAGCAGCCACTTTTTCATTTTTGTAGATTTCCTAATATAAATCCTGACAGGGCACTGTTGCTATGCTGGCAATTGCTATCAAACGTTTAGGCATTTATATAAATAAGAAATTGAAGGAAGGAAACACCTTACTATTACTATTATACTACTTCATGAGTTGATGTAAAAACTGACCTGTAAAATGCAGTCACAACCATAGGCAAGTGAAGTGTCTACATTGTTCCCAAAGGTCACTAATATCCGTACACTGATTATTCATTAATGTTTACTGAAAATACATGTAGCACTCAATCAGTGCAACTGTTTGGACAGCCACATAAGCAGTGTGATGTAGTATCACTGCAGTGAACGTTGGAACCCATTTCCTTTCCCTGTGTATCTGTATGACCAGCTTGGGCTTTTAGTGTCGGTCGATACGACACGACCACCCTGTGAAGGTCATTCAGTCTCAGCTCTCCAGAACAGCCCAAACTCCCAAACCACTGCAAATCCAGCTATTGGGATTTCATTGCAACAATAGCACAAATTGACTTTAATTTTTGTTTTCACATGTCTTTGTGCTGTACTATTAAGGAAAACAGTACGTTTTCATGCAGTACATTTCTGTCGCGAGGTAATGCAGTACAGAGGATTGTTGTGCTCTGAGGACAGAGTCGAAGGCAGGGAGACAGATGGCTGGTGTCACACAGACAAATACCATGAGATACAGATGGATACACAGACAGATAATAGATGCATACATATACATAGTGAGCATTTGACCATTGTAAAGTGTAGGACGTGGGACTAAGGTAAAATGAGATAAAAATGACAATTTTTATTAATATCAGAGACAAAAAGTCATTTATATATATATATACAGTAATTATACATTTTATTTTAAGACAGGCCAATGTATTAAATTATATTACATTATGTAATTTTCTAAATTTTTCCGGTTTAGGAATGCATGGAGCAAAGATAGAAGCGTCTGTCCGAGATGCAGAGAGTGATAGGGCAGATGTTAAAAGCTTTAAAAGCCTTATTGATTTTAGAGTTCTGGCCTTGTATCTCGTTGCTTTACATGCATAAACATGCATTATGCATGCATGCATTGTATTCACAGCCAACACATGAAGTCTGAAGAAATGAGGTTTTCCATGGTGTTCACTTTAAGATTTTAGCATGCAACTTTTTAGCCAACTGGATTAAAAAAAAAAAAGTCTCTTCCTGTCTGGACAAATCTGACTGGAGGCCAGAGGTGAGAGGTTAGAGAAAGTGACCTGAATAATGGAGTAAACGGGCAGCTGTGCTGTTACCACGACAGGATGTTATACTCCTAACAGCCAGCAGGGATGCTGTTACACAGAAAACAAAGACCTGTGCTCTGTCCTCTCCTCTCCTCTCCTCTTTAAAATTAAAGGAGAACAGTGGTTTTGTTTGTGGATGCATTCAGAACCACCACCAGATCGTAAACAATTAAGCATCTAAACAGAATTAGAATTTATTGAATATTATACATGACAAAGAACGGCTTGGCAAGCAATTTTCAAAAAGCATGCATTAGTAATTCTGGCTGAGCAATCCGAAGCTACTTTTTGGTGATGGTCATAAAACATGAGGAAAATGTGTGTGAAAACTCCCATAGTGCAATCACCTATGGTAGGAGCGAAAGAGCCTGTGCCTCTTTCCTTATAGACAGATTCCAAAGTCTGGGGCAGCTGTGGCTCAGTTAGTAGAAAAATTGTCTATGACAAAACACAGAAACCCCCAAAGTAAGTTTATCATGTTTGTGCAGCTGTCCAACCACAATTTCCCCATGGGGATCAAATTAGTAAAGTAAAGTATCAGTAACTGTTATTATTTGTATTCTCACTTTTATTTCACTATTATGATTTTCAATTATCCTTAGCATGCTGCTCTCTATTCCTTTTCCTCCATCCTTGTTTGCATGCACCTCAATGGGAAAGCCTAGTTGTGATCAGCACAGAGGGAGGTCTCCTTTCACCCACAATGTTGTCACTGTCTGTCTCTCTCTCCCTCTCTCTCTCTTCACCCTCATCTGATTTCAGCACAGTGAAAGATGTGTGTGTGTGTGTGTGTGTGTGTGTGTTTGTGTGTGTGTTTGTGCTTGTATATTTGTGCTGCTCCACTACTTCCTCTGCCTTCCTCTCTCTATTTTTGTTCTTTTCCAGAGTTTCTGTTTTTCTCCCAAATATCTTGCACCTCTTGTTCCTCCCCTTCCCTTTCTCTCTCTCTCTCTCTCTTAGCCCACAAAAAAGCCCATACTGCTGGTTGCTATGGGATCTGGTTGCCATGCAGCTCAGAGGTTTTCACATGGTCCTTGCGTGTATGCATGTCTACTGTAGCGTGACAGAGTTTGGATACCATGCTGATTGTGTAGACGTAGAGAGGAGTTGAGGTAGGGTGGAATGGAAATCAAGTTGGTCCCACACACCTAACCCATACACAAATGTTCACACACTCACACACCAGTCGAGCACACTCACACACTCCTCTACTGAACATGTACCTACAGACTTTATGTCAGTCTGAAGAAAAAGATAAGTCAGGGATGGAGACATATGATGATGAAGCATCACTGAGGAGGGGAGAGATGGATGAGCAAAGGGAGAGAAAGAAGAACAGAGTGGTATTGACCATAGGCACAGATCGATGAGCAGCTTGTCAGGATAAGTGTGTGGCTTGGGATGCCATGCCTGGATACTGCACAACCAGTCCTTCAGGGTGCAGTTTTACCAACTGTGATTACATGTAAAAAGAGAATTTTGGCAGAGCTGCTTGCCTGACTAAGTTTATTAGAGTTTCTCATCAGCAGCTAATTGAAAAGTTGGCTTTGCAGAAGTCACACAGGTGGTGATATAATATGGTGATAAGCTGGAGTAGCGGAAATTTACTCTACTAAAGTAACAAACCATGAAGCAGTAACCCACTTAAATATTACCTGCCTGAAACAGGCAGTCATAAGTATTTTTACATCAACATGGCTTTAATAATGCCATGTAATGTGAAAAGCAAAGGGGATGTTTTAGCATTTTTGTTTTGTCATTTGTATTTTTATTCAAACATTTGCAAATTTTTAAACATATTTAGTTTGGCTGCTTACATTTTTTCAGAGAATAGAACATATCCATGAAAACATAGTGAACTCACTAAATCACAGCTAGAGTACAAGTAATAAAGGTAGATTTATTTTAATAGAAAATGTTCTAGACATTTCTAGACAAGATATAGCAAAGTTAGCAGTTAGTGAACTGTGAGTGACCACTTTGATGAACCTCAACGTTCCCTTAGCAGTTACACTACAGCTGCTTTAATTTCCACCAATGTGTTATCTGATAAAGTTTGATGCACTGCCCTCAAAATGAAATTTCGAAAGTATAGTATCATTGTTTTTTATGTGTTATTTACATCACATACCTCATATCCAAAGTTTCATTTAATACTACTGAATTACAGACCAGATATCTCTGTAGTGGTTTTGTGGGCATGTACTGGTCTTGCCTTGCCATTGAGGTGGGTGGGTGCATGCCGGAAGAATGTGGCATATTACAGAGAGTTGGTTTTAGATTTCCTCCTCTTGGCTTATTCAGCTGCGAAGATGACTGTAAACCACAATTTTGTTTATTAAGATTTTGTTGTTTTCCCAACTATTGTAACGTATGCTTTATTATTTAGTATTATGTAGTCTAGGAATACTTAAATAATGGGAAAGAAATTAGCTGGAGATTTGCCCTTATACAGCTTGTTTTTGGAATTTTTTTTTAATGAAAACCAAATTTAGACTTTGCATCAGACCTGGAGACATCTTGTAGGATAGTCAAATAATACTGTAAAATGTACTCCACTTTGATTTGGTTTACCCTGCTATTCTTGGTTTTGGTATTGTTTTTTGTTTTGTTTTGTTTTTTTAATGCATTCATGGCATTTTCTCCTGATGTACAATTAAATAGTCCTAAGTTCAAGCCTGATTGCCTGCTACAACACTTAAAAATGTTACTTCAAGGCAAATAAACTCTTAATAATGCTCAGAAATCATACTTTATCCTAGTGTTTCTTTTTGTGCCAAAGGTAATACTGTTGTACGCAACTTTGTGCTCGTGAGCCTGGTGGTGCCTCGTGTGTTAGAAGATTATTATTTTTGATGCAACACATTAAGTGTGTGTGTGTGTGTGTGTGTGTGTGTGTGTGTGTGTGTGAGAGAGAGAGAGAGTTAGATGGAGCCTAATACACGTTAGGGCAGTGTTGGGTAAAATAACAGGCTGTAACAGAGTCACTGAGGCATGGTGGTTGTAAAACCACATGGTCTCAGATTTAACATGTTCACAGCCACAAACATATTACGCACACAACTGCACACGCAGCCATCATGATTATGTTTCTCTCTTTCTGATCTTACTAGTGACTCACTTGAATCTTATGGCTCAAGCCTTATTTATTGTTAGCAGGAAGTGTGTCTGCAGCCACCTGTCTGATGTGATCACCGTGTTTCATAACTACACAGCAGCTTTAATAGGCTTATGTTGTCTGGGTAGTAGGCAGGTCTACATACTCAGAAAGACCAATGTATGCATGCATAAGCTGGTGCCTGTACACACACACAGTCACACACTGTAATATCCACTTCACATTCCTCTGAATATTTCAAAATGTTGGTCCCTTTGTCTTCCTTAGCAGCTTTGTCTTTCTCTCTCCAGCCTTATTTATAGACCCTTTTCTTTCTCAAACTCCTCTTCTTTCTGTTGTGCATTTCCTGGAGGAGTGCAAAAGAAATGAGAAGGAGGACAACTTAATAATGATGAACATAAAAGGTCTATACAATAAAGAACAAATTATGGGAATGAAGTGGAGTTCAAAATGAAGGCGACTTTAACTTTGCTAGTAACAAGCCCAACTTTACAGCGCTTTAAAAAATTACAGTAATTATACCACGCTATTACACAAAATATTAGATTAATTTTAGATACAAAAAGTGATTGCCTCAAATATTTTCCACAGTCCAGACATTGGATTTACAGAACAATAGAGTGGCAACATTCATTTCACCGTGACATTTATGTGGGGTTTTATCTGTTGTAAATGTCATAGCTGCTGTTGCTATGCAGCGTTCAACAATAGAAAATCACTCGTTACTTCATAATCTCTTCAATTTAATGTTTCTTTCTAATTGCCCAGGTTTCCAATGTAGACTGCACAATGCTGTTTTTGTTGACATATTTACACAACGAGGTGTTTTTGTTAAGGACGAAGCAGTTTAGCGGTGTGTCTTGTATTTTTACATATATTTGGGATTAGATCAGATTGTTTATATCTTTGCATTAGTTGCATAGGTTTATGCACACATAACATTTGTTTGGCGTAAATATTTATTCATATGGTGTTCTGTAATTAGTACAAGCCTTGCACGATGAACACTAAGTCAAGTTTCCCCATGGGGACGTTGAAGTCTTCTTGTATAGTAATGATATTAGGCTTGTCAGTATTTAATGTCACCTCTGAAATAACTCGCAATAAGAATAAAGAGCTGGTGTTGTACATCACCAGTAAGCTGTGAACAGCCAGAGTGCTGTTTCTCTAACAGAGAAGCAAACAATGCCAGAGCACAACAAGGAAGTTTTGATCCATCTCGGGTCTCATCCATTGTTGATCTCTGGCTCTTGATGTTAGTGGGTAAACAGCTTAGGGGATGAAATGGAAGGTTAGGAATATGTGAGAAGAGAGAGATGGTATTAACAGACAACTGTATACACACCCACACACACACTCAGTTATTGTTCCACTGGGTTCAGCATCATTTCTAATCCCTTTTCTGTATAAATATTATATTTATATTCACTTAAAGATCACACCGTTAGAGGGACATCAAGGGTGTCTCAAAGACATCCTGAGTAACCACTTCACATTTATTTTTATCATTGTGCAAAGTAAACAGCTGGTATAGGTGAGGACAGTGGTTATTGTATTTTAGCTCTATGTACAAAACTTCATTCATTATATTTAGAGGAGACCCATCACTTGTGAGTGACCTGTCGTTCATAGATGTTGGGGACAACTTTGCAGACTATTGTACAATATGTGAGGGTCATATTCTTGAACTACATATGCGTTTCAGTGAAAAATGTTAACAAGATGCACAGTAGTTTTATCTTGCTCTGGGCTGGTGGGCTTAGAAATGACCAATCTTCAACTGCAAGCAAGTGATTTAATTTTTTTTTTTTTTTATCTCTCTCCTTTTCTCTCGATGATGATGATCTCTCAGTGATTCTTTTCTCTAAGCCCCAAATAGGTGGCCCTCAACCTAAACACACTTGGATGTCCCAACAGTCATCTGGCCTTGATAATTTTATACCCAGTGTTACCAGACATTAACACTGAAAAAACCCCTTGCTACAAAATTGTGTGTGATTGTTTTGGAAGGTGTGTGTAGCTTTAGGGACCTAAGATGAGACGAAGACCATCTTAGGCTATTGCATATTTAAATTTAGAACTGTGTTTTAAATGTGACAAAGTAATCATTCACAATAGTAGATATAACGCATTGTGTTGCAGAAGAAGTCCTGAAACTGCCAACTCACGTGAAGAAACTTTTAAACCAGATTTACTAGAACTGTAGCTCAAAAATGAATCTCATAGCAGACCAGTTTTCCCCTCAACATCTCATATGAATCGACATGAGATTAAATATATATAGAGATTTCTCTAATCCCCCCCCCCCCCAATCTGCATCAGAAATGAGTGCAAACCCAAAACATGTAATGCGCCTACAAGCAGGTCTGCAAACTTCATCAGTTTGAAAAAGGGAGTAAAGGCAGTGTTAAATCCTCTGTTGGGAACTCTGCCTGCTGTATTTCTGTGGTTTGCCCTTCAGCATCCAGTACTGGGAAGCAGCACACTGCCTCATGTCCAGTAACGGCCCAGTGGAAACAGACTATCTGGCTGATTTCCAGTCACCACTTCAACCACAGCCTCCAGCTTTGGCCCTATTCCCCAGTTCCAGCTACAGTGTCTGTCCCCAGATTCCAGCCCGAGTTCTCGGCCTCTCCCCCACTGCACTCTTGACCAGTGCACCCATAGCAGATGGAGAGTACAGAAAACTGTGTCACCACCCGCCATGACTTGCTTAATCACTCCTCCCCTTTCCTCTTTCTCTCTGTGACTCTCTCTTTTTATCCTCCCTCTCCCTTCTTTCCTCACTTAAAGAATTTGGAGCATCAAGCCTGGATTCGATTTTATTTTTAGAGTCGTTGTGAGCGTATACGTGTTCATGTATAGTATTTGTTTGTGTGTATCTGCATACCAGATGCTCATCCGTGCTTGGTCGTGGGCAGTTTGATTGTGTTTGGGTGCATCGCTGTGTGCATTTGTGAATGTGTCAGTACTCCTTTTTTCCAAGTTAATCCCTTAAGAGGAGGTGTGGTTCTCTCTCGCGCGCTCACTCTCCTCGCTGTCCCTCACTCTGAGCACAATATCATCACATGCTTCTTTGCTTCTCTCCTCCTCTCATCTTTTTCTCGTGCTGTTGTTATTTCTGTGGCCGCTAGTCTAAAGGGAGTTTTTTCTCTCAGCTGTTCATCTCCTGCATTTTCTCTCATCTGTTGTTGTTCCCGTGTGAGATGAGCCTGTGTGCTGAGATGGGGGAGGCCATCGAACTCAGGTGAGTCAAATACGGAGGAAAGGGTGTGAACTTGTATGTTTTTGTTTAGGAAATAAGAGGTAAATTCCAAAACATGCTTGCATATTAATTCATGATCATCTGTGCATATGTTAATCGTGTCCATGTGTGATTATGCACCTGAGAATATGTTTGTTTTAAACTAGGTTGACTTTTACCATAGCAAACGGCACCTTGGGCTGTTTTTCCAGCCTCACCTATTTTTCTGTCTATCAAGTTGACCCTGTTTTAACAAGACAGGAATCTGTGATCTATATGGAGGTCAACAAGAAATCTGTTGTTTTTGTGATGGTGATAGCAAAGGTTTGTTGTTGCAGTTATGTTATTGGCTACAGTGGTATTTTCAGTCACTTCCAAACTGATAATAGGTCTAGCCTGAATCCACAGGGCTCATAGCAGCTAATAGCCTTAGCAGATGCATTAGCCGGCATGCCCATATGGAAGAGATTAAACTTGCTAAATTGATACAAACACCCAACATTTTTTCTCCCATGGCTTTTGTGCCTGCATGTTTTTGTGTGCGCATATTTGTGTGTGTGTGTGTGTGTGTGTGTGTGTGTGTGTGTGTGTGTGTGGCTGTGCATTTGTTTGTGACTTGACGTTTTTAAACAGGAGAACATGTGTTGCTAAGCCTTGTCAAGCTGAAGAGAAGAACTGGTTTGCTTAAAGTCCCCCCCTCGAATTCAACACTCTTTTCTTTGTCTGCTCTTATGGTTAGGTAATCAAAATGGACAGCAACCCTCATGTGTGTTGAGGGAATAAAAAGAACAAGTACAAGGCAAAGTGTGAAAATGGTGTGTGGACAAATGAGTGAAATGAGGACACTCAACAGGAGAAAGAAAATGAGAGGAGGGGTGTGAAAGTTTGAAAAGAACAGAAAGAGAAGAAGAGAGCATTTGAAAAGGTGAAGGTGAAAATATGATTAGGGAAAAGATGCAATATGAGTAAAACTTTAAGTTGAAGTGGATTTATTGTGGAGAGAAAACAAATTTCCTCCCCTTTTGAGCAGAGGAATTAAAAGATAAAACTAGCAACTATAATAATACTAGTTTGAAAGAGGTATGAGACATCGAGAAGAATAGTAGAAAACCGGCATAATTGGGCTAAAAGGAGAAAGGTGATGAAATACAAAACTAAAAATGAAATATCAAGCTTTATTTTCCCGTTGTTCGACTGTGGGAGTTAAGCATGTATGAATGCAGGCTGCAGAGCCACATCATGTCACTTGGCATTTTTTCCTGACGCAAGAGTCTTACGTGAATTCTGCAAAATTCAAGCTCAAGGGGTGTGGTAGATGAGACATAGTTTGTATTTTTGAGTTGGCTGATGTAAACTTGGCACAGGCTAGTCAAGTTCCAAGTCTTCCATATGTGCTTAATTTGATACATTTTATTATGTTTACTGTTAAAAAATACAAAACAAACAAACAAAAAAGTTGCAACAGTAAATATGGCACATTGGACCTTGGGTATAAATTGCCATTCTGTCTACAAGACACCCAAGTTATTCTAGAGTATCGTCTCTGGTGCTAAAGATACAACACACTTTGCTCCTATATCAGAAATGTGGAAGTACAGATGATAAACTGGTCTGTGGTTCTGTTCTGGACTAATTATGAGGGAGTAAAAAAGTGAGAACACAACACGACAGTGTGATATCGGTTTGCATCGACTAGACTGTTCCACTTTATGCCTGACTGCACTGTGCTTAGATCAGCTTCCTCGTGCACACACTTCACACACATTTCTCCTGTCACAGTTACAGGCACATGCTGGCAGGCCCAGGCGTGCTTTGACACAGATACATGCAATGCAGATATGAATGCACAGGGCACACGTGCAAACACAAATACGCATATTGCTAGCATGGTCTGTACCCTCTTTGCCTGCTGTTCCAAGGACAGAGGGGGATTTGGATATTGTTATGTTAATCTGCCGCTCTTTGGTATCTTGGAACTTATTCAGACACACACACCTACACAGACACACACACATGCACACATACTCTGACAAGCAAGTACACACTGGTACGATCACATTCAAGCATAGATGGGCTTTTGTGCATGCATGCATTAAGATGCATGCATGCATCTTAATGTATGCACTCCAGGACACAAACACCTTTGCTTACAAAAATAGAGAGGAGGAAAGTCACACTGCAGAAACACACACATGCACAATCTAGACAATCTTCTCCAGGCTTAACTTGGGTGGGTGGGAATTGAAAAAGCTGTGATACAGCACCATGATAAGCCTGGAGGAAGAGGATAATAGGTGTGGGAGCTGTGTGTGCGTGTGTGTGTCTCCCGGTGGTGAGGTGACAGTGCACGTGTGTGTGTATATATGTATGTGGGAATGTGTTTGTTTTGTGTTTGAGCACATGCGTAACTCGCAACTGCAAAGCTAACAAGATGTAATGTGATGTTTCCCAGTAAATCATATTTGCAGAAAACAACTGGGGAAGGAGATGATTTTAATTGCAGGATGTTTTCTTAGCCTCCCGACTGACCTCCTCAGTCAGCCACTACCTGTTTCTCTGTTTTTTACTCTATTGCATACAGTAGCTTTCTTGTTGTAATTTTAGGGGAGATAAAGGCATGTATTGAATTCAGCTGATCTCATTGTTATTTGGTGTTCGTGTGTGTGTGGGAGTGTATAAGTGGCAGTGATTCACATTTACCATTTATCACATTTTTTAGAGCTTAACATGTCTAGTTTATCTACTGCTTAACAGTTTGACTAGAAGGTCTCAACGTTATAGTCTATTTTTTTTTATACACCTTTATACTTTAACTTACTTCAGAGTAAGAACAAATTATCTGATAAAAGCTTCCGTTTGTCTGTACCAACTTGGTCCTTCTTTTATACTTTTTATTGGCAGTAATTTAATTCTGCTCATCATTTTGATTACTGGTAACACAGAAATCTGCAACATTGCTCAAAACCCAGGGCAGAAATCGCAGGTAGTCAGGTGGTTTCTGACTAAACCCCAAGTTGGCCAAACATGAAATTATTTATAGCAAACAGTTGTATGTATTTGTAGTTGTATTGTATTTTTTCTACTAATGCTGCTACTGCACTAGACAAATATTGATGCACATGAATCAGCTGCAAAATTCGTGGAGAACGAGGGTCATCGTGTGTAGAGGTGGTGGAAGTACACACACTCAATACAAACTCAAGTATTGGCCTAAAAAACTTCCACTTTAGATCTTTCACTCGAGTAAAAGTACTAAGCAGATAATCTACATTTTACTTCAAGTATAAAGTACTCGACTAAGAAAGCAAGATATTTTAAACAGTACTGATTATGGTACTGATGGCAAACAAAAATAAAAAGGGTCAGGGTTCACTGATTTTAAAACTTTATATGCTGTAAGGTGTTTTACCCCTACAAATTCATCAGCATTTATATTTAATATTTATAAAAACATAGAATTTTACATTATATACATTACATTACATATTACTTTTATATTAAAACCACCAGGTTTTTGTTAATGTTGTAGCTAATCAGTTAGTTTTTCCATTATTTCTGTAATAGAGCAGTGACCACAGTAAGCAGCCTTCATATGTTCACTCAAACAATTCCAACATCAGAAAGTTGTAAGAATAACCACAAGTATCCCCTGTTAACCAATCACAGTTCTGTCAGTCTCTTACGTTACGTCTTTACGCAGCGTAAATGCTATGAAATAGCAAATCAGCAGAGCTGTACATGGACCCCAAACATATTTGCGTGTAACTATAAAATGCAGAGGTATGAAACATGAACTGGCAAGTTGATAAGTAAAATTTAACCCATCACATCCATCCCAGTATAACTTTTACACTACTTTAGTTTAACTTTCTCTGACTGCTTGTGTTTTATGCACTGTCAACCTCATGTTCCCAGATTTCAGCAATTCCTTTGGAAAGTACAAAATTATAATGATCAATCACAGCTACACTAATAATAAGAAAAGCTCGATGAAACTACAACTGCTAAAACAGATAAATATCGTTTTCAAATTTCCTCTAAGCTCCTCATTTTACAGCTCCTAGAATAATTGTTTTTTTTAAACGGCCTAGATGGCTCCAAATTGGACTGAGCTGCATTTACCGAATATGCACATACTCTACATCTTTCCCATATCATGAACTTTATATTCTATCTCCTCCTTCTTTGACCACAAGTGTCTCACAGAAGTGTCTGTAATAGTGCTGACGCTGGATCACCGTGGTGGGTCACCTTTTCGTCTGGTTATCGGTTATCATGACGATGAAAACATCTGTCTCACGTTCCATTCACCTGTTACTGTGATAATGCACCAAATTCCCATGCCACACTGCACAGTCACAGAGGACCATTCAATCTTATTATGCAAGATGACCACCACCAGCCCACACGCTGACACATACAAACTCCAACACACAGTGACTAATTGTATTAGGAAAGCTTTCTGTGCTGCTTCACCCTGCCCAGAACCTCCCCTGACATATCATATTGCATTAGAGGGTCAGAAGAAGGACAGACTGTGTGTGGGTGGGTGGGTGGGTGGGTCTGTGTGGTTCTGTGTGGGTCTGTGTGTCCATGTCAAGTAGTTTTTTAAGAATGTTGACACTGGGACAGACGCGTGCACACACACACACACACAGACACACGGACACAGACACACACACACACACACTTTTTCTTCTTTCATCTAATTAATCTATATTATTCTCCTCAGCTATGAGGAGAAACCATAGCTCATGGGAGGCTTATAATAGAACATAACTAGTATGACCAACACGGGAAAGCAGAATACCTTAAAAAAAAAACTATAAACTATTAATCACAAGTTTTTTTTCAGTACAGTTAGAATTTAAATTTTATTGTAGTTGTATTGTAGTTGCTTACTTCTGTCAAATTTGCAGACGTTATATGCGGAGAGAATTGACATGTAATTTCTCGACCATAAAAATCAAAATAAATTCAGTTTTGTAAATAGGGAAACTGTGTGATCTTGATATATATTTGCTGACAGTAAAGTAAGGTAAGGGAGAGTATCTGTTAAATTTAATCTATGTTAACCTTAGAAAATAGCGGTACGGGAAACACACTGTGAAATCTAATTGGAATACATTACATCAGAATTGATGCAATGTATAATGCATTTTACAGTATGGAAAGACATTCAAGTACATATCGTCCTTCTTACATATCATATGAGTATTGAACGCTGCTACATTGTGAAGAGCAGTGCATCAGAACTATAGATTGTGCATTGGTCTTGAATTTTGAGTGAAATGAGAAATGTTTGAACCCATTCCCCCCTTTTTTATACAGTGGATCTAGTTATGTAGCAAGATGACATGTCTGTGTGAAGGGGAGGTTGAGAGACAATAGTCACAGTGGATACCAGGCTGTGAAAGCCCACAGCTTTGCTTCAGCTGCCACTGCACATCAATCTTTACACGCTCATACACATTATAATCTCAACCATTACTGATGCAATGTGATCGTGTTTGCCACCTTATACAGAAAAGTCTGCTTCAAACCCCACCTACACGTTATACTATACACAGCTCTCGAATGATCAAGGCTGTTGCTAGAGACCTCGTTCTTCACTCATAGTAGCTGATACCATGAGTGAAGAAGGTATATGTTGTATGTTAATTGTGTATGTTCTTAGTCTATAAGTTGTGGGATTGTGTTGTTTGACTTGACTTGGCTTACTGTCTGATAGTTATGTTTTAGGATACATCCCAACTTGGGAAAACACCAGCTTATAAGAAAAAATACATCTTACAAAGACTTTAACATAACTTAATGAGCATGTTGTCAAACGTTGGGACTTTACAGTAATAACTGGGGTGCTAAGTGGACATGCTCTTGTCGGTTGGTGCAGTCCTTGATATTTAAAAGTTAATTTAAACACAAGAAGTCATGTTTTTGTTTTTTTTGTTATGCTTAACATACATAATACTATGTTTAAGCTCTGAGCCACTTTCCTATTTTATGTCCTTGTGTTAATCCAGTGATTTGTAAGAAGTCCAGTTTTGAGTCTGTAAAAAATGAGATATATCAAGATCAATCTTTTTTCACCCAATTGCCAACAAGAAATCAAGCAAGCTCTTTCCTAAAAAGGTCATTACTAAAACTATTGTTAATATACTGATGAGGTGAGATTTCGAATTGGATACAAAAATAAACAATTGAGTGACTGTGTAGCCTGTTACAGTATGTGCATGGTAGCAGTAGTTGCTGTGTGTCCATACATTACTCTTATTGCCAGGAAGGAACATTGACCTTACAGGAGCACCTAGCATTCACACACATACACACGTACAATGTGTACGTATGTGTCTTTCTGTCTCTCTCCGATACACACTCTCACACAGCCTCATAAACCACTGCAATGAATAAGGCCATCCTGTCCTGGGTCAGGCTTCAGTCTAAACACAAGTGGCCTGGTTTATCTCTGCTACGTCACACTCCTTTATTTTTTAATCATGCATGCACGCACACACAAACCACCTGTCATTTTCTGTGTATGTGAGGCAGAGGAAGAGAGAGACAAGCAGTTTTTGGATGGTCGTAAGTGTCAGTCTCCCTATCCAGGTCACTTTGTGTCAGTTAAAGTCTGCAAGGCCAAGAAACTAGGTCAGTTTCCAGTGCATGTGTGTATCAGCACAGTGCTTAATGTGTTTTTGACTTAGTTAACTAAATGATTTAATACTGACTTTGCCCAGAGATTAGTATTACATTGAAATAATTGCAGGAGTGGCTTTGTGTGTGTACATGTTAATTTAAATGCACATATTGTTTGTTTTGAATGTGGCTAAAAAAAAGCAATATTTAAAGTATTTATCACAAAATGCAAAGAGGAGGTTCACTCCGTGCTAATCATACTCCAACATAAGCAACATAAACACTCTTCCTGTAGTCCCTTTTGAAACCGAGCAAGGACTAAACCAGATAAGTAAAAATCACATTAAATATAAACCCTGAGCATGTAAGGCTGCCATGTTAGATACATTAACCCAGCCCGCAAAAGATAACCATCAAATATGAACCTGAGAAACACGTGCATGAGACAGAAAGAAATAGGAGGATCCCATAAGGTAGACACTTTTTTTGTTTCCTTTATTTGTTTTTTTTGTGTGTGGTTAAAAGTCATTAGTCATCAGTCATTTTCTACTGCTTTGTGGTTGAGTTAAAAACCCATGACTGAGAGCAGCCTCTGGATGGGTAGAATATCTAGTGTTTATATTTTCTATTTGTTATGCAATCACAGATTTTGACAATTTATTATTAAATACTTCTATTAAGCTAAGATAGCGTGCCTCTTCAGCCCTGTCTCCAGAGAGTAAATAGTCAAACAATCCCAACAATAATGTCTTAAGAGCGATAGCAAATTATACTAACTACTACTGAACTACTGAACAAACCCACTGGTTACAAAGTAAAAACCCTTTTAAATATAGTATCACATACTTATACTGGACGAACGGGACAAACTAAAGCAGGAAAGTGACATTTAAGACATTTTTTTACCTATTCTAAATGACCTTAAAACCTTTTTGACCACATGAAGGCAGTAGAAACAAGTTCTAATTACAACACTGACATGTTATTAAGTTATAAAGTTAATTTGCCAAACTTGTTAGCAAACATTTACACATCCTGCAGATAAAGAGCAACGTTGACATTCATTTAGTGATGTTTGTGGCCACCCACTGTGCGATATTCCCTCTAAGTTAGCACTGTGTGTGTCTCTCTGCCAGCTCCAGAAGTAAATGGTGGTTTAATCTTAAATATTAAAATTTTAAGAACAGGGACACACCTGGTGGGTAGGCTGGGATTTGATCCCGCTAACTTCTGCATCCCACCCTGCTGCTCTACCAGTTGAGGTAACAGGCAACAATGTGGAAATAAAATCATTTTATTAGAGCATTTCTTCTTTTGACAAATGCCTATTGTGACTGTAAAGTTGCAAGCTAGCAAGCAAAACAATGAGGTGAAAGATGTTAAAATGTTCCATTCGGTGGAGTGTAATTGCAGAGCTGGGTGATAATCGTCTGATCATCATCTGAAAAAGGCATTACAACTCTATTCATTGCCCACAAAGCTAATGATGTACCGCATGTACAGCAGTGTGAGTTCACCAAGACAAAGACAATAACAAAGAGCTTAAATATGAAAATGTTATATTGCCATATCTCTGTAGCTTCTGTCTGGAACAAAGCTCTCTATGTTGATGGATTTGCCAGTGTTTTTTTTGCTGGAATATTTGTTGATGCAGATTACTTGAACTTGCTTGACTTGAATAACATCTACATAAATGGTTTCTTAAGTCTTGTGCCGTGTTTATATTGGTATCATCAATCCCAAAACAATTTGTAAAATGTGTAGACATAGTAAATCTGACCTTTGTAGTTTTTCTTACACTATAAATTCAAATTTATTTTGATTCACCCTAAAAGTTTTTGGAAAACACATTAAACTCTTAAATCTGTGGTTGAATCGGACATAACTTGAATTCAGCTGAACTATTTGGAAATGGCGAGGGGAACGCTGTGTCCATATAAAGTGGTCAGCTCAGTGATTACTAAGCCAACACAATTTCCTGGTAATACACACACGCACTTGCTCCACATCCCCTTCTTGTCTCCCCAGAGCATTACATAGATATGGCTTACTGTAATGCAGAGTCGTATTGACTCATTGTGTGTGTGTGCGTGTGTGTGTGTGGCAGCTATACCCCCTTGCTCCCAAACTCCCCCGCCCCTCCACCTCCCATTTTGTATGAGGTATGTTTTATGCCCATCTGGTTGAGAAGATGTGCGAGGGAGGAGTGTGTCCCATTTTGCCAAAATCTCCGTGCTGCTGTTGAACACTGAACATCTGGATCAGGGAGGAACACTCTGTGTCTGAGGGTGTGTGTAAAAGAGATGGACTGTGCCAAACATATCAATCAGACTCACATCTGGCAAGCACAAAACACAGCTGGATACACAAGAGTTCCTGCAGTCCTAACACAGATTATGTGAAGTGAATATAGAGGTAACACACACTGCACATGGCATTTTAACTTTCTGACACTTCCTGGTGACAATAAACTAATTTTAGTGATATTAAAAGAAAACAAACACATCCACTCCTTTATTGGCAGTTGTTCCAACCCTCTGTGAGTTAAAATCCCAGCTTATCAAACTGGAACAAAAGGTTCACATTTTATTAGTCTGCAGATGTAAGCAAACTTTTCATGCTAAATTCATCCCTATGAAACCCATTTCCGCACATCACCAGAGCGGCAGACATTTAGCTTAAGGCCTGCTTTTGCATCCGTTGTTGGACAACAACAGAGCTGAGAAGAGCTGTGGAGCAGAAGAAGAATATGGGGAACTGAGGTAGAAAACTGATATGATGAGAGATCAACTTGGGTGAACAAACTTGAGAATCAGCATGTCAGCATATCAGCTTAAGGATGTTTTTTTTTGCCATGTCTTCTGCACAAAACATTCCAGATGGCTTCAAACACTGGACGGAGAACAACTATGTGTTTTCTGGCACCAGGCCTCCTGTTTGTGTAGTCTACACTGAAGTGCTTATGACTTTTGTGGGATTTAATTTTTATAATTGATTTATAGGTTTATTTTGATGTTTTTGCACCCCCACCCATCCCCTTTTTGTGTTCTGTTTTTCTGGTACTCTTGCAGATGGTTCTTGTTGTATGGAATGAGGTCACAACTATGCAAGGCCTTTGCATGCTGCATGCTGGGTAATGTCTCCACCCAAATGTGTTTCTACAGACTCCATCAAAGAGAATTTACAGTACTACCTGATTTCTTTTTCATTTCATACTCTGCTTAGGAAGAGGAGCATTATTAACATCCTTGGTCATATTATGTTATATCGCCAATATACATGTGCTTATTATGTCGTCCGTGTATCTGTGCATGGATTCACTCTGGTGAGCTCAACTCTTTCCACGCATATATACTCCCATTTTAAATGTTAACATATTTTGGAGTTTTATATTTGTAAATATTTATATTTGGAGTATTTCTGTATTAAAGCAACAAGACATACCACTATATTTTAGAGTGCCTCAGCAAATGGTCTAAATTATTTTGCTTTTACATTTCTGATAAATTCAAATACATTTTCACTTTTTCAGTATGGATCAATATTGTCAATACACCAAGTGTTCATAAGTGAAGTGGTCTGAGCTCTCCCTCCAGTCACCTTACAATAATAGTTTTTCTTGACATTTCTTGCACAGCCATACATGTAGTATTTATGTTATATCTAAAATATTGAAATTATATATTTATTTGTGCAATCTCTGTTGCCACTTTACAAGAACGGAGAAACGTTTAGTTTAATGCTAATGTCTGTAGTTTACACAGTATACATACTTTTTTGTTTGTCAAAAGTATATTAATTTTGTAATTAATTTTTCTTGACACATTTCTATTTTATTAGAACCACCTGACTGATAGATGGGAACAAAATAATTTTGAGTGTCAAAACACCCATTTTCCCACCTCATTTCTTCAATCCATTATTTCTTGTAATGATGTTTCACTTGTTCGATTAGCTGCTCACATCACGTCCTTACGGCATTTTTACCCTGCGGCCAGGCATCAGATCCCCTCTCCCTCCCTCTGCTCTTCTCCCGCTATCCAAAAACCACATAAGGGCAGTTGCAGGGCATCCTGTCTTCAACTAAATGTCACTTTCTTTACCCTTACCCTGCCCACATAACTCCCCCTCTGTCTCTTTCGTGGGGTATTACGCACCAGCTTGGATTCACCCCTTCATATAGACACGTTCGCACCAGCTGCAGAGGTGCTGGTGCCAGCCATTTGGCACTGTGCCCAGAATTGACTGGCACAAGCCTCGACATGTGTGCAAATCTAGCTGCAGAATGGCGTGTGTGTGTGTGTGTGTGTGTGTGTGTGTGTGTAGTTGCACTTGGCAGAAGATGCATGCCTTACATGCCAGGAAGGAGTAAAGCCACTTGAGCTGTCGCATTACACACACATCTGAGTATGTGTGTGAGACACATGAGAACGTGCATTGCACAGGCTTCCGGCTAACCAGCCTTTGGCACCCTTTACCAGTAACATAGCAGTGATTATGGGAAGTGATGAGTATGTGTGTATAAATATATTTGCATGTAAAGACTGATGTGTGTAGAGGAGCAGTTACAAGGTTTCTTCTCTTCAGTATACAGATCAGTGCTTTAGAAACGGACATTACCTCTTTCTTTAGTCTAACGCTTGTGTGATTTCATACCCTGTAAAAGCCAAGATGGTGATTTATGGAGCAACTGGAAGGTAAGAAGACAATAAAAGTATACTATTACTCAGAATGATCAAATAGATATGAAATAATAAACATAGTGAGAGACCAAGATAAACATTTTATCATTCTACAGATTTTATTTTATTTCAGTTTGTTTTGATTTTGCTGTATTTAAGGTTTTTGCACAATATCTGAGGTCCTTGCTGTGCTTACTAGTTGGATTTAAAATTGTTTAGTAACAGAAGGTTGTTGGGGCTTCTCTTATCAGATCACAGTGCAGTGAAAATGTATTAATTATAAAAAAAAAAAAACATGCAGAGAGGAAATGTAAGCTTATTGACACGTACAAGTACAGAAGAAAACTGAATGATGGACAGCAAAGTTAGATTTGAAATGTTTGATCCAAACAAGAAAGGAGCTGGTGGTGCCATTAATTTAATTTTGATAAGTACAGAGGATAGCCATGAGAAGAGATGTTTTTATTGTACCCCAGATCTGCTGAGGGGGGATGTGACTGTGGGGGAATGAAAACAGTAATTATCATTTTTAAGCAGGTCATGTTTTCATGGCGTCATGTTTCATTATGCTGGGAAATTAGCATCGCTAAACAGGCCAGCGGGCTGAATGGTCTAATTAAGCAGCAGAGAGAGAATTGTATGTGTTCACAGAAGAATTGGTGTGTATATATGTGTCTGTGTGTGCATGTGTGTTGATCAGTATTCACTCAGTGTTCCTGATATTTCTTGGAGAGATGAAAGCTTGGAGAGATGCTTTGTATTCATTAGCATTAACATTCTACCTGTGTGATTTATACAACCTGTCTGAATTAAGAATCAATGCAGCATCATAACAGGAAGTTTTTATGATACTAATGTACCGACTGCCTTATAGGTAGGGGATGATGGCTAAATAATGAGCTTAAGCTAATCAATGAAATTCACTTCATTCATAATGAAACACAACTACAGTGTCTGAACAAAGCTCTCAAATGGCATTTCTTTCAAATTATAGTGTGGCACTGTTACATTTAATTACATTAGTTTTATGGGCCTTATTGTCAATTTGAGTATATCAACGTTTTCATTGTTTATGGTGTGTTTGTGTGTGTGTGTGTGTGTGTGTGTGTGTGTGTGTGTGTGTGTGTGTGTGTGTGTGTGTGTGTGTTAAATTGGCTCGGTTCTGATGACACTTTCTTTTTCAATGTTATTTAAATCTTTTGAGTGAATTGCAGACCTAATCTGTGGCCTTTCACCGCACAACTAACCCAGTGTCCCTTTCTGTGACCTCAGCAATAGGGAGCACGTGACCCCGGAGATGAACAAGCTTCGTCAGAGCCTGAGGAGGAAGAAGCCCACGTATGTGCCAGAGGCCAGCAGACCGCATCAGTGGCAGGCTGATGAGGAGGCTGTACGCAAGGGCAAATGTAACTTCCCTGTCCGGGTAAGGATCTACAGTGGAAATTGTTAATTTTTCAGTCCCGTAATCTTAGGCTGGAGCAATTAAAGAAAAAACACAATATAAAAGCAATGTCATAAAAAAGTCTATGAGGTTATATTATCTAGCTGAACTAAATGGCAACAGAGGATCAAATGAAAGTTTGCTACTCTTCATTCATTGCATCACATATCAGCTTATGTATAAAAATGCAATGCGATAATAAATGCATCTGCACCTCATTTATTCACAGGGCAATTTTGTGTGAATAAGAATGAAAGTGTGTCTTGTCAAACTCTTACAAGAAAACACAGGCTGTAAGAGTAAATTTCAGTTTTTTTAACAGTTTTTTCAACCACAAGAAAGCTCATTTGTTTTTAGAGGAATAAAAAAGTTACATTTTATTGTCAAACTACTCTGTAATTGAATAAACTCATAATTGATATGAATTACATACATTGTAAACGTATACACCAAGACCTTGACCACTGACCATGTATATTATGCTATTTATGCTAAATAAATTATATTTATATTTCAAATTTATATTGGTAAGGCTGAAGGTCTACTGAATGCCCTACATAGTAAAGGCACAAGAATCATTAATTATTTCCCCATCCACTGATGGGGATACAAAGTTTGTGCATGTAATGTATGTCTATGGCTGAGAGATGGGTGATTGTTGAAAATCTGTACAGACAATGACAGTAAGATATGGAGCACAGAGAAGGGGGAATGACAACAAGGTTGTATTACAGATTACGGAGACCACAGGCAATGACAAGGTGAGGAATGGGAGGCACACAGAGGGGACGGAGAGAAATTGTGAGATATGACATGAAAGAGAAAGAGAGAGATATAAAGTGGATAGGAGAGGTAAGGAGACAAATGCTGCAGACTGAATGGAGAAATGGGGAGAGTAAGAAAAGCAGAAGGCAGTGAGAGAAAGACAAAGCACAAAGGAAGTTGTGTGAGTAAGAAAAGGCAGACTAATGGAAAGTGGCTCTGATGATATTTCTCTACAGAGTTAGCAAAGAGCTGGACAGTAAAGTGGAGCTCAGAGCTTTACCAAAAAAGAAGTAATTACTACAGTGTTACTACATCACTGCCCACTCTACATTTTTACTCCAGATCTAATCTCAATGTATTCACATGCACTGTTAAAGTCTCCTCAAGAGCTGCTGAACTGTATCTGTGGGTAAAAAACAAGAGATGAGTTTTAGAAAGTTTGGGAAAATAATGGCCTTTTAAGAAGTTCACTTACGAAGGCAAACTGACACAAAATCAAAAGTTTCCACATTATAGTAGGATATTGATTGATCAATTCATAATCATATTGTTATTATTATTATTATTATTATTATTATTATTATTATTATTATTATTATTATTATTATTATTATTATTATTATTATTCTCTATTGTGAATGCTGGAAGCAATGTTATCCTAATCATTATTATTAATTTTATTAGACTTCGGATTTCTGTGGGATTTTTACCAAATCCCAAGACTTAAGCTATCAGCCTTGTATTCCACTTTGTATTGCAAGACTGACAGTGTTCAGTGAAGCCGTCTCACAATTTTTTGTCTAATACTCACATTTTGCACATTTTGCAAACACAGCTGAATCAGGTCATGTGATCAGCTTCAGAGGTGTGTCCAAACACTTTACCTGACAGTTTTTCTCCCAAATGATACACATTGGATACACAGACACAAACACACAGACACACACTAAGGTGTAAATGGTTCTGCATACTTTGGCCTACTGAGATTTTAACTTTAACATGATGCTTTGAAATGGCCATTGTAGTTTATAAATTCTACTTTTTCTTTTGTTTTTTTATTACATTTTTATAGTAAACGTTTCAGCTATTTTAGGAAAAGCAAAACTTTCAGCTATTTTTTTTAATAGTTCAGCTTACACTCAGCTTTCAGCGAAAAACATTAAAGCCTATTCAGCAAAAACAGTTCAGCTTTGCTTGTAAAATCTTTTCAGGGCTGAAGCATTCAGAGTTCATTTTTATTTTGGAAATGTTTTTTCTATTAATATTTAATAACAATAATTAATGTTTTTTTATTTTTTTTATCAGCCACAAAGGATATTGAAAATAAATTAATCAGAAAATGAAAATTTATACATTTTTAAAAACTTAAAAAAACAAAAAAAAATTGTAAAAAAAACAAAAAAAATTGTTTTGTTTTATTTTTTTTGTTTTGTTTTGTTTTGTTTTTGAGGAAAAAAATCTCAATCTCCACTTCTATCAGATGCCTCCATGTCTTTTCTTCTTCTTCTTCTTATTATTATTATTATTGATCATCAAATCTGACAAATATGGTGGATAGTGTGGAAATGGATATCGATTACTTTAAAAGGTTTTCTCCCCAGTGGTCAAATCCCCCATCAAACTTATACTATGTCGTAAAGCCTCAGACATACTATGACTCTAGTAGAGCTACTAGAGCATTAATTAAGTCTCCGTGGATTTGCAGCACAGCACCGAGTAGAACACTGGAGAGGCAGCAAATGTGGATGCGAGGCTATAAATTACTCGAGTGCTACTCCCTCTCTTCTGTCCTTATTATCAGCAGCACCATGCAGCTGTAAATCCAGGACGAGTGCTTATTCGGTACTTGCTTGTCAATTTCATAGCACTTAGAGTAATACTGATAGGAACTAATAGAGCTTTGGCTACTTTGTCATTTAGTTACCATTTGACATAATTTTAGCTCAGTTTAGCTTTGTTGGCAGATGAAGAGTACTGTTACTGTAAATGGTGGAATAAACAATGCATAGTTAATTCACTTTGAATATTAATATTTCTGCCCTATTTCCTTTGCAGTACCTGGGTTTGGTAGAGGTAGAGGAGTCAAGAGGGATGCACGTATGTGAGGAGGCAGTGAAGAAGCTAAAAGTTGTAAGTATTACACACACACACACACACACACACACACACACACACACACACACACACACACACACACACACACACACACTCTCTGTTCGCACTACTAGTAGTTCATTTTGCTGTGTAGAGGCAGTTACAAATACTCACCCTAAGGATCCACAAACTTCACTGTAGCTCATAACAGACCCACTGCAACAGAGCTCATGCACCATAATATTGACCACACACACAAATGCACACACGTTCAATACGCGGTACAGTTACTTCTCCCTTCTTGTTATTTTCTGTTCTTTACAGCTTTCATCTCCCACATTACTCTCCCTGGTGGCTTTTATTCCGTATCTGTGTGTCTGCTCATCAGTCTTTCTATCAGTCTGATCCTAGTGACCCTAGTGAGCAGAAAAGGAGATCTGGGCTAACATAAACACACACACAGTTTGTCCCTTTGGGAAGCTGGATTTGGACACAGAGCGTGTGAACACAGTGACACAGACTTGACAGCGTCAAAGAGCCACATACACCAACTCAATCTAAAACTTTATTTCATACAGAAGAAAGGTTTATTGCATTAATTCTTGTCTCCTTTTCTCTGTCTTTCTTATCTTCCATCCTTATGATCATCTTTCTGCCACAGCATCCTTTTCTTTCTTTCAGTAACAGTGCTTAAAACTTTCAACCCAGTGTTAATTTTTTTTATCCTCCTCATCACTCATCTTCTCCATGTTTCCCTTCATTCTTCTCACTTTCTTCACCTGTTTTCCCACTCCCTCACTCATCTTGTCAATGTAACTTTGGAAAAATTGAGTGCGTGTTACTTTGTTGTGAGTTTCAAAAGCCATTTCCTGCAGTGCTCTGTCTCTCTGTTTCCCCTTACTGTCTCACACACACACACACACAAATAGACAGATGAGCACACGTGCTTCCACACACATGGAGTTGTTGCTTTTTTAGCTTGCATATTTTTAGCCTGGCTCATGCTGAGTGTGTTATTAGCTCTGCTTGGTGCCCTCCTCTCGAGAAATGATTCTCCGTGCCAGCTGGCACAGTTTTTACCTCTGCCCGCCTCTTCAATCTTAACCCACCACTACCTCATTGGCTGTGAAGATGTAATGATCACTTTACATAACCATGGATTATAATAAAAATGGCTTTTCATGCAAATGTCTTGTTGGCCTGCAAGAACTGCTTAGGAACATCTGGTTACACGAGCAAATGTTTGAAGCACATTAACTATTCAACTTGGAACTTATAAATTACTTACTTTGTTTTTTTTGTCTTTCCAGAGTGGGAAAAAGACAGTAAAGGCAGTATTGTGGGTCTCAGCTGATGGTCTCAGGGTAGTGGATGACAAAACTAAGGTAAGACATGTTTCGGTTGTTTCTGCCTTCTTGTTTCATTCTCCTTTCAGTCTTTCCTCTTCTTCACCCTCATCACTCACTTGGCAGAAAGGGCAAGGAGGACAAGATTTTGTCTTACAGCACAGTATAGTATAGCAAACAGGTAGTTTGTCTATGTTTTTGGCCTCTTCTTAAGATGAAAAACAATGAATCACAAAAGAAGAGAAAAATGTCTCCTCAAGCTTTGTGATGCCCTTGTCCTGTCATTTCTCAAACACACATCCATCTTTGCAGCATCTTCTTTCATTTATATTCTCATCTGCAGTTGAGAGCTTGGACCTGTGTAAGCAGTTTCAGAGCTGACATATGTGACTCATGGTTGCCTGCTGAAGGTACTTAGTGGGGGAGGATCAAGTAAACACACACATACACGCATGTACTTGAGGAGTCATGTCTGGCGGCTACAGGGGGGCCTCCTACAGAGTGTGTACAGCTAGCTGTGGCTCTTTGAAAGCAGAGCAGAATAAAGAGCAGCAGAGAATACATGAGAAGGAGTGAGCCTCAAGGACCTACCTCTCTTTCTCTTTTTTTGTTTAATGTTTAGTGGCCATACATATCACCTCAACTCTCCAATTGTTTAGCTCCGCTACTTCTCTTGTTTCTGTTTTTTCTTTTCAATTATGTTTCTGATCTAAACATACTTAAGGATAATGCTGGTGATTTATTTTTCCCCAATAAAAAAAAAATCAAATATAACAATGATATCTTCTGCACCATAGAGCTTCATTGTTAAACAAAAGCCATTAAAAAATATAAACAAGCCACACAGTTGCTGGGTTACATTCTGTTTTCACCAAAAGGAAACACGCTGGCGTTTTTTGGGGAGTTAATCTTACATACAGTAACGGTATTGAGAAATGCACAAATGGAATGTTGGTTTTGGTAATTTTTGAGTTTTTGGTTTATTTGCATTAAAACAGAGCTAAAGGAGAGTGAATATTGGACTCGTGTTGGTCAGGTGGCAGAAAACTCACATGAATTCAAAGTTGCAAATGCCATAAGCCTTCAGCCTCCATCTATGAATCAGCAAGCACGCCCTTAATAACACCCACACAACCATTATTCCAGTCCTTTCCCACAGTCTGTGAACGTCCTGTAAATGTGGGTCTGTGTGTGTCAATGCATAACCTTCATGATGCATCTGCAGAAAGAAACAGTAACATCTTTTTTGTTGTTGTTGTTATTCAGCAGTTTGTTTCTTTTTTGTGCTCAAGGCTTTCTCTGCATAGATGAGACAGCCTGAGTCACAAGTTGCTGTGCTTTTGTTTTTCCTTCAGTGATGAAGACACAGTCTGAGTCACCTTTGCACACACATGCAGACACACACTTTTTGTTACTACAGATTTAATAAAAAATGTAACTCAGATGAGCAAACAAAGTTATAAATCTCTAGAAAACATATATATATATATATATATGTTTTATATTTATCTAGTAAAGCAGAGAGACTTACTGTAGTAGTAAAGAAGCTGAACACACACATAGAGACACACATAGAGACACACACGCACACACTCACTGCTCTGTGGTGAGCCTTTCACCTCGGTACCAGCATCCGCCTTCATTCACTAATTGGCCCACAATGAATGGACTGTTATTCTTCCACCTCTTTCTCCTCACATCTCTCCTTCCTTTCTACTCCTTCCCCGTCCTCGTCCTCCCTCTTCCTCTCTTATCATCCTCCCCCTCTTTGTTTTTGCCGACACTGGAGGAGATGAAGGAAGTGTGTGGAAGAGTGTGTGAACCCTCTTCCCTTCCTTTCTTCTCACTCTTGCCTCTTGTTTTCCTTGTCTTTCTGTCTTTGTGAGGCAAAGAGGTGAGCCAGGGGCCCCTTAATGTACACACAGAAAGAAAAGGGCCCCTCTTAGTTTCCTCTGTAGTGACTATAGACACTGAGATGGGCTGAATAACCCTTTTGTACAAAGAAGGCCAAGTGGGGGAAACATCCTAGAGATTAAAAGAGGGTTCAGTGTCATTAGGCTGCAGTCACTTTTTTCTCTCATTGGTGAATGTTTAAATAGATTGCAATGACCACTGGTTTCTATGGGTTAACTGAAGCAACATGTCAAGTAATGGATTAGTCTGCAAGCTGGTGGACTTGTTGCCAGTTGACTGTTTGGAGCTGCTGTGACAGAAACAGCATCATGTCAAGTGTGATTTGATGCAATCTGCAGTACCTGTGGAAACACTTCAACTCAGTTGTGCTTGTGTGAGCTGATAAATCGGAGTCTGTCTGACTCTGTGTTCCTTTGTGTCTCTCTCAGGACCTGATTGTGGACCAGACTATAGAGAAGGTTTCCTTCTGTGCTCCTGATCGTAACTATGACAAGGCCTTCTCCTACATCTGCCGAGATGGGACCACAAGACGGTGGATGTGCCACTGCTTCATGGCTCTCAAAGACTCTGTGAGGAGACAATTAACCATATCTTTTTTAAGTGTCATATGGGCTAACCATACAGTAACTTAGTTAGACTAACTCCTGTAACTCAAACAACACTTACATGTAGTGTTTCTTTCATTGTTCTTTTTGAAAATATTAAAAATGCTCCTAGCACCAGTTTGGCATCCACTAGAGTCCTTACTAATAGAACTTGACGGGTTATTTCAACAAAGTTAAACAGTGTTTCATTGTTTAGCACATTTAAAAAACTACAGATGTTACCCTTCCCCTCACCTCCTCAAATACATTTGTTCTGAAACTTTTGTTCTGTTATATTTTGTTCTATTATATTTTTTAAAATACTTGGCTATATGGGAATTATTGTAATGGGCATTTTCACCATTTTCTGATATTTATTTATTTAAGTAATTTATGGACACGTCATTTTCTAAAAACTTTTTTCTAAAACCCACAATGAATCTCTTCTATTCATTTGCTGTAGACCTCCATTGCTGTACAAAAATGAATAAAAACACATCAGCCAGACACACCACTCCGCTGGATGAGATGTTGCTTCAATCCAAAACATGTAAATTGGATGCTTTTAACACAAATGTTCTTGTGCAGTTGATTGCTGTACAAAGTAATGCTGCTTTGTTTTAGATTGAAGAACAATGTCATCCCATGGCGCAGTGTGTCTGGCTGGTGTGTTTTTTAATCAGTTCTGGACAACAATGGATGACACAAATGAACAAGCTAATCCAAGCAAACAGCCAGCCTAAGAATTCAGCACATTTAATAGAGAAGTGAATGGTGTTCAGCACAATTTGTAACATTTAGTGTTTTTATTTCAATAACTGTGGGTTGAAGAGGTAGAAATTCACTAACCAGTGCTGCCATGGTGCATTGTGGTTTCATCATCAGCTTAGACTGTGACTTGGATTACTAATGTGGACGGAGGAGAGTGCTGCAAAGACCGACAGGATTAGGAGAGGGGATTAGACAGAAGCCTTTGCAGTTATCTGTCCATCTCTGTGTCTCTCTGTTTCCGCAACATCTTTATGTGCTCATCGTAAACTGACCTATTTCTCCTCTGTCTGACATGGCTGTCCTTGTAGACTTCAGTCAAACAGGAAGAGTGGTAGGGCGGTGGTAGGAAAGTAAGAATATATTGCAGGATGCAGGTTGGAAAAAGTTGAATTCTGAGCCAAAGGCAGGGATTAATGTAGTTGATGACAATTGGAGAAGTTTAAGATTGATAATTCTACCCTATTATCTGTAGATGTCTGATCTTACATCTCTGACATTTGCTGCAGAAACTAGCGCTTTCATTAACGACAGCAGAAGTGTGCCAACCACAGTTCTGTTTTGAGGTGGTCTCACTGGTTTCATTTTACTCCTTCACCAGGGAGAGAGACTGAGCCATGCAGTCGGTTGTGCCTTTGCTGCCTGTCTGGAAAGGAAGCAGCGCAGGGAGAAGGAGTGTGGCGTGACAGCATCCTTTGACGCCAGCCGCACCTCTTTTGTTCGTGAGGGCTCTTTCCGTGCAAACTCTTCCTGCAGCCAGCAGGGCAGCAGCAGTGAGCGGGAGGACAAGCTGCAGGACAAGAAAAAGGGTAGACGCACATTTCAAAGTCTCAAATGTTGTTAAGTTGATGCTCAAATTTGACAGACATACAGAACAAAACTTATTACAAAAAGTATTATATATTTCTATATTATGTACTGTAAAAACTATCAGCAGTGACCACTGATCCCTACTTTCTCCTCCAGACCAGCCTTCTGCCATTCCAGCCCTTCCACCTGGCACTGCCTCCCCACCTGAAGGTGCAGCATCCCCAATGGAGCGCCCAGAACCAGGTGGGCCTCACGCCATCCCTCGTCGCCACGCGCCCATTGAGCAACTGGTGCGTCAAGGCTCATTCCGGGGATTCCCAGCGCTCAGCCAGAAGAACTCTCCCTTCAAGAGGCAGCTGTCGCTCCGCCTCAACGACCTGCCATCCACACTGCAACGCAAGACCGACTTCCAGGCCAAGAATCCTGGTGAGTTGAGAAGTTTCGGAGCTGTCACAGATCCTTCTGTCCCTCTGACCCCAGAGGAATTTGTTCATGTTCAGGGACAGAAAAGTGGGAATGTACTTTACAGACTTTTTGTCAATACTGTATTGAGGAGAGACTGGAGATTATAGAAATTTGTAATTCTCTTTTTGATGTATGTTGTGGCTATATATTGTAAAAAGAATTTGTTCCTTGAATAAACTATAGTACCATATTGAATACTTTGTACACATTTGGTAGTAAGATAAATTGTTCTTAGTGGTAGACATTGTGAGGGGGGAGAGTGTTGCAGTTCTTCTCAGTCACAGAGAGAGTGCAAAGAGAATGTTAATAAGTCACTTAGAAGGAATGAACCACATTTTCAGTCAGTTTTACTTTTAATTGAATTTGTCCTAAATTACATTCAATCGGTTCTTTAAAGAAAGCAACTGAAGCTTAATAAAAAGACAACTTAACGTTACTGCTGTAGCAGCAGGACAGGGGTTTCACAGACACTTCACTAGACTGACATCACTGAAGCTGCAGAATTAAATCCTCCCACATAAACCAGAATAATTTCTTTAGTCAGACATCTGGAGCAAAACAAACCCATATTTACTAGATAAAATCTGAGAAGAGTATCTTTCATGTCAGAGTGGAGTTAATGTTAGGCCATCAATCGATTTTATTAACTTTGGTCTTATTTTGAGAAGTGATGGTTCAACATTTAATTAACACTTGGTATCAAAACGCCTTCTCACTAGTCACTGTGAAATCATTTGGATCTCTCCCTTACAAATGCAAAAATTAATTTTCACAAACTCAAGTCCCCAAATAATTTTTTAACATTGTGAAGAAGTCGAGCAGCATTTCTACCACGCAAACCGAAACTGCTCATAGGGGCCTGTGTGTTTGCCGGTTGTTTGCTGATCAGAGCATGATTGCATTTTCTGCCTGGCTTTATTGTGGCATCAATGACCCCTGTCTCAAAAGGTTCTGAGCAGTGATATTATAGAATAAACTATCAGCACATTAATATTCATGTTGTTATGCTGACAAGGTGTAATTCTTCAGTTTAATCCTGATGCTTGCTTTCCAGTGAATATGGAACAAGATAAAAAGCAGTTATCTAAAGTGCTGTTATTATTACCATTAGCAGCAGCATTGAGGGCTGGGCCTGGGCAGCTGTGAGAGCTCTTGGCTTATTACTAAAGACAATTGATAATAACTGACTTCAAAGGTTGCTTTACTCACACGCATGGGAACACACACTTTGACACGCCCACTCAGTGTGGTGCCACAGGACCAGAGCACTCAGTAGTGTGAGTGTGTAGTGATTATTATCATTAGCAGAGATGAGAGAATTGACTGTGCGACTCCTCTGACTGGAATACTAAACCACAACATTCAACTCCTACTCTCACTCCATTTCTCATTCTCGTTTTCACTTCCATTGCTTAGTCTCCCATGATGGTTTGTACATATATGCTGTGGTGGTGCACCTACTGCAGTTTGAATCCCATATGCACAGCAGTCTCTTTTTCAATCTATTTCTCTATTTCACACTCAAACACGCACCGTAAGTAACAGTTAAATCCAGTGCTCTCCTGCTCCCTTGTGACTTTCTAAACAATGTATCTATTGATTTGTATGGTTAATCAGCTGTCCTGGTTATCCTTTAAGCTATCATACTACCAGCCCTTAAACCTGCCAAGGTACTAAAAGAAATACACACACAGACAAAAACAGAGACACCTGGATTTGGAAATCAGTTGGACATTGACATAAGCAGAGAAAGAGAAGGATAAATGGGTCAGTCTTTGCAGAACAAAGTGCATCGTAATGTTTAATGTGAGGCCTTACACATGCCTGCAGCACCCTCTCCACCCCATAATGTAATTCAAAGCCTGCAGACACACGATGCACAGAGATGAAAGAGATATGCATATATTAAAAGAGTGGGCTTAAATGGCACAACAGTAGGGTTTGGGTTGGACCCACAGTGGGCATATGCATGTTATACTATGTCAAAGCCAACCCATTGTTCTTTGTCAAGTGTTTTTTGGCAACTTTGTATACAAGGACAAGGACAGCAACAACAAAAGGACGATGGAGTAGAGGAAAGGAGGATGCAGGAAAGGAGGAAGCAAAAACCTGTGATGCCTTGGTTGTGAAGGCTGGGAGAAAGGGAAAAGGAACAGGGAATTAGATATTATCTATTTATATCTGCTGTCTGAGTTTTAAAGCTGTAGTCCAATCTGCAGACAGACATTATGCAGAATAATACCTTGCTGATCAGATCAGTTACAGTTTAAAAACAGGAATAAACTGAACCAAAATCAACTCTGCCTGAGTCGCAGCAATGACATAACAGACTGAAATGTGCTACTACATCGCACAGAGTCAGGTTTCAGAAAAAAGAGGATTAGCACTATGCCTTATTTTTCCTGAGAGTCCTGTGTTTTTGTAGGCTTTTTTTTAGCTTTAGCAAAGTGTTCATCCTCTCTGGTTTCTGGGTTTTTGATTTTACTGGGTCTGTTACCCAAATTAACAAAGATTTTTTTCTTCCTCTATATCCTTGTGTTTGTCCTCATGTTCCACCTTTTTTTTCTTGTTTTTTTTTTCTTATCATCTTGTCTTTTACTCTTCCCCAACCTCCCCTTCTTGCCTCCCTCTGTGCTTTCCTTTTTTGCTAGTACCAGAGATGGATATGGGGTTGCCAGGTGAGGGAGACAGTAGTATTAATGCCCTGTGTAGCCAAATCAACAGTTCCTTCACAAAGCCATCAGAAGAGATCTACTCCAACCCCTCTATGTCTACAAATGGCCCTCCAGCCTGCACTGTGCCCCCTGTCTTGCCTCCACCACCATCATCAATGCAGGGTAAGAAAGACTGGATCAGATCGTTAGTAGTATTGATTTATTTCTACCTTATGTGCAGAGAAAATTTTCTAAATCTTTTACTTTATTCCTCTAGCCACTTCTTCCTGGGTGCAGCCAGAACCTCCACTCCACTCTCCTCCACTTCCGGTTTCCATAGTGATGCAGATGCAGAGTGGGCACAAGCGCACACCCTCTGAGGCTGAGAGATGGCTGGAGGAAGTCTCTAAGGCTGTCAAGGTTCAACAGACCCCTCCCTCAGTCCCCACCATCCCCGGTCCACCCTCTGTGTCAAGCCATCAGATGTCCAGTCAGGCATCTGCCCAAGTGTCTACTGTGTCCATGTCCCTTGTAACCATGTCCAAACCTCTAATCTCAGGCCCCTCTGCTCTTACTTGTCAGGCCCCAATGCCCCTTCAACCCATGCCAATATCATCAGTTCCTCTAATACCAGGCCCTCCAGTTTCAGGGCCGCCTATGTCTCTACCCTCCATGTCTATCCCCACCATGTCTGGTCCGAGCATGTCTGGTGCACCCATGATCCAGCCCTCTGTTCCCGTGCCCCCAGGCTCACTTCCAACCTCCATGCAGCCCTTCCCCATGGCTTTTGATGCCACTCCAGCCCCTGTAGGAATGTTTGCCAGCCAGCCTGTCCAACCTGCTTTCATGCCCATGCAGACCTACATGCCGGGTCTGGCCAGCAGTATGACCTACCCCAATGCCAGTGTGCCTGTGGTGGGCATCACGCCATCACAAATGGTGGCCAATGTCTTCTGCACTGCCACAGGCTCATCAGGCACAGGCAGTGCTATGGGCTCGGCTGCAGGAGGTCACAAAGTCGGGGCGCTTGGAGCAGTCGGGCCGCACCACACTTATCCAGGAGCACCTAGTGCAGTTGGGCACGGAGGAGGGTTTTCTACACCTCCATTCGCCTCCACTCCTCCCTCAGTGACCTCCTTTAATGGCATCCCAGCACACAGCAGCACCTCGATAGCTGTCCAGAATGGGACCTCCACTAGTGGCGGGAATATTGGTAGCAGCACCTGCTGGCCTCCAGAGGGCAGCCAGCTTACAGCTCCAGCAACCAGCAATTCCCAAGATGATGATCGTTTTGAGGCCAAGTGGGCAGCACTTGAGTCCAAACCAGGGTCTCAGCAGCCTGGGAATAAGGTGTCAGCTGCTCCAGCCAACCCATTTTCCAACAATCTGCAAAAGACATTTGAGATTGAGCTCTAAGCCAGACTCGTTCACCCAAAGCTGTAGCACTAACCCTGAGGTTAAGCCTGAGGATGCCACTAATTCCACTGTCTCTGCTAAGAAAGGGATGCAGGTCCTTAAAGTTACCCATCCATCATTAAAACTGTGGCAGCCTAGCAACTTTCTAGAAGCTCTCATAGGAGTCAATAATATAATGATCTTAATTGCTTTCTTTACATTCCCATGAGAGCTTGGGAGGAAGTTGCAGATTGTGGGGCCGCAACCAAAGGATAAGGTCTCAAGCTCATTAGCTTGATGGACTGAATCCTTCCACACGACCCTCTACAGCCTCTCTTTCCTGCTTTCACTTCCCCACTCTGGCTTTATTTACCTGCTGCAAGTCCTAGAATGTACTGTATGTGCTCCTTTGAGAACACTGTGCAGGGGTGCACAGTTCAGTGATATCTTTATTTAAAAGGGGGCTCCACTCAGATACATTCCAATCATATGACTTTTTTTAGGTAGTTTTGTTGCTGGTGGAGATTTTAGTGGCAATTGTAGTGGCTATGGCTGTATCAAAGGACGTGCAGAGAAGCTGAGAATCCACTTTGTTAAACAGATGAACAGATTGATGCTGACTTTAGCCACACACACCATTAGCGTGGATGCTGAAAGGATTAGTCAGTGAGGTAAGATCCAACCCTACCAACAGAAAAGGACTTACTGACCAATAGAGATTTATGGCCAAAACTATTTTATTTATTGCATTTTATTTTTTATTTTAACAAGTTATATGTACTTAAAAATCAAAAATTTAAAGCAGTATTTCTAGAGCGTGTTTTTTATCCCCTATATTTATTTTTGTTAAAGAGGAGGCAAACAACAGGTTACAAACAGGTAACGTTTGGCAGCAGATGCATTAATCACTATCATGCAACAGCAACCAAATAGCCAGGGCTGACAGTATAGCAGTGCACAAAGCGACATGTTAAACAGTTCAGTGAGTGTATATAGTGGCATATTTCTTCCGTTAGGCCACACGTATATACCCTTTACTGCTGCTGAAGCAACTTGACTTGGCTTTACTTTGGCACTGTAGCCCATTTCTGTCGTTAAAACCAACTTTCAAGGGCACCGGGACATGGAAGTCACATCAGGATATACAGCACACAGACACTATGGACGAAACAGCACAACAGTCCTTTGGTCTCCATCTTGCCCTCCGAGGAACTTTAACAACTCAGTGGAAAAAAAAAAAAAACACTGTACAACACCGTGCAACTGGTTGAAAAAAAATAATGCACTACATTCCAACGTTCATAAATCCTTTAACGTGTTCAAACACAGGGTATAGTTTCATCACGTACAGTATGATTGTGCAGCCACCTCTACTCTGCTACTGTATCAGTTACAGCTGTACTGCGTTCATTTCAGTTTGGATTGATGATTTGTGGTGAAAAGAGAAGAGGAACATGAGCGGAGATATACCGAGGCATTAACAATAAAGGCAATGCTTCTGATGCACGGAAATTAAGGCTTTGTGATTCATATATTACCACAAGAAGAAAATGTTGGACAGCAGACGATGAGAATGCTGTAGGAAAGAAGGAAGGATAACCCGTATGTGAGAGACTGAACCAAAAATGAAGGAAGTCTGATGGAGGGAAAATCCGAGAGTGTCATAAAAAACAGATTGTGTGAAAATATTGAAAACTAAGACACATTCATCGCGCAGCCCACAACAAAGCACTGTTCCTCAACTCTTAAAACCTCACAAACACTTTTGGTCATATTTGTCAAAATGTTGCTTATTATACAATTACAGTCTCATAAACACATTTTTTTTCTACATATGTGCAATTCCCTATATGGTAAAAACTCCAGTAATGTCAACAGAGCTATCTGTGTTTTAACTTGCAGTTTCTGGGATGAGTCAGTAAAGCCATGCAACATTACAAAGTAGAAAAGTCTTTAATAGGTTGTTTCTATATATTACATAAAGTGTAATATGACCAGAGATTCTCCTGTTATGTTCCTTGGGAATTGAATTGCATGGATGTGGACTGTTTCTTGCTCAATAACTCCTCACAGTTTACATAGCTTAATGGCTCTCCTCCTGTGGCAACAATTCCATCTGCTTTCTTAGAAAACCTAAATTTATGTGCCACCGGCCTAATTTATACTATCTTAGTACCTTCCAGGGTTTTGTCCTTTGTCTCTGGACAAATCAATATTTCCTCCCCGCCAAACAAATGAAAACTGAACTCTCTATAAGAAATCAATGCTTTCATTTCATCGGGAATATATTTCAGTCGTCGACTCTTGTTTGCACGCCCTCCAAATTAAAAATGTAGGTTAATTGTGTTCAGCGTTGAAGCAAACTAAATGACCTCATAAACTTGATTGTAAAACCATAGTTTAGTGATGGTAACAAAGCAAACCAGTGGAATTTATTTTTAATCTTTATTTACAAAATTTTTGTATTTAAACCTACATATTTGTATTGTAATTACATTGTACAAAAGATAAATAAAGTAATATAATATTACACATGTTCATCTTTTATAGGTGGTGGCTTTTTGGCTTTTTAGAGCTAAGAAGTTGTTTTTGGCCTTGTAATTCTTTTCAATGTAATTTCTGCTGTTCTTATTGATTTGACTTGTTACTTGCTATTTTTTTCTATGCTTCTGTCTAATTGCTGAGGATACAAGTTAAATATGAATTTGCACGTCAAACAACTGAGGCAAACCGTTTCCTGGATGTTTTTGCACACAATGGAAGAGTGAAAAGGTTGTTAATCCATTTAAAGCTGTAGTTAGTTAGATGAGAAGATCAATACCACTCTCAATTCTCTGTGTTAAATATGCTGTAGCTGGGAGACTAAGCATGTAAAATGGAGCTAGTTAGGTTACCTACATATGTATAAATCTTAAGTCTTTATACATCTTTTTTTCATTTATTTTTTTTTCTATACGCTCAAACTCTACTCTGAGGTAGCTACACCCAGCCATTGGTGGATTATGAGAAAATGGGCCCCTGGGTCCAGTTTTCTTTTCTTTTTTCAGCCTTGTGTATCTTTCTCTGCTTTCGGTTTTGTTTTTGCTATGGATAGTTCCAATCATTTTTAAGTCATTTTGCATCTTTTAAGTAGTTGTGGTTGTCTCTTTTTGGTCATTTCATTTGACTTTTACTGAGCTCTATGAAACAAGAAATTTGAACAGTAACTTCAGTGATTCTGACCTTTGCAGCCAGTCAGGAAAAGTCTTAGCACATAACTTCAAGCTTTGTACATCTACTAATTATTAAATAGTTTTACTATAAATGAAACATCACAGAAGATGTAACATTTTAATTGATGAGCCGTGAAGGTGCTGACAGGCTTATTTTTCACTTTGGACAGACTTCCAGTCTTTTTGCGATGCAACTCCAGCTTCATGTTTAACACACAGGCTGTTGTAATGGTGGAGTGGTACCGCTCTTCATATTTAACCTACAGTTACAGTACAGGTACAGTAGATCCTGACCATGTACTATAGTTTTTAGTCAAGAACAAGAAAACAAAACAATTGTCTATAGGGGGAAAGAAACAGTCGACACCTTTACACCTTTTTATTTTAAAGAGGTACACCTCTTTTTGTCTGTGCCTGGTTGCTCTCCCCACTTCTTGATGTAGTGCGGTCTAACCAGAGCTGTCCTGCTGCTGCAGCTCAGGTCACTAATGGAATGAGACAAGGCCTTTTTTCTTCTTAAGGGCCATGAGAAATGTGCAAATGCGCGCACACACACAGCTCTTGATTGGTAGTAGCAGTTACTCTCGTCCAGCCGTTGTCTTGCTTCTGTGTCAGTGAGCGTGTGTTTCTGAGAAGTCACAGATGAAGCAGAGCTCTGTTAGTGTCATGCACCATTTTTTAGTAAAGCTGAATGCTTCCCTGTCAACTATGGTACATGTTACTGTGATTAATTCATCTTCCATCAGGCTGCTTAGGAAGTTAAAGGCAGTGGTATTGAGGCCAAATTACTTCTTATCATGTCATGTAGATTCAAAGCTCAGGGCTGTCTTGGTTGGCACAGTTGTCAAATGAAAGTTGGATTGTAAAAATGCTGTGTGCAGATCCCAATCTTCTAAGTCTGTTTGGTTAAAAATGAATTTAATTTCCAATATGTAAGTTGAAATACCCGCATTCATTTATCTTCTGTGATCAAACTCGATTACAGTACTTTTCTAACAACCTGTAAATCTTGTGTGTTCATCAGCAGCTAATTATGTTAATTAAAGGCAACCATCAAAGCCCTTCACAAGGAGAATATGAACACTGCCAATAAATGCGACAGTTTACGTGAACTAGTGTATGAGAGGGCTTTATTTAGTTTGCTGTACTGAATATATAATATTGTCAGTTTCAGGGAAAACAAAGTAACTATTTTAGTGTCTTCTGTCACACGGACAGAATTTCTGTGACATTTAGAGGCCTGGGCTTCCGCATTGACAAAGGGACATGGTATAAACTTTTGACAAGTCAAAGGTTTTAAATGAGTGAAATAAGTTGAAATACCCACATTCATGCACACACACACACACACACACACACACACACACACATATACCTATGGGCACACTCAAGCCAAATCCTCTCTTTCCACCTCTACTTAATTACATACATTGATACACTGTGATGTAAAGCACCAACAACCTTCATTTTACAGACTTGCATTAAAAGCAGTGGAAAGAGCATGAGAGCGACAGCGCTAATTGGAAGTGAAACAACATAGCCCAGAGTAATGTCTTCCATCTACTCACCAACTCTCTGCCTGTCTTCTAGTATAAGTTACAGAGTCTCAATACACGCACACGCAAAAATCATACTCCCCCTCAAGTTTGATTAGATTGAAAAATCATTACAAGTCATTACAACAAATGTGCCCTTCAAATACTCAAGATACTGCAAATGGGTTTAATTTGAAGGGCACATTTGTTGTAATGACTTGTAATGATTTTTCAATCTAATCAAACTTGAGGGGGAGTATGATTATTGCGTGTTCGTGTATTGAGACTCTGTAACTAATACTAGAAGACAGGCAGAGAGCTGGTGAGTAGATGGAAGACATTACTCTGGGCTATGTTGTTTCACTTCCAATTAGCGCTGTCGCTCTCTCGCTCTTTCCACTGCTTTTAATGCAAGTCTGTAAAATGAAGGTTGTTGGTGCTTTACATCACAGTGTATCAATGTATGTAATTAAGTAGAGGTGGAAAGAGAGGATTTGGCTTGAGTGTGCCCTTAGGTATATGTGTGTGTGTGTGTGTGTGTGTGTGCACATCGGTCTGTGTGATGGCAACATCTGATAGCAGTTTAAGGGCAGACGCAGTAATGGTGTTTGTGTAATGGGCTGTGTCTAGATTGTCGGTGGATAAGGCATTCACGCTATCTCACACACACACACACACACACACACACAAACAAATACTTTTCCTTTTTCCTTTTTCCTTCCACTATTTTATTCTACAAACATAGTATATGCTATATAATGCATTGGTAATGGTAATTTCATAGTTTCCTCTATACACACATACACACACACAGTCTTGTTTTAATAACGTTTTTGGACATTACCGTGACTTACGCTTATCCTCAGGAGACTTTCCCCTAACCCCAACCTTACTCTAATCTTAAACCCATTCATCACAGTATAATTCAATGATTTGCTCATGGGGATCGGCATCTTGTCCCCAAGAGGACAGCCACATCCCCACAGGTCACTGGCCTGCTAATTACAATCAACGCACTGATGGCAAAGTGACCTTGCAGTTTTTGAAGTTAAAAGGAAGTAATTACATTGATTAATTGCATATGTTTGCGATTGATTAGTGCAGCAGCATACCCATTGTTTATTACACAGCTGGTTCCAACAGCATGGCACTAATATAAATGTTAAGGATAAGGCTCAAATGATCTTGGGCAATGCTCCAGATTAATGTGTGTACTGAGCAAACAGGCCATTACAATCTTGCACATCTATGTGCACTGTAAGCATGTGTGTCTACATATGGAAATACACATGTCAAAAAATACTGACTTTGGCCCTTAGGGTTTAATGCAACATTAAATGTCAAAGCAAGGGTGTGCACACATACGCACAGTTGGTTCACCATCTGCACACATACAGATTTCTAACAACTGTGCCCGCTTCTGGCATTTCTGGAAGGCAAAATCTTGGCACTGTTATTTTCCCTTATGTCACTGTAGACCCATCTCAAAATTATTAATCCCATCAGAGTCAGTGAAAGCCCCCCCCCCCAATCATGGTCAGGTTCATCTTAATTTCAGCTAAAATCTTATGTAGTTTGGGGAAAGAAAACAGTCATGATTTCCATATTTGCTGCAGTCTGCACAAACACACACACACACACACACACACACACACACACACACACACACACAATAATAACATAGTGTCAGCTCCTACCATCCCCTGCCAGCAGCTGTCACTCATCAGCGCTGTGTGCCAGAGAGAACCAGAGCCCAACTGCCCTCACTAACTCATTGGTTGCTCTACTCAAGTCATCGAAGCAGTGATGTAAATAATCTATTTATTCTGCCACTGAACCAGACGGGGCTTTCCTGTTTGCCGTTGTATACCTAATAAGTCTAAAGGAGACAGGCAGAGATGACGAGGCTTAAAATGAAATCAGTCTTTTCCTTGGAGTGCTTAGTCACTTGCTCACTCACTGTTTGGCATTGTGTGCATGACAGGTTATCAATATTATGACTAAATCCTGTAATATTTATGTCCTTCTATTAAAAAGTTGTTTTATTACCAATGATACATTCACTACGCTGTAGTCAAATAATACAAAGGTTGTGTAATCAAGCGATGTGTGTATGTGATGTTATACCTATAAAAACATCACTATCACTAAGTAAACAAAGATTAGGAGACTAGGATTGAAAGAGTGGCCACAGATCCACTGGTCTGCAACGTCTCTTTAATATCAGCTGCAGTTATGAAGAGTGGTTTGAAAGTCATAACACATGAATAAGTTACTGCCAGAGATGCAAATAGCTGACTTCCAAATAGGACAACTTTGTAGCTAGGACTCACCCGGGACAGTTACCAGTAGGTGGTCTCATGTAAAATTTACAAAACTGCAGCTCCAGTATTTCTGTTCATCTAGCGCCTCCGTGTGTAGAATCAGGGTATCACAACATGAAACTGACAGCCCCATTGTAACAATGTTACTACAGTTTCTGCAGGTCTCCCAGTAAATGTTACAAAAAGAGGTCATTTTTAAAAGACTTATCATAATAGGAAATACACATGAGCTTCTAATAACGTAACTATTAGCTGGACATGGAAACCACAGCAGCTAAGAAGATCCATTTGCATAAAAGTTTCCTTATAAAAGTATTAATGCATTAAAATTATATCTGCTATGTAATATGTGTAAGTGCATAATACAGGACAGTGCATTTTAAATGTGTACGGTATAATTATAAAATACATGTAAAAGGGCATATTACGTATAACTACTAGCAAATAGTACAAAACAATCCCCTAGATGTTTTTCGTAAATTAGAAAAGTTGATCACGAATATCAAATACTATATTCAACCCACAGACATTACCAACATCTTGTAACTCTATAGTCATGCTGTTCAAAAACTGCTGTACTTTACATTTGGAATCGATAGTTTCTTATACTAATTTCTTATACTTGTTTCTTATTAAATTCAATGTCTTTTCTTAAACGTATTACTTTAACTATTAGAAATAATAGTAAAAATTAGGAAGCAAATAATCAGATTTCTACCTGTTTCATTCTGATCCCAGGTAATGTAATTTATCTATAGTAGCTCTAGAGTCAGTCAGACACAATTTCTGCCCACCGCAACATAAGTGCAACTTTTCTATTAAACTGTGTGATTTTAGCCTTCTACATATTTCACAATAAATCGGTTTGTCAGGGTAAAAACTTGAAAGTAAAGCTGTTCTGCAGTGGAAGGATGAGCACTGAAGTTAATAAAATGGTGACCGGGTCCACATCTTGTGCTTATCCTAAACCAATATAAACTAATTTAATTTGAGAATAGCACTATTTTATACTTATTAACTTTATGTAATGCTCCTAATTTTGTTGTGTTCTGTTGTCTCCATAGTGCCAATATGTTCAGTCTGCGACTGTAAGGCTGAAATCAGTTTAGACTTACATAATTGGTTTGTGAAGGAAATGAGCATTTCTTCATGGGTATTGGTTAGCGATGCATTTGTGTACTGGGCACCAGGGACCATGACCTTCAGATAACCCTGAACTGAAGGCTGGGAGTAGAAAGACAGAGAAATGATGTGCAAATACATTTATATGTAGCTGACATCTGCAATACTGCGTTTGTCCATAAATATATAATTGTTTGATGAAGAAAACACACACTCGGCCCCACCTTTGCTAGTGGAGTTTGAAGAGCCTCTCCCTCTCTCAATACTACTACTTACAATAAATATATTTGTAGACAACACATTTCTTTGTTTTCTTTATTTGAGCGATTTATCAAAAATCTAATTTGCCAATTGCTAGGATAAAATTCAATTAAAAACATATTTAAACCTGATAGGTTATTTCTAGACCAAGAGAAACAGCATTAACATCCAGTATGTTACACAAAAACTACTTTTACGTGGTACATTTCCCCTCAGAGCATATATAATTTGTACTTTATATTGCACATGACTTAATGAGCACTTTTAATATATCAGAACATTTCAACTGTCCAGTCCAGTGCAGATGTATTTATTACATAAACATTGTACCCATTTTCTACAATAATCTCAGAAAGGAATAGTCTCAGTACTCATGTACTTCCATATATTGGAATGTCTGTAATGTGTTAGGCTACAGATTGTATTTTCCTATCCATAAAACACATTGCTCTGTAACTAGGCACAAGTAATGTCATTAGTCCTTGCTCTTATTGTTGAATCCCTACATTTTAACTTTGGGGATTCTTACAAAGGCACATGCTGCTGTAGCTCATGTTTTTACACTATGTCCTCAGTAAGGTATACACCCACATGAAGTTTTTCCCCTAAATGTTTGAACTCCTCTGGCTGGGTTCCACTATCCGTCCATAATTTCATCCTCATCCCCAACAGGCTCTGCAAGTCGGAGAGAAAGCTCAGTGGAGAATAAAGATGACAAAAACCGCTTCTCTGGTTTTCGCAAAAGAGTCAACTTAAAAAAACCTGTTAAATTTTCACACTATTCTCACTACATGTCTCATGTTCTGAAATGAATAAAAGGGCAGCCTGCTGCAGGAATGTGCAAACAGACATAAACAAGGAAGACTCCACTTGAGTGCAATTTAAAATGATCAGTTAAACGTGTTTCCAGCACTCCATTTGTCCAGTTTGACCCTTCCAGTGGGGCTGTAGTAAAGATGATCTATGATGAGATGGAATGCACATCCTAATTAAAAGCTGATATGTTTGGAAACCAGATGATGACCATTTTAAGCATCTGAAAGCTGATTCCAGTTCGGCTATTTAATGCCATTAAGTCAATCCCCAATGTTTTCTTAAAGCAGCAGTGCCAGGATTCACAGTGTTTTTGTGGATCATCTAGGAAGACTTCCTCTGTGAAGTCACAGGCTATCGTTACGGGCATAGCAGCTGTCACACACTCTGACCGGGTGGTCCCAGCCTCGAGACGGCACAGGCCTGATGTGTGTGGAGCACGGACCACACACCCCCTGTCCACAGGCCCTGCAGTGGTGCTTGGCCATGGCTTGGGTGAAGGTTTTGGAGCATTCGTGGCACTGGGTGAGTTCGTGATCTGGCACCCAGTAATCTGGTCGAGCCACATCCTTCACAAAACCTGGGGGAGAGTAGACACGAGTAAATTATTAATTAAAAAGAAGTTACTGCTTTTAATTAGAACATAAATACTGAACAAGCCTTCCTTAGAGGCTACTTTATATTATATATCCTGGCAATAATGTACTACTTTATATAAATGTATTCATTTATAGGATCCCCAGCTCCATTAATGTTTATAAAGTAAATTTCCAAAGAACCAATAAACATCTAAGCTGTACAGACAGCAACTCTGTCAGAGTTACTTATACCATTAATTCCTGGTACACAAATGGCCAAATTACAGTTTTCTGCTGTAAAACTGTTTCAAATCATGTTCAAAAGATATCTGATTACCTTTAACCACAAATAATTTTCACCTAGCTCCAGATCAGTGATAAAATGTGTGAAGGTAAAAAGTAGCTTCACTCACAGAGAGGGTAGTCCACTGCTGTGGTGACTATGTCAAGTGTTGACTGAGCCACCTCTGTCACCTTGCGAGCTATAAGACCACTAGGTTCCACCTTACATGCTACAGAAAAGAGAAGTGTGTAAAAAAGCCATATTTCTAAACTAAACAAGCAACAACATCACAGGAAAGCAGCTACTGCAGATATACAATCAGAATTTAAATACAGAAAATCTCATCTTACTGTTCATTAAGGATTCTCCATCTCTTACAGGTTTAGAAACGTGACTAGATAACCATATACTGTTTTATTGCTATTTATAACCTAACTAAAACACACTGACAACTTAATGGTGGTTAAAACTTGAAACTATAAATGATCAAACAAAACAAAGATTGGAAAGTGAATTACAAAAACATAATCATTAACTCTGCCCTGTGCATGTGTCTTACCCTGACTGTTAGTGTCGGGTGGCCCCCCCTGCCGATAACAGGCCTTACACACTCTGACAGGACCGCTCCCCCAGCCCCTATCTGGTACCGGCATTCTGTGGCTGGAGCAGGGATGACAGAAACCCTCACCGCAAGATCGGCAGTGATGCTTCCTCTCTGCTTCCTCAAACATTTTCTGACAGCCATGACAGCTCTGACAAAAGGAAATATAAAACACTATTTAAGTGATTTGAGTGAATATTCAAAAATCTGTATATTGACTTGTTGCCAATATATTGGATCTTCTGCTGATTTTGTTGTGTGTCTAAAGTTTTAGTTCCTTCTACTCACAATGATCTCTGTGTTGGGTCTCCAGTAGGATGGTGCCACCTGGTCAGTGAGCCAAGCTGTGACGGCTTTAGTTGGACCAGTGCTGTATTCTGACACTGACTGGATCACAAAGTTCATCCCATCCAGGACCCTCTGGGCAGCGTTCTGGTGTGTGGTCAGGAATGTGTCTGACTGAAGGAGGAGAAATGGATGAAACAGAAGACCAGAGAATAGAAATCATAGAAAGTCAGATGCATGAGGTTTTGTGGTTGACAAGTAAAGAAATGGGGAAAAAGCAACTAAAGTAATTTAAGTGAGTAGAATACAGTGCATTTAATTTCAATATTCAGTAAATTTGTTTCAAGGAGTAAAAATAATTTAGATAATGCTTTTTGTTTTCCATTTGCAAATTTTTAAATAAACATAACAAGAAGTATTACTGTAATAAATGTATTATTTTATTTGTATAGAAGAAATAGAGGTTTAGTGAGTGTAAGTGAGTAAAGAACAAAACTGTTGAAAATGAGGGATAGAATGGAGTACTTACCCCCTCCCAGACATGCTTGACCTCAGATCGCACCACGCTGCTCTCTGGGTCCTGGTTTCCCATCCAGTACTGTCTGCTGCGGTAGATGACCCCACAACTAGCACACTCCAACACGTAACTGAAGAATGGAGAGGAAGAGCGGGGCACAAGAAGAATCAGTCAGTGGGAGGTGTTTGCCTAAAGGACAATAAATGATGTGTGTGTTTGTATATGCATTTACCTACCCTGACCAAGCATACTTTGCTAGCCCAAACCATGGGTTGTCAGTGGAAGCTGACGTCTTGGGCACAACAATTACCTCTCTGCCTCCTTCATAGCATCTCTGGAGACACAGTACATGGAAAACAAAACAGAAAATCTATAAAATTGTATAGTGTGTTATTCTTTTGTTATCTTCCCATCTAGAATGTAAAGAACAACAGATGTAGACCAGATGAAATGACTTATACAACATCCCATTTAAACTGTTATTCTAGTCAACAATGCTCGTGTCAGGAGTCAGTTTTACCTTACAAATGAGGACCTTGTTGTTGTATTGGTGTGCATACTGGCACAGTCCATCTGCCATGTGGGGGACCCTGTCTTTTAAATGGTTCATTCCATTTTTACAGCGAATGCTGGAGGTGAGACAGAAAGCCAAATGGTTTACCCAACAAAACAGATGTTGGAGTCAGTGATATGGGGCAGGTTTTTCTAGCTACAAATCCAAGAATTAATCATTTCAGACCCAGTGATATAAATTCTTCCACACAGTTGCCTCTCAGTTTTCCACAAGAACAAATACAAATAGGTTGGACTTCCATTTCATTGTCCTACAAACATGGAAAAGTCTAATTTATTTATGTGTCCCACTGGGCAGACAGAGAAACTACACACTAGAGCAATAACAGACTACGACTTTAAAGTACACGTTCGGATTCAGGCAGATGAAAGTCTAATACTATTCACATACATGTACTTTTTTTTTACACTCTACTCCCCCTCTTTGTTATGATCTGTGTTATGACCTGTCTTTGTGTCTGCAAGGTTGAATAGTAGAAAATATGGACAGTAGACTTGTGTGAGGTGGGAAACTGGTGACCGATCTGACTGTGTACCCACTCATACCCACTCAATATCTGCAAAGACCTACTTGCAGCTGAGGCAGACAGCAGAGCAGGTGAAGTACTCGTCAGGGAAGAAGGAGTACAGGGTCATCTTTTCATCTGACAACTCCCCACAGAAACGCTCGCTCAGGGCCTGGGGAAACATGAAGATTACATTTTTTAAACTGGGGGTTGACAAAACAAGCAAAACTATCTTTACGACTTTACTACTCTCTCTTGGTGTTTCAACTTTATGGCTATTTACCACTAAAAATAGTAGTCTGCCACTTACTTCCAAAGCATGAAACACTATCCCAGGCTGGCGGGGGGAGCGTGTGTGAGTGTTCTTTACTTGCTGGTTGACAGCCTCCAGCAGCCGGCTGTAGTCAGTGGGAGGTGTGATGGTTTGGGTGCCTATATACTGCACTGAGCTGAAGGCCTCCGTCCCCAAAGCCAGATCATGAAAACGCTTCTGGAGCAATGTGTCGGCATGGCCGGCTAACTGTGAGTCTACAAAAGAAAGGAAATGTTTTAAAAGTATATGCCAGTAAGATAATTTTATTATTAAAATTGAGGTATCTTTTGAGATAACACACAAAATGCTATTTAGTAGGTTCCCCCCCTTACCATGACCGAGGAGCTGAGTGTGTGTTGTCTCCTGGAAGACAATGACAGCAGGCCCAAGGGACGAGAGGGGCACATCCAGATGACAGCGGCTGGACAGGGCTCTGAGCTCTGGGGTAAAGTGCTTCAGGTAGGCCGCAGAGGCATTGCTTAGGAAATGGAACATGTCATTGTGGAGGCGTTCTGCTCGTGTACGATATACTACTATATCAGACACTGCCAATACCTGGAAAACAGATGAGCAGGTGTGCATAGAAGTAAGACTGAGGTAGTAAAAACAAGGAAGCAGGGCACATCAAGAAACCATACATAGATGTAAGAGAGCTGGGCATTGCTGACAACTTAGGTAAAGTGTGCATCAGAGGAGTAGACAAAGAAAACATTTTAAAGGCAACTGTCTGAAACTACCACTTTGACAGTCTCTAAAATGGATTTCTGCAACAAAGAAGTGATGGTCACTCTCAGTGTTTAGAACTCTTTAATTTTTAAAATACTGCATCATATTTTTGATGAGGAAAAAACAAGTAACCTAGTGCAGCAATATGACAACAATGTGCTTTTAGTAGTTTTTGAACAACAATAGAAGTCTATGAAACCGCAAATAACCTAAAATAAAGTTCTAATTTCACAAACATTACAGTCAATAGATTATAGAGATTGTGGGTTTATTGGAATCAAGTTACAGCTATTGTAATAAATGGTTGAAAGCAAACATTAAGATGGAATAAACAGGAGCAGGTCAATTTAATAGTCCACATGACATCTAGCAATTTCAGCAGTCAACTAAATTTACAGGGACATACTTGATATGTATCACCCCCCAGTGCAGCCAGCTGTCAAAAACACAAGCACCGCTTTCACCTGTGTGCTAATACACACACATTTGTGCATACATTTCTGGTACCAAACATCATACAACATAAAGAGAAACTAGTAAATTTCTGTTTTTCTATTATTACTTACAACTATCAGTTAATTCAAACAAAACCTACATGCAACCACTCAAATTACCTTCAGGAGCAGCCGCATTCTCTGGTTCTGATTGGCTGCAGCTCCCAAAAGGCCCTCAGTATCCAGGGCAACCAGACTGAGTTTGTGGTCGTAGGCAGCCCACACTCCTACAGTACAAGAGCTGGGGGACTTCGAGGTGTAGAAAACACTTTCACCGTTAAACAAGATATGGTTGAGGGTGTGGGACTTGCCATCACCAGTATTTCCAAAGATGGAGAGAACCTTGACACCTGCCACATCCCCACAGCCAAGTTTGTCCATAAACTCCAATTCATTGCGGACCTAGATGGAAAGGAGGGACATCAAGCTGACCGGTTTTCATGTACAGTGAATGATTGCTTGGATGTGTTTACCTGAATTGTTGGCTTCCCTATAGACATGCATGACAATGAGCTTCACAGTAAAATAAAGCACAGTTTCAACTATAGGCCATTTTATTAACATTAATTACATTTAGTCCAGAAAAATACACAAATCGAACACAAATAATGAATATACTTTATCTTTTAGCTGGATCCCTGTTTGCTTCTACGAGGAGGTCATTATAAGTAATTAGTCTTCCTGGGGTGCACAACCAATAATCAAACAGCTCTTGTGATCAAAAAAATTAAAACAAGTAACCTAAAAGCCAAACATTATACTGAACAATAAGGTAAAACAACTTAAGCTTGCAATAAAACTATAATAAAACAGTCAACATATAAACAAGAAGAAAAACCCGCAAACTGAAAACGTGGTAGTCGTTAGTATGATTTTGTTCATAATGATCTACCGAATATTCAGCTATCAAACAATAAGAGCTAAACGGATTGTGTACACGCTCCAGGCTGCTTGGAAACGTATTACAATAAGTATTATCGACCTCACTTTACACAGTTGTACCATCAATGCGATCAGAGTTCCTGTGCCGTATGTGACTCATCTGGGACTTTCCCCATGAGGTTTGCTCCTCAACAGAACATCAGATGTGGCCTGACCAAAACGTTACATTTCGTTTGTTTGAGAATATGCAAAGGCCTTGTTAGCGAAAATACATTTTTGACGTTAAGCTTGACGGGTTTTTAATAATAACTTACAACTTAGCAAACAGTGTACAGAGACGAAGATATTCGCCACACACCAACTTTGAGAAATTTTCGAATAAACTATGTTCCAGCTTAGTGTAGCGTAGCTTAACTGGCACATGTAAAAGCATGTTGTTGTTTGTAACAAGAAATAATTTATGGCCTGGATCGTAATGTCTGTCCTCGTCGTTTTAGCCTAGCATCTAACTGTTAGCAATTAGCCCAGCTGACATTAGCTAGCCTAACTTTACCTGCAGGTTTTCTTGATCATCCACCAGCAGGAAGCTGCGAACACTATCTAGACGCTTCACTTGACTGATCGATATACTCTCCATTTCTTTCATTAGTATTTCCGACATTGTGGTTTAAGTACTTAAGGCATGTTTGCGACGACGAAAAGCAAAACGAAAGTTCTACGTGACTACTGTTCGTCTGTCAATCACAACAACAGCGCGTGTACTGCTGACGCTGCGGGAGTGGCCAAGGAGTAAGGTTGTCGTGACGTAAGACGCAGCCCGTCTAGCCGACGGCTCTGCTGATACATCAGCACCACCGTGTGGTCAAACGCAGAACAACACGCACCCTGCCATTCAACGAACTTAAAATAAGGGAATTAAAGAAGTACCAAATTAGAGGAGATGCTGACCTGTCGTAAATCCTCAGTTAAGTCCGCATTTTTTTCAGGATTAGATTCATTAAGCAAATCCAACTAAATTAAAATACATCAATGATTTCCACTATGTAAAGCTGAAAATTAGGCGTAGCTTATTTAAAAAGTGCAACTAGTAATTCACACAGAATAAAAATTTTTATTTTAGTAACAGAGGGTGTTTTATTGGGGCAGTGCTGCCACGTTAGAGCAGCTTGCTAATGTTCATTAAATATTTGTTAGCAGAGATCTATAAATATCACATGTCACTGAATGGCTTCAGAGCGGCGCCACTGCTGCTAACATGACATGGAGAAAGAAATTCCAGCATTGAAGTCTAAGAGTCTTGGCTAAGCTACTTCCTTCTTTCCTTCATTTCTTCCCTCCTTCCTTCCTTCTGTCCTTTCCTCCTTCTTTCCTTGTCACATGCATAAGTGATGTTGGACATAGTTGGAACCTTAGTCTAGAATGTTATATTCTTCTTGATTATGAAATATTGGTCATTGGAGTTAGATCTTGTAAAAGGTACAGGAAAGCAAGTGAGCGAGGAGAGAATGAAAGCAGATTGGAAGGAATTAAGGAAGGAATGGATCAAGGATGGTGGTGTAAAAGGTTTGGAGAGGGTCCCAGTTTTTCTCTGGGCTCAACCATGAGAGACAAATGTCTGAAAGAATCAATTATAGGCCTACTCCCAACCCATTGCCCCTGATTAATGAATAATTAAAGCTGCTCAGTGCAGGGCTATCTAGCATAGATAATATAAGATTAACTATGTCTCTATCAACATGCCACCAATAATGTAAGGTTATGTAGACACAGTATCTCTTAAATTGCCCATAAAAAAACAGCATTCATTCGTTGGTGACCACTAATATGTTCAATGTACGTTTTAGGGCTATTACAATTTTTGGAAAAACATAAAATAAAAATACACAATTTTCTCTTTGAACTGTCACCAGCCTTTACTATAAAATATATCGATCAGGTTGCCACTTGTCTAATGTGATGGGATTGCTTATGAACAGGTCAGTCAGATTCAAACCTCGCCCGTCATTATCCAGACTGACAGACAGCCATGCCATCCAACCTTGGCATAGCTGTAGACATTTTTTAAAATAATTTTGGATTGGTGTGTGTGTGTGTGTGTGTGTGTGTGTGTGTGTGTGTGTGTGTGTGTGTGTGTGTGTGTGTTGGGGTGGGGGGTGGGTGGGGGGGTGGCTGTGCCCTTACAGGTCCGAGGCGGGACTG